>NC_000074.6:45100264-45430264 GCF_000001635.26 Mus musculus | reverse complement strand
GCTAGAGTCAAGAGCTCCGGGGTACTGGTTAGTTCATAATGTTGTTCCATCTATAGGGTTGCAGATCCCTTTAGCTCCTTGGGTACTTTCTCTAGCTCCTCCATTGGGAGCCCTGTGATCCATCCAATAGCTGACTGTGAGCATCCACTTCTGTGTTTGCTAGGCCCCGGCATAGTCTCACAAGAGACAGCTACATCTGGGTCCTTTCGATACAATCTTGCTAGTGTATGCAATGGTGTCAGCGTTTGGAAGCTGATTATGGGGTGGATCCCTGGATATGGCAGTCTCTAGATGGTCCATCCTTTCGTCTCAGCTCCAAACTTTGTCTCTGTAACTCCTTCCATGGGTGTTTTGTTCCCAATTCTAAGGAGGGGCATAGTGTCCACACTTGATGGACCTGGAGGGAATCATCCTGAGTGAGGTAACACATTCACAAAGGAACTCACACAATATGTACTCACTGATAAGTGGATATTAGCCCAAAACCTAGGATACCCAAGATATAAGATACAATTTGCTAAACACATGAAACTCAAGAAGAATGAAGACTGAAGTGTGGACACTATGCCCCTCCTGAGTTTATTTTTTAATAGATTCAAACTGGCCACATTTTGGTGCCCTGGACGTGGAACCTGTAGAGACAAAGTGAAGCATTTTGGAGCAGCTAGTGTCAGGAAAAGGTCACCTGAATTCATAGGCATTTATTGGGACCATGCCTTGTTTGGGGATGGGGAGTTTGGAAGTCTCGGTCACCATAGATAGCATGAGCCTGAGAATGTCCCTAAAGCCCCCACCTTGTCTACCTGCAATGCTGGAGAGGTCCCTGGGAAAGGGGAACTTTGCCTGTGTCAGGGCTGCTGACCAGTAGCAGGGGTCCTATGCTCTGAAAGCTCCCACCTTATATCTTATTTTGCTTTCTTTAGCAAGCGTGGTGGCTTGAATAGGAATGGCCCCTGCTGACTAGTGTATTTGAACGCTTAACCCATAGGGAGGCATGACCTTGTTGGAGGATGTGTGGCCTTGTTAGAGTAGGTGTGCTTTGTTGGAGGAAGTGTCACTGGAGATGGGTTTTAGGGGTTTCAAATGCTCAAGTCAGGCTCAGTATCCCTCTCTTCCTGCTACCTGCGGATCCAGATGGAGAACTCTCAGCTACCTCTCCAGCTCTATGTCTGCCTGCATGACGCTATGCTTCCCACCCAGACAACAATGCATTAAACCTCTGACCTGCAAGCCAGTTAAATGCTTTCCTTTATACGAGTTGCTGTGGTCATGGCGTCTCTTCATAGCCATGGAGCAGAGACCAGGACTGCAAGACTAGTTTGATTCTTCAATTTTCATCTGAGAGAAAGAGCATGGCTTTCCCAGAAGCCCAGCGACTGCCTTTTCTCTTCACCCGCTCCATCCACTTGCACCATGAGGAATCCTTTGTCTTCTACATTTCATGTGCATGCATGACAGTTAAGAACTCAACTTAAAGAAATTCAAAGGCATCATTGAAACAAAGTTGCAAACACTCATGTTTGGGCAACCCCATTAATTCCTGTGGGGCATCCTGGTCCCAGGTCCCATACTCTACAGCCTTACCACCTGCTGCTACAGCAGCAAGCAGCCTCTACAAGCTCTCCTTCCCCAACCTGCCTGACCAAGTCTATCTGTAGCTAATAAAAAGTCTGCTGCCGGGAGGTGGTGGCGTGCGCGCCTTTAATCCCAGCGTTTAGGAGGCAAAGGCAGGCGGATTTCTGAGTTCAAGGCCAGGCTGGTCTACAGAGTGAGTTCCAGGACAGCCAGGGCTATACAGAGAAACCCTGTCTCAAAAAAAAAAAAGCTAAGCCACAGCAGCAGCAGTCGCCATCTTGGTCCGGGACCCGCCGAACTTAGGAAATTAGTCTGAACAGGTGAGAGGGTGCGCCAGAGAACCTGACAGCTTCTGGAACAGGCGGAAGCACAGAGGCGCTGAGGCAGCACCCTTTGTGGGCCGGGGACAGCCAGCCACCGTCCGGACCGGAGGACAGGTGCCCGCCCGGCTGGGGAGGCGGCCTAAGCCACAGCAGCAGCGGTCGCCATCTTGGTCCGAGACCCGCCGAACTTAGGAAATTAGTCTGAACAGGTGAGAGGGTGCGCCAGAGAACCTGACAGCTTCTGGAACAGGCAGAAGCACAGAGGCGCTGAGGCAGCACCCTGTGTGGGCCGGGGACAGCCGGCCACCTTCCGGACCGGAGGACAGGTGCCCACCCGGCTGGGGAGGCGGCCTAAGCCACAGCAGCAGCGGTCGCCATCTTGGTCCCGGGACTCCAAGGAACTTAGGAATTTAGTCTGCTTAGGTGAGAGTCTGTACCACCTGGGAACTGCCAAAGCAACACAGTGTCTGAGAAAGGTCCTGTTTTGGGCCTTCTTCTTCGGCCAGGAGGAGGTCCAAATACAAGATATCTGCGCACCTTCCCTGTAAGAGAGCTTGCCAGCGGAGAGTGCTCTGAGCACTGAAACTCAGAGGAGAGAATCTGTCTCCCAGGTCTGCTGATAGACGGTAACAGAATCACCAGAAGAACAATCTCTAAACAGAGTCAACTATAACTACTAACTCCAGAGATTACCAGATGGCGAAAGGTAAACGGAGGAATCTTACTAACAGGAACCAAGACCACTCACCATCACCAGAACCCAGCACACCCACTTCGCCCAGTCCAGGGAACCCCAACACACCTGAGAACCTAGACCTAGATTTAAAAGCATATCTCATGATGATGGTAGAGGACATCAAGAAGGACTTTAATAAATCACTTAAAGAAATACAGGAGAACACTGCTAAAGAGTTACAAGTCCTTAAAGAAAAACAGGAAAACACAATCAAACAGGTAGAAGTCCTTACAGAAAAAGAGGAAAAAACATACAAACAGGTGATGGAAATGAACAAAACCATACTAGACCTAAAAAGGGAAGTAGACACAATAAAGAAAACTCAAAGCGAGGCAACACTAGAGATAGAAACCCTAGGAAAGAAATCTGGAACCATAGATTTGAGCATCAGCAACAGAATACAAGAGATGGAAGAGAGAATCTCAGGTGCAGAAGATTCCATAGAGAACATCGGCACAACAATCAAAGAAAATGGAAAATGCAAAAAGATCCTAACTCAAAATATCCAGGAAATCCAGGACACAATAAGAAGACCAAACGTACGGATAATAGGAGTGGATGAGAATGAAGATTTTCAACTCAAAGGTCCAGCAAACATCTTCAACAAAATTATTGAAGAAAACTTCCCAAATCTAAAGAATGAGATGCATATGAACATACAAGAAGCCTACAGAACTCCAAATAGACTGGACCAGAAAAGAAATTCCTCCCGACACATAATAATCAGAACATCAAATGCACTAAATAAAGATAGAATACTAAAAGCAGTAAGGGAAAAAGGTCAAGTAACATATAAAGGCAAGCCTATCAGAATTACACCAGATTTTTCACCAGAGACTATGAAAGCCAGAAGAGCCTGGACAGATGTTATACAGACACTAAGAGAACACAAACTGCAGCCCAGGCTACTATACCCAGCCAAACTCTCAATTATCATAGAGGGAGAAACCAAAGTATTCCACGACAAAACCAAATTCACGCATTATCTCTCCACGAATCCAGCCCTTCAAAGGATAATAACAGAAAAAAACCAATACAAGAACGGGAACAACGCCCTAGAAAAAACAAGAAGGTAATCCCTCAACAAACCTAAAAGAAGACAGCCACAAGAACAGAATGCCACCTTTAACAACTAAAATAACAGGAAGCAACAATTACTTTTCCTTAATATCTCTTAACATCAATGGTCTCAACTCGCCAATAAAAAGACATAGACTAACAAACTGGCTACACAAACAAGACCCAACATTTTGCTGCTTACAGGAAACTCATCTCAGAGAAAAAGATAGACACTACCTCAGAATGAAAGGCTGGAAAACAATTTTCCAAGCAAATGGTATGAAGAAACAAGCAGGAGTAGCCATCCTAATATCTGATAAGATTGACTTCCAACCCAAAGTCATCAAAAAAGACAAGGAGGGACACTTCATTCTCATCAAAGGTAAAATCCTCCAAGAGGAACTCTCAATTCTGAATATCTATGCTCCAAATACAAGAGCAGCCACATTCACTAAAGAAACTTTAGTAAAGCTCAAAGCACACATTGCGCCTCACACAATAATAGTGGGAGACTTCAACACACCACTTTCACCAATGGACAGATCATGGAAACAGAAACTAAACAGGGACACACTGAAACTAACAGAAGTGATGAAACAAATGGATCTGACAGATATCTACAGAACATTTTATCCTAAAACGAAAGGATATACCTTCTTCTCAGCACCTCATGGTACCTTCTCCAAAATTGACCACATAATAGGTCACAAATCAGGCCTCAACAGATTCAAAAATATTGAAATTGTCCCATGTATCCTATCAGATCACCATGCACTAAGGCTGATCTTCAATAACAACATAAATAACAGAAAGCCAACATTCACATGGAAACTGAACAACACTCTTCTCAATGATACCTTGGTCAAGGAAGGAATAAAGAAAGAAATTAAAGACTTTTTAGAGTTTAATGAAAATGAAGCCACAACGTACCCAAACCTTTGGGACACAATGAAAGCATTTCTAAGAGGGAAACTCATAGCTATGAGTGCCTTCAAGAAAAAACGGGAGAGAGCACATACTAGCAGCTTGACAACACATCTAAAAGCTCTAGAAAAAAAGGAAGCAAATTCACCCAAGAGGAGTAGACGGCAGGAAATAATCAAACTCAGGGGTGAAATCAACCAAGTGGAAACAAGAAGAACTATTCAAAGAATTAACCAAACGAGGAGTTGGTTCTTTGAGAAAATCAACAAGATAGATAAACCCTTAGCTAGACTCACTAAAGGGCACAGGGACAAAATCCTAATTAACAAAATCAGAAATGAAAAGGGAGACATAACAACAGATCCTGAAGAAATCCAAAACACCATCAGATCCTTCTACAAAAGGCTATACTCAACAAAACTGGAAAACCTGGACGAAATGGACAAATTTCTGGACAGATACCAGGTACCAAAGTTGAATCAGGATCAAGTTGACCTTCTAAACAGTCCCATATCCCCTAAAGAAATAGAAGCAGTTATTAATAGTCTCCCAGCCAAAAAAAGCCCAGGACCAGACGGGTTTAGTGCAGAGTTCTATCAGACCTTCAAAGAAGATCTAACTCCAGTTCTGCACAAACTTTTTCACAAGATAGAAGTAGAAGGTATTCTACCCAACTCATTTTATGAAGCCACTATTACTCTGATACCTAAACCACAGAAAGATCCAACAAAGATAGAGAACTTCAGACCAATTTCTCTTATGAACATCGATGCAAAAATTCTTAATAAAATTCTCGCTAACCGAATCCAAGAACACATTAAAACAATCATCCATCCTGACCAAGTAGGTTTTATTCCAGGGATGCAGGGATGGTTTAATATACGAAAATCCATCAATGTAATCCATTATATAAACAAACTCAAAGACAAAAACCACATGATCATCTCGTTAGATGCAGAAAAAGCATTTGACAAGATCCAACACCCATTCATGATAAAAGTTCTGGAAAGATCAGGAATTCAAGGCCAATACCTAAACATGATAAAAGCAATCTACAGCAAACCAGTAGCCAACATCAAAGTAAATGGAGAGAAGCTGGAAGCAATCCCACTAAAATCAGGGACTAGACAAGGCTGCCCACTTTCTCCCTACCTTTTCAACATAGTACTTGAAGTATTAGCCAGAGCAATTCGACAACAAAAGGAGATCAAGGGGATACAAATTGGAAAAGAGGAAGTCAAAATATCACTTTTTGCAGATGATATGATAGTATATATAAGTGACCCTAAAAATTCCAACAGAGAACTCCTAAACCTGATAAACAGCTTCGGTGAAGTAGCTGGATATAAAATAAACTCAAACAAGTCAATGGCCTTTCTCTACACAAAGAATAAACAGGCTGAGAAAGAAATTAGGGAAACAACACCCTTCTCAATAGCCACAAATAATATAAAATATCTCGGCGTGACTCTAACGAAGGAAGTGAAAGATCTGTATGATAAAAACTTCAAGTCCCTGAAGAAAGAAATTAAAGAAGATCTCAGAAGATGGAAAGATCTCCCATGCTCATGGATTGGCAGGACCAACATTGTAAAAATGGCTATCTTGCCAAAAGCAATCTACAGATTCAATGCAATCCCCATTAAAATTCCAACTCAATTCTTCAACGAATTAGAAGGAGCAATTTGCAAATTCATCTGGAATAACAAAAAACCGAGGATAGCAAAAACTCTTCTCAAGGATAAAAGAACCTCTGGTGGAATCACCATGCCTGACCTAAAGCTTTACTACAGAGCAATTGTGATAAAAACTGCATGGTACTGGTATAGAGACAGACAAGTGGACCAATGGAATAGAATTGAAGACCCAGAAATGAACCCACACACCTATGGTCACTTGATCTTCGACAAGGGAGCCAAAACCATCCAGTGGAAGAAAGACAGCATTTTCAACAATTGGTGCTGGCACAACTGGTTGTTATCATGTAGAAGAATGCGAATCGATCCATACTTATCTCCTTGTACTAAGGTCAAATCTAAGTGGATCAAGGAACTTCACATAAAACCAGAGACACTGAAACTTATAGAGGAGAAAGTGGGGAAAAGCCTTGAAGATATGGGCACAGGGGAAAAATTCCTGAACAGAACAGCAATGGCTTGTGCTGTAAGATCGAGAATTGACAAATGGGACCTAATGAAACTCCAAAGTTTCTGCAAGGCAAAAGACACTGTCTATAAGACAAAAAGACCACCAACAGACTGGGAAAGGATCTTTACCTATCCTAAATCAGATAGGGGACTAATATCCAACATATATAAAGAACTCAAGAAGGTGGACCTCAGAAAATCAAATAACCCCCTTAAAAAATGGGGCTCAGAACTGAACAAAGAATTCTCACCTGAGGAATACCGAATGGCAGAGAAGCACCTGAAAAAATGTTCAACATCCTTAATCATCAGGGAAATACAAATCAAAACAACCCTGAGATTCCACCTCACACCAGTGAGAATGGCTAAGATCAAAAATTCAGGTGACAGCAGATGCTGGCGAGGATGTGGAGAAAGAGGAACACTCCTCCATTGTTGGTGGGATTGCAGGCTTGTACAACCACTCTGGAAATCAGTCTGGCGGTTCCTCAGAAAATTGGACATAGTACTACCGGAGGATCCAGCAATACCTCTCCTGGGCATATATCCAGAAGAAGCCCCAACTGGTAAGAAGGACACATGCTCCACTATGTTCATAGCAGCCTTATTTATAATAGCCAGAAACTGGAAAGAACCCAGATGCCCCTCAACAGAGGAATGGATACAGAAAATGTGGTACATCTACACAATGGAGTACTACTCAGCTATTAAAAAGAATGAATTTATGAAATTCCTAGGCAAATGGATGGACCTGGAGGGCATCATCCTGAGTGAGGTAACACAATCACAAAGGAACTCACACAATATGTACTCACTGATAAGTGGATACTAGCCCAAAACCTAGGATACCCACGATATAAGATACAATTTCCTAAACACATGAAACTCAAGAAAAATGAAGACTGAAGTGTGGACACTATGCCCCTCCTTAGAAGTGGGAACAAAACACCCATGGAAGGAGTTACAGAAACAAAGTATGGAGCTGAGATGAAAGGATGGACCATGTAGAGACTGCCATATCCAGGGATCCACCCCATAATCAGCTTCCAAATGCTGACACCATTGCATACACTAGCAAGATTTTACTGAAAGGACCCAGATGTAGCTGTCTCTTGTGAGACTATGCCGGGGCCTAGCAAACACAGAAGTGGATGCTCACAGTCAGCTAATGGATGGATCACAGGGCTCCCAATGGAGGAGCTAGAGAAAGTACCCAAGGAGCTAAAGGGATCTTCAACCCTATAGGTGGAACAACATTATGAACTAACCAGTACCCCTGAGCTCTTGACTCTAGCTGCATATGTATCAAAAGATGGCCTAGTCGGCCATCACTGGAAAGAGAGGCCCATTGGACACGCAGACTTTGTGTGCCCCGGTACAGGGGAACGCCAGGGCCAAAGGGGGGGAGTGGGTGGGTAGGGGAGTGGGGGTGGGTGGGTAAGGGGGACTTTTGGTATAGCATTGTAAATGTAAATGAGCTAAATACCTAATAAAAAATGGAAAAAAAAAAAAACAAATAAATAAATAAAATAATAATAATAATGATAAAATAAATAAAAAGCCTGCTCTCACATTAAGGACATTCTGGCTTTGCAGCACCTTTGGGTACAAAGGGTGGACATGTTGCTTACTGAGGACACAAACCTAAAAGCTTTTAAAGAAAGTTTAATTATTTGACTCTGTTAAATAAAGAAAACTTCAAAACTGAGACTCGATGACCTGCCAGTCCTCAAATGGTTAATAATCAAACATAAATATAAATAGCAAATAAAATTTATATTTAAAATATTGATATATTTATTTAGCATTTACCATAGTAATATAATTTAAAATAATAATATAACATAATAAACAAAAGTTTTTTAAAAAGTGGAGCCTCCCAGAAGGATCATAGACTCTGCCTCAAGAGCCTAAATTACTAACTAACTAACTAACTAACTAACTAACTAAATAAATAAATAAATAAATAAATACATCAATGTCTCTGATATCCAGACTCTCAGGGTCTTCTCCCACTAACAGAGAAAACACATGAAGATATGTATGAACTTCATGCTTACAAGAAGCTAGGTATGTGAACAATAAGGTTAGGGAAAATACATATAGTAAATTTCCAAAGTTCAAAGTTTAACATATTGGATTTGAATTTAAAATCAATGGAATTCTCATAAGTTATTAATCTACCACTGCTGATAGTTATACTATCGGCTATTAAAGCTAAGAAAAGAAAAGAAGAGAAGAGAAGAGAAGAGAAGAGAAGAGAAGAGAAGAGAAAAGAAAAGAAAAGAAAAGAAAAGAAAAGAAAAGAAAAGAAAAGAAAAATTATCATAGAGGCTCAACAAGATTAAATTTCCTTTGGCCATTTACGCCTTTGTCCTATTTTTGCTGCTATCCTTTCAGGCTCTGGCTTTGGTTCTGTGGAACACATGAGTCTGCTCAAGCTGTTTAAGGACATTTAATGTCTGCTTTCTCTATGACGAGATCTCCAGAGAGATTCAAGTGAGCAACAATGGTTCCCGTTACACATCTACAACCTTTGTGGTGTTTTTGTCACCTCTAAACAGCTCATGTCTCTCCTGACATTCTCCAGAACCCCCACAGAGAAATCATAATTGAACAAGCTCATTTATTATTCACAAATCAATCAATCAATCAATCAATCAGTCAGTCAGTCAAACAAACAAACAAACAAACAAACAGAGGGAACTCAGGGATCACCAGCTCAGGAGTAACTTGCCAAAGGAGTTTACACTTCAAATTTTAAAAATTGTTTCTCTCAATTTTTCCTCTTGACATCTGTTAAAATATAACGTCATAAAAACATAAGATGTATCCAAACTCATGATTTTCTGTAAACTCCCAAGAGGACCTAACCAGGGTCTGCGCCCAAGGTTTTCATAACTTGCAGCCTAGCATGTAGATTTTATCTGGATCCCAACACGATTGGTAAAGCCACACAGTGAATTGGCACCAGGGGACTAGCACCTGGTAACAAAGCAGAGTCATTGCTTGACTGTCAAATGCATGCAAACTGCATGTCACTTCTAGTTCTTACCCCTTGAACCAAACTTCCTCTCATTACACTGTGTCTCCATCTCCTGGCTTTAATTCTAAGATAACAAGTCTGTGCCTGGATTCCTATTAATATCACTCACCAGGGGCACGGGGGCGGGATCTAGAACCACTTAGCTATACCCTGGAACAGATACACATGGAATGATTCATCACGGAGGTTACTGAAGCTTCATTAGCTGTTACAGTCATTACTGCCTCTGCAACAGTAACCTTATTCGATCTGTGCAAACCACGGCAAATGTCAGTTCGGATCTTTAACCGAATTATAGGCACAAACCCAAACTGGTCAGTAAGCCCGTAAGGGTTCTGATGTCCTTTGAAGCCACTGTCATGTGGATTGGAGAACATCAAGGACATCAGGCCTTGGGGATTCTCTTATCTCCACCTCTCTTAGACAGGCGCACACTTCCTGCTAGCTATGTTCATGTAGGTATCTGGGAGATCATGATCTTAGGTCCTTGAGATCACACGGGAAGCAATTTGCCATCCCTCCCAGCTCCACATCTCTTATGCCTATTTTTTAATTTGGATTTTAAAATTATTGTATTATAGTATCGTGGATATTGATCTGTTATCTAATATTTTGAAAATATTTCTTCCATTCCCTGGACTGTCTTTCAATCTCTTAACAGTGTCTTTTGTTGACGTACAAAAGCTTTATTTGGGATGAAATCCAGTTTAAGTAAAATTTTTTTTCATTTGTAACTAATGCTTTGGTGTATCATCTAAGAAGTAACTGTCAGATCCAATGTCACCAAGGTTTATTCTTGTGTTTTCTCCTAAGATAGTTTTAGCTTCAATTTATTATTACAGCTATTAATTTATTTACTGTGTATATGCATGTGTGTGTGTGTGTGTGTGCACGCGAGCACTCACGCACATGCACGCATGTGTATGCTATACTATACACATACATGAAGGTCAGAGGACCCACCTAGGTGAGTTTTGGGGATTAAATTCAGGTCATCAGGACTGACAGCAAGCATCTTAAATATAAGATTTTGAGTCACATCTTACGGAAGAATAGGAGGAAGGATTTTAGGCCCCCAGGGATAGGAACTCCACAGGAAGACTAACAGAGTCTATCTGTCTAAATAACCTGGACCCTTGTAGCTCTTAGAATCTGAACCACCAACAAAAGAACATACACAGGCTGGACCTATGGCCTCCTCTTACATATGTAGCAGCTTGGTCTTCAGGTGGGTCCCAAACAGCTGGAATGGGGGCTGTGCCAAGAGCTGTTGCCTGCACGGGCATTATGTTCTTCTAGCTGGGCTGCCTTGACTGGCCTCAGTGGGAGAGGAGGGGAAGATTGTGGGAGGGTGTAGCCAGGAGGGGGACAGTGAGTGGGATGTAAAGTGAATAAGTTAAAAAAATTAAATTAAAAAAAGAGAATTTGAGTCATACAGAATGGGAAATGATTTTACCAATTACACACCCAATAAAGGGCTAATATCCAAAATATATAAAGAGCTAACAAAAAAATGACATCAAGAAAACCAATAGCCCAATTTAAAAGTGGGGTACAGATCTAGACAGAGAATTCTTTTGAAGAAACTCTAATGACCAAGGAACGCTTACAAAAATGTTCATTACTCTTAGCCACGAGGGAAATGCAAATCAAAACTACTTTCAGCTTTCATCTCAATAGCCAATCAGCAAGGCTAAGACGAATACAACAAATACCGTACACCCCAAAGATGCTTCATTATGCTACACAGCACTTGCTCAAACATGCTCGCCACTGCTCTATTCATAACAGCTTGAAATTGGAAACAACATAGATGGCTATCAACAACGGTAAACAGATAAAAAAAATGTGGTGTATTTACACAGCAGAACATTAGTCAGTCCTTGAAAAAATAAAATCATGAAATTCACAAGAAAATGGATGGAACTAGAAAAAAAAATAATTCTGAGTGAGGTAACTCAGACAAAGAAAAACAAATATGGTATATATTAATGTATATATGGGTGCAAGCTCTTAAGTCATTGATTGATAAGAAAGCTGTAGCCCATATAACACTGAAGTTATGTGCAGAGTAGGTAGGTCTAGGACAGAGCAAGGGAATCTCCTTAAGAAGGGGAAATAGAATAGTTATGGACAAGTGAGAGGTGGGACTTGGACAGGGGTATCAAACAGGAAGAGGGAGAGAGCAGGGGACAAGGAAGGGAATGTGGAAAGAGACAGCTAAAACTAAGGGCTACTTCAGAGGTTGTATGAAAACTCAATAAAGTAGAAACTTCCTAAAAATATGCATATATGAAGGTGACCTAAATGGAATCACCAAAGAACAAGGGAGATAGAGTCCCAATGAGACAACTCTAGTCACCAAATGAAACTTTCAGTACCAGGAATAGGTTGCATCTAATTTTCTTGGCCAAAGAGGCCCCATGGGAACATCAGAATAATCATGGTTATTTCAAAGGCTATTTGTGGCTCTCCACAAATGGACAGCAAGACCTTATTGATGAAGACAACATCTACACAGCTCATTGAATATGGAGAAGCCAAGCTGGTACACATCTAGAACCTTTACCCCTACAGACTGGACTTCATGGTACTGGAAGGTCCTCTGTGTACTATCAAAGGAGAAAAGTCAACACCTAGCCAACTACAAAACCTTTGATCTACAAAAGTGACTTGCCTGAGGCAGGGTATGCTGGTGAAAGGGTGGCATAAAGCTTGAGAGAGTAGCCAACCAATATATGATTTGAGTTGTAACTTATTCCATGAGATGGAGCTTGTACGCAATGCTGTCAGTCCTTATCATTCTCTGCTATACCCACAGATCCTTGCCTTGTTCAGTCATCCCAGAGAAGATACCTCCTGCAGCATATGGGAACAAATAAGGAGACCCACAGACAGACAGACAGACAGGCAGGCAGGCAGGCAGGCAGACAGACAGACAGACAATATGTAGAGAATGTGAGACACTGGCACACTCAGTCCTAAAGGGATGTCTCCATCAAATCCCTCACCTGAGGGTTCATGGAACTCTGCAAAGGAGGAAGAAGAAAGAGTGAAGGAGCCAGAGGCAATGGAGGGCATCTGCAGGGAATCAAGGCCTCTAGAGACATCAGAGCTGTCACACAGAGGTGACATGCCAAGGGTCTACAAGGGTCTGCACCAGATGAGGACTTAGAGCTGAAAGGAGATGTGGACACCTGCATCAATCCCTAATCCAGAAGCTGTCTCCAATAGATAGCCACTTACAAAAGAAAACTTCATTTCCTCCAAGGGAATCTCACTGGAGAAACAAACCATTCTTACAGGTGGGTCTCAGGCCCAGCAGTAGATGGCCAACACAAAATTGCAGGTTCTTTGTCTCATTGTTAAGTCAAGCCTCCCTCTGTCCCTCCTTCCCTCCCTCCCTCCCTCCCTCCCTCTCTCTCTCTTTCTTTCTCGTTCTTAAACTTGCAGGTTTTATATATATAATCTTCTGGTTTTGGGTTTTTATGAGATTCCTGTTTGGAAACGTGTGTCTCTGTATCTGTATGCATTTCTTATGCTTTTTCTGTCTCTTTTTTCTTGTTTAGTTGATTGGTTTGTTTTGTTTTATATATTTTCTTTTATTTTAACATTATTCCTTAGATGCCTGTAAGTCTTCTCGTGAGAGACAAGGGAAGTGTAGATCTTGATAAGAGGGGAGGTGGAGAGGACCTGGGAGTGGGAGGAGGGGAATGTACAATCAGAAAATATTGCATAAAAATACTATTTTTAAAGTAAAGGAAAAAATAAATAAACCTTTTACATATAAAAAAAGAGTTTGAGCCACTTTGAGTTAGATTTCATGTATAAGTAGTTTAGTTTTATTTTTATAGGTGGATACCCTGGGCATGTGGGAGGGAGTGTTTTGTTTTGTTTTCAATGCAGTCTGGAGACAATGTGCCCTTTCTCTACAGGCAAACCTTGTCATCCTTATTTAAAAGCCATTTGAGTGCATATATTAGAGTTTCTATGGGACTCTATTGCGTTGTAATAGTCTCTGTGCTTGGGTTTTCATACCAGTAATTGCATTATTTAATTACTGCCATTTCTGTCCTAAGTTTTGATATCTGTAAGAATGATCTCTCAGAAAGGACAATATAAACCCCATTTTATGGACCAGGCCAGATTTCAAAAACGTTCATAAGGCACCAGCTTTGGGAGTAAACCATACGTCCCAGAAACTAAGACACAGCTCCAGGAGCTGACCATAAAATCCAGAACAAGATCATAAAACTCCCTCCCAAAGAACGGCCTGGGGATAACCACAAAATGGGGAACTATCTTATCTCAGTACAGGCTATCTGTGCTGGACAGCCCTATCTCATCACATGGTTGAATGTTCATGGCATAGGAATACAAACCACTGACCACCTGTGGCTCACCGTACCCACCAATGGAATTTGAGATTAACTAATCCTTCTAGAGAATTCCCCTGGTTCCCTATAAGAAGGCTTGTGCGTCTTTGTCTGGGGTCACTATTTTAGAGAATGTTTCACCCTTGCACGCTGGTTGTTTCTGCAGAATAAGCTCTCTTTTTGCATACTATCTGAGTCTGGGTTCTTCCTTCAGTGATTTTTGGACCCTTATACCTCAAGTTGTGGTCTTTTTAAAGCTTGATTTAGCTGTTTGAATCCTTGAAAAACCCACAAGAGTTTTTCTATATCCATCTGATGTTTCACAGATGTCACCAGGATTTTGACAGAGATGGCACTAAATCGGTCACTCACATGTTTGTCACCTTGATAATTCAGTCTTTCAATCCACAAATATGGAATGTCTTTATAATTGGTTTTTCTTGAGTTTCTTTAAGCAATATTTTTCCCATTTGGGGTATACAAGTCTTTTGCCACATTGGCTAGTTTCCCCCCCCCCCCCCAGAGTTCTTTATTCTAAACAGAAGTCTGTTCAATTTCCTCTTCCTGTTACCCACTGACTGTGTTCATGTACAGGACTAGTCTGTGTCTACTGAGCTTCTATCTTTGTGACTTTGTGATCTAGCAGGATCTTGTGTCCACTTCAGGGTTTCCACATGTAACAGCATGTCACAGGCAGACCAAAGTCATTTTACTTCCCGTCCCCCCACTTGGATTATTTTTCTTTTCCTTTTTATCCTTGCTGGAACCACACCGGCCACAGCTAGTATCTAGACACACAGAATGGAAGTCCAGGCTCAACCACAAGTTCTGTGTGGCAGACAATGGTTTCTTTTCAGAAGGGGAAGCTCAGAGGCAACAGAGCTGTGTAGCAGGGTGAGACTGAGGAGAGGGAACATGCCAGTTCCTCTCTCCTTGAAAGTCTTGCTAGGTTCATGGCTTCGGTTCAGCTAGCCGACCTGTGAAGAGTGGAAACAGAAGTGACCTCGGGGGAGAGGAACCGGATCTCTACTTTAGAGAAAAGGCTCAGAGAGACAGAGTTTCAGATACGGTGAGAGCAGGACAAGTCCTTTCCACAAAGGGACTGTGAAAGGGGCCCAGTAAGTACCACTGTCAAGGACAATCTACTTAGTGTCATTAATCACTTTCTGTTATTGACAAAGAAATCACATTAATGGCCATGGGCAGTTTTAATGCAAAGATACATATAGCTACATGCGGGTTTTCTGCTTACAAATCGAGGTCTCGCTTGATCCAGAGCCATTCTATGACAGGCTTGGGGAAATGTCATTATGTGTTTGATGACTGACTAGGAGAGTTGATGTTTCTATTGCTAGTGCCCCAGTCATTCAGGCTCCAGCCAGCAGTGTGAGGTGGGTAGACGTGAATCACTTTTTCTATTGCAACCTGGGGTCTGTGTTAAGGTATGGTCTCCCTTCTTCCCCATTACAGACCTGGGGCAGGATGTGCACAAGGCACATAAGAGGGGCTTATTGTTTTAGGACGCCCTAGAAGAGGCACTCTTAGCTCATCTATTTGTACATGGGCACCAGGTAGCTTCAGGCACCATAAAGTATTGCTGCTCATAAGAATTCATCTGGAGAGTGGAATCGTAAGCATTGGAGTAAAGAGAGGCTTCTAGGTCCAACATGTGTGTCCCCAAGGGTTAGCTTAGTCTCTTCCCAGTTACAGTTGATTTTACTTGCTGGTAGATCAATGGTTTAGTTGGTCCCTGGCCCTTTGTAGTAATGGTTTGAGGGTTCAGACACAGCCAGATATCCTAACCAATTCTCTGGCTGGGAGTGATGAACAAATAGTGAACCTTAACAAGGATATTGAGTATAGAAGGAGGATTCCTAGCCCCAGTGCTAGTGGAGACTAGGCAGTAGTAATGTTTTTGGTACTGTTAGGGCCAATCTCATGGGAAGAAGCACTGTTAGAGTTGGGTCTTTCCCCTTGGGCTGGGTAAGTCGTCTCTTTTGGTGTGGAGAGCCACAATAACAGTTATCATCTTAAGATGGTGCTGGCTCCACAGTGCCTTATGCCACCTAAACAAAGAACAAGCTATATGTGCATGTGCTAAAAGCAAAAACCCGCCAAAAGTCACCAGCCCATTTCCAGGCACCGGTCCATCTCCCAGGGCACTAGCTCAACCCCTGGGGGCTTTAGCCTATCTCCAGGGGGCATGAGTATTGTGGGTGTAGCTACCAGTCCTAGTTTAGACACATCACGCCTTAAGGGTATTTAAGCCACACACTTTCTGAGCCTTCTTTGTCTACCTCACTATGGTTTTTTGTTTTGTTTTGTTTTGTTTTTTGTTTTTTGTTTTTTTTTTTTTTTGTTTTTTTGTTTTTTTTTGGTTTTTCGAGACAGGGTTTCTCTGTATAGCCCTGGCTGTCCTGGAACTCACTTTGTAGACCAGGCTGCCTCGAACTCAGAAATCCGCCTGCCTGTGCCTCCTGAGTGCTGGGATTAAAGGCCTGCGCCACCACGCTCACTATGTTTTTGAAGTAAAGTTAACCACGGAAGAACCTGGCGTGTCCTGTGTTTATTTCCTGTGGGACGGGGATAAGCTCAGGATATTTTGGGGCCCATAGTTCTGGGGGCCCCAGAAGATAGTCTCCTTTGAATAGTAATGTATGCTCTGGGTCTCTTTTGGTAGCATAATGAGTCTTATTTCCGAGGTTCTTCCAGTGTCCCATGGAACATAGTTATCCCTATGTTATCTCCAGTCTCTCAGTCTCGTGACTATGGAATTATAGCTTCCTATTGTGAAGGAGGGGAGTTTTGGGAGGGGCCTTCCTATCTATGTATATGTAGTTTCCACCATGCTTCCCATAGACCATAGTTTCACAACCCCATTTGGCACAATAAAAATTCCCTGTTAACTGGTCCTTGACAGTGTGGGAGCTCATTTGTGGGAAATGCATAGAATTGGATTTGCCATATTTGTCTTTCAGAAGATAGGTCCCACAACCGTCCCTTCTGTGGCCTAACCAAACTCCAAAAGTGGGCTTAAAAGAACAAAGGTCTACATGGAACTGGGGTTGCGTATCCGTAGTAGACTAATTACCACCTTTTCTGTGTATGTGCTTCTTAATGTCCAAGTCCACATAGGGGCCCAATAGGGGTTATAGGTTCCCATCCCCATACTGAGAAAAAGGAAAAAGATGAATATAGTTTTGGGATGGGTTAATAATCTTGGGTCAGTCTTATTTTTAAGGGATCTGAAGTCTGAGTGACAGTCCAAATGACATTGTCTTCAGTAGTCTTTTTTAATTGAGAGAGATGGACCCAAGGAATGTTACCAACCACTCTCTCAGCAGTTGGAATGCTGAGGATAACTGGGGAGGGTCTCTTCCAGGCAGATTGAGATCCTCTATACTGGAACCAAGTTTCCTGGATGGGAGTGGTGGGTGGTTTCGGAAGTGGAAGATGGCAGGGCTCACTTCACAGTCTGGTCAGTGGCCTTGCAAGCTTCCTGCAAAGCCTGAAGAGATGAGGGATTATACATTGCCGCCTGGGGGATAGCTCTGAGTTTGGGAAGGATGGGAAAAGGTCTCCCAAATGTAACTTCAAAAGGAGCACACTGGACCCAGAGCTCTCTATAGGGGAGGCAGTTGGCCCATCTTTTGCCAGTTTCCAGGACCAATTTGGTCAGAGTATCCTAAAGAGTTCTATTTATCCTTCCTACCTGTTGAGGGCCCAGTGGCCTTTTTCACAATGTAATTTCCAATTAATGTTTAATACCTTTGTCAGATTTTGAAACACATGGAAGATGGGTCAGCAGTTAAAATGCTTGCCAAAAGCATGCTTGAGGAACACATTTGGGGTTCCCAGAACCTAGGTAAATGTCAGGTGGATGAAGGGGCTTGCCTGAGACTTCTAGGGCCTAGAAGGTGAGGATGGGATATCCAGAGCAGGCTGGTCAGCTAGGCTAGCAGCAAGGAGCTCTCAGTTCAGTTGAGAGACCCTTCCTCAATGAACAAAGTGTAGCACAATAAAGGAAAATACCCCAAATCAATTTCACGCCTTGATGAATATGTGCACATGTGTGCATATGTCCCCCACCCCCAGTATGTACACATATACATGCCAAGATATGTACACTTGAAAAAAAAGTTCTCTATTTATTTGAAGCCACTTACTAGTCAACTAACATTACAGCTAACCTAATATCTGTAAAGAATTACAAAGCATAAGATATTATAGATTATAGAGGAAGTATATTGTACTTATCTAATGCTGCATGGCCTATCACTCCATTTCTAAACAGTAAAGCAGCAGCAAGATGGTTTGCAGCTTTTCTGGGATGTTGGCAGAACTTGTTGAAGAAGGTCATTCAAGGTCATTGCTGAAGAAACTGCAGTAAGTTAAAGTAGATTGGAGGACTGTCTCCCATGCAGCCAGAGTCCATGTTAGCCATCTCCTAGGTGTTCGTGAGCATGCACATTCCCCTCCTTATATCCATTGCACAGCTAATCTAGGCTTCTGATTGCATAGCATTGGAGCCCCAGATTCCAATGAAGCCTGAGAGAGACTGGTGTTCCAAGAAGACAAGTCTTAAATACAGAGGCACTTATCAGGCTTCCCTAATGGACTCAGAACCAGACAGATATCCACTTGGTCAAAGCTACCCAAGCCAAGGGTCAGTGTGGGAGAGGACCATACAGCAGCCGATTCTCTGTCAGGAGACTAGTCCTTTAGAGGCTAGCAAGTTCTTCTGTGAGATGGTGTCAGAAGTAAAATTACAAAAATGCAGCCCAACCTGTTTTCAAGGAACCCACAGAGGTGAAATCTTGCCAAGACTATCAACGTTGTGTTGGCATCCAGGTGGATCAATGTAGAGGTCATTAATTTACTGAGGACAAAGTGCTTGCTTATGGTGTTGAGCTAAGAGTGTAGCCATGAGCCAGGTAACCACAGGAAGTAACCTCCTGGGGCCAGGGAAGAGCAATTTGCACCAGGATACAAAGTTACTTCTTGCTTTCACTTCTGTGGCCATTCACCTTTTCCACTTTCACCTCTGCCAAACAAAGGAACTATTGACTGAGAGCTCAGGCACTCCCCTCTCTTGGCTTCAAGACAAGAAGATCAGGTCAGGTGCTCTCCCATTTCTTGTATGCTTTATTACGTTTAACTTTTTTTTTAAAACTAAATAACAACCTGGCTGAATACTATGTCATTGCTCATCTGTAATGAAAAGAAAACTGACTTCATTCCCTTGCAACTCCGTTTCTTTAACCAGTTGGAGTCCTCATAGCTAATTGAGGAAGAAGGAGTTAATCCCGAGCTCTTCTCTGACCAAACAGATGCCTACTGATGCCTAATTTGTGGGTTTTGTGGAAAACTGGGCCTGCTTGAGTAAGAAAGGCTCTTTGTGACACCCAGTGCTGGACCAAACTTCTGCCTTCCTTCCTCCCTCCCTGCTCCCTTCCCCCATTGTTATTTCCCGGCCTAGTTGTTTCTGGGAGTTTCCTGCTTTTGAGGCAGGACCTCCTCCTGTGTCCGAGATGTCCTCAACATTTCCTGCTGGAAAACTGGATGGCCATTTTTACCTAAGAGATTAAGTTCGACTTTACTCATTTTGCAAAGAAGATAAAGCGAGGTAAGTGAATGGCTTTCACTTTGTTTAGACACATCCCATTTCCCCACACGGCCGGTCCCTGTTGGCCCCTCCCACTATGCGCGATTCCCGACCAGCACTCTGGGTCTCTGGGCGGCAGTCCCAACCTCAGACCATGCACTGCGCATATCACAGGTTTGCAAGGATCTGAAACCCACTGCAGAGGGCTTGGCTCTGAAGCCAGAAACTTACTGACTTCCAGAATTCTGCCCCCAGGCGGCGGCCGGTTCCTCGGCTTACACCTTCCTCCCTGAAGGTCGATTTGTGACCATTTCAATGAATCCCAGGAGGCCCTTAAAAAGAAACTAAAAAAGGGTAACAGTTTAATAACAATTTAACTGTTTCGCTGAAAATATCCTCTCTCTCTCCCTCTCCCTCTCCCCCTCCCCCCCCCCCCCTCTCTCTCTCTCTCTCTCTCTCTCTCTCTCTCTCTCTCAACTTAAGTTTCACTTTCAGGCTGAAAGGAAATGTGTGATTTAAAAAAAAAAGTCTGAATGAAAACTAAGGGGATGCAGGACCTCAGGCTGAGTAAAATCAGAATGTACTTGGCTTTTGAGGTTGACGCACCTGTTCTCTATCTGGGAAGTTAAACTGCCTGAATCACAATCGCGCACCAAAAGAAGATAGAAGATGATGCAGGTATTGGGAGAAGGGGAAAAATGCACCATAGTTCCAAATGTAAATTTAGCTACAAATTCTGATATCTTGTGATGAAATGCCAATTTTATGCAGCAACTAAAACAACAGCAGCAAGAACATACTTCCTCTATAGACTTCTCTTCTTGGAAAGATACTTTGAGAAAGCATTCAAAGTGATTTTGTAAAAGGCTTTAAAAAGTGGGTGAATGTGGCTCTGAGGGGTGTAAGGGGTAAACAAGATCAAAATACATATGTATGTGTAATGAATAGTATGAAATCATCAAAGAGCAAGTAAAAGGATTATATTAAAAGGTAGTTAAAAATACTTTTTAAAAAATTGCACCTTTTCCAAAAACAAAATAAAACAACAACAACAACAACAACAACAAAAACGCAGAAGGTTAAAAAGTCCTTTGTATTTAGTGAGCTAGAAAGGAAGACCTGGCACTCCATGACAATGTTCTTGAGAAAGGACAAATTCTCAGATGTTTCTAGGAACTGGCCAGTCACTTTCTGTTACAGAATGAAGAAGGGCAGCAGGAGAGGAGGGCAGGCTGTTCTGGAAGTTGTAGAGTAAGGCCAGAAACCAGGCTGGCAAATTATGGACTAGTTTGGGGAAAGCAGTCAACCTTCACCATATAGAAGTTGTCATAAGCTCTTCTCATGACTTTATGATGTGATTTTGTGTTGACACGTATCTAACTGTTTTGAAAGCTTTTCCTTACTATTAACTATTACCTACTAACTCGTGTTACTGATGAAAAAAGTTTTATGATCTCCTTAACACGCTGTTTAGGATTTGTCCCCCTCCCACTTTCTCTGTCTTTCTGCTTGTGCATGTGGTCACCATTCTGAATTCCCTAACATTCTAGTCACTCATGACCTTGTTTTTCATGCAGCCTGCTTCATTAGTGGATTTTTTTTGGGGGGGTGGATTTTTTTTTTTTTTTGCTTTTCACTCTCAATGAAGTTTGTTTTCAGATTGAGACTGTCTTTCAGTTATTCAGGGATACAGTTTGGAAATGCATTGGTCCTTAGTAATTCTAATTTCTATTTACAGTCTTTCCAGAGGGATAGATGTTACCTAAGCAAGGAGTAGAATATGATACAGGGATTGCACCCATAATCTGGTAAGTAGAGGTGAAAACAATACCTCGAGGAAAATTTGCTAGTTGCCTGTCTCTTACTTTGCAATCTGTTTTGTAATGCAAAGTTTATAATAGGCTCACATGCATAGAAAAAAAATCAGTAAATATCATATGATCACTGGGGGTCATGACCATATCATCTGAGGGAAAGGGGAGGCAATTGTTTTAAAAACATATTACAGGTGAACTTCAAAACTAATGCACTAATAAAGGCAGTCATGTATATGAGAATGAATGAGATCCCATTTTCTGAGGTTACAGGACTAATCTGTAGGGAAGGCACTGGTTGCTTCTGGGAGTAAGGGTAGACATTAACTGAAAAGGGGAGAGAGGAATTCTTTGGATTTGAGTTACACAAATCAATTCATTTGCCAAGTCAGAGGATACATACTTAAAATGCATCTTATTATGTGGAGTTTTACATTAGATAACAAATTATATATTAAAAATACTGAAACTAGAAACGAGGAAGTAATCTGTCCAAGGAGGAGACTGATGCTCGCAGTACGGGTTTGTAAACTGATGACACAGGTGTGTGGATAGATTACTATATGTGCTCTAACACAAGCATAGTTACTGTAGAATTCTTTGAATTGTCTAGAATATTTAAGAATACTTTCTTGACCCCCCCCCCTTTTTTCCTGTTTTGTTTAGCCATATCTGGCCTGGAAATTACCATGTAGAAAGCCAGGCTGCCCTCAAACTCACAAAGATTCACCTGCCTCTGCTTTCCAAGGGCTGATGGGATTAAAGATATGAGCTACCATGTCTGACCCCCTTTTAAGAATTTTTATTAAAAAATTTGGGACTGTGTTGACATAGGATATCCATATACTGGAGCATTTTATATCAATAAAAATGATGAATGTTGGGACATGATGTGATGTTAATACATCTTACAAATCATGTGGAGCAAAAGAAAGATTGATGAATGGTAAAATGGTACACACTCTCTCAGCCCTGGGGATGCTCTAAGACCACAGTGAGTGCCTGAGAGCATCAGGAGTATCTAACCCTACATACAGAATTCAGCAGTCCACACATGCCTGTGATGAAATTTAGTTTATAAATTAGGCACAGGAAGGGGTTAATGATAATCAATAATGAGCTCTCTCTCCATCTCTCTCTGTCTCTCTCTGTGTCTTTGTCTCTGTCTCTCTCACTGACACACACACACACACACACACACACACTGCCTCAGTTCATCATTGTACTGTAGTAATATTTTGTATCATGGCTGTCACAAGTAACTGAAAACATAGAATGAAATTTTGCTAATGGGGACTGTTGTGATGCAAGATTTCATTAATGCTGACTACAAAGGCAGGTAGCCTTATGTGTAAGAATTAAAAGTGTGTGTTTAGGAAGAATGAAGGATTGATGGGGTATGTGGGAGAGAAATTTCTTAAAGCATTGGAGTCCTGTGTTTCTTGATTTGAGTAGCGAGCCCACTGACCCAGTCATTTATGGAAATTTAATAATTTGTTCATTTATGCCCGCACTCTGGTCGAGTCAGCTTGGAAGCTACTCACGAGGCAGAAGAGTTTCACAGAAACTCACCTCTTGGAGTCTGGCGTCCTCTCTAACCCACACATTAATATTCCATTCTCACATTAGTCTGGTGTATGGATCCACGTGCTCTCTTTTAGTATTATCTTATTATAAGTGCCTTTTAAGATTGAATTCTGACATAGCTAAAGCCTTCACCAGTGTTTCAACAGTCCTAGAAAGTCCTTAAGCAGACCATGGGAATTTAGTGACATTCAGAATTGCCTCTGGCATTACACTATCACTTAAAATAAAAGTCGAGTTGCTCCCATATACAGGAATTTACAATGGTTTAGGAAGTAGATCCATCAGTCTGTGGTTTTAAAGTATTGCATTATTCATGAGATGGTTAGCTAGAACGGAACTCCCTAATTAGAACCATGACTTGGGTGTGAAAGCCCTTGCCCTAGGAGTGTAAAGACCTCACACCTGGCTTCTAAGACTATTGCTGACCTTAGATAGGGCTGACTTTGTCTCAGTTATTTTATTGCCCAGTTCCTTCCAGTCTTTGTGTTTTCATTCTTCTGTTTTGTGTAAGAGTCATTAAGCATCCGGTAACCTCATTTGTACCTTGCCGATGTGTCACCTAACTTCCCTATTTTCTTCTGTATAAAACGTTTGATGCTCAATTTGACAAATTACATTCAGATTCTACACAACCACTCCTGTGTGCATCTGTCTGTCAATTCATCCAATGCTTTGCCCACCTGTGACTAGAGACCCGTTCCACGCAGACAAAAGGGGCCCAGAGGGTCTGGGGCACATTTATGTTTTGTGCACTGTTTTGCATGCATTTAAAATATAACTGTTAAAATAAACACCAGTCAGGGTTGGCCTGGTGCACAAAGCTAAACTTATATCTAAGAGCATGAAATAGAAAGAAGAAGGAAAATGTAGACTCAGGATGGGGACCATTATTATACAGAACAGCCAATGCCTGCTTGAAAGTAATTCCAAGGAAGAGAATTCAGAAAGAGAGGAAATTATCATAGAAAAAGACGTTATAAAAGCTGAGGACAATGGGAAGCTTCAGACTGAAGTAAGTAGCAATAGTGACATTTTGAAGGACAGACATAACTTAAATACAATTGTGAAATTTTGCATTATCATATTTAAAGAAAAGACATTAAAAACTATAAAGTGAAACTATTAAGGAAAAAAATGTTATGTAAAGGAAGAGCGATGAGATGAGTTTCTCACCCATTAGCAATTCTGGAGAGTGGAAGACAAGAGGATGATGCTTGCATGATTTTGTGTGAAATGTAATTTTTGATTTATTTTTATGAGTGTTCTTCCTGCATGTGTGTGCACTATGCACGCACATTGATGCACATGGAGGCCAGAATAGAATGCAGATTCCCTAGAACTGGAGTTACAAATGATTGTGCTGGGAATTGAACCCTGATCCTTCGCAAGGGCAGAGAGTGCTTTCCAGTGCTAAGCCCGATGATGTGTATTGGACGCTAATATTCTCATACGAAAAATCATCATGAAGCCCATTACTTTGTTCAACTATATATGCTAATAAAAATAATAAAAAGAAGACTGTATTTCAAATATAACCTGTGTATCAAGATTACTGAAGACATAAACAGGGCAGTGGAGGCGCATGCCTTTTATTCCAGCAGTCAGGAGGTAGAAGCAGGTAGATCTCTGGAAGTTTGAGGCCAGCCTGGTCTACATAGTATGTTTCAGGAGAGCCAGGGCTACAAAGAGAAACAGTGTCAAGAAAGAAAGAAAGAAAGAAAGAAAGAAAGAAAGAAAGAAAGAAAGAAAGAAAGAAAGAAAGAAAGAGAGGGGGAGAAAGGGGGAGGGAAGGGAAGGGAAGGGAAGGGAAGGGAAGGGAAGGGAAGGGAAGGGAAGGGAAGGGAAGGGAAGGGAAGGGAAGGGAAGGGAAGGGAAGGGAAGGGAAGGGAAGGGAAAGAGGGAGGGAGGGAGGGAGGGAGGGAGGGAGGGAGGGAGGGAGGGAGGGAGGGAGGGAGGGAGGAAAGGGAAAGGGAAAGGAAAAGGAAAAGGAAAAGGAAAAGGAAAAGGAAAAGGAAAAGGAAAAGGAAAAGGAAAAGGAAAGGAATTATCAAAGACAAAAATACCAAAGATCAAATTTTGAAAGACCTATGGATTTTGTCAGTAATGTACAAGCAAATGTCCCAACTTCTCATTCTTAAGCCAAATGCTCCTAAAAACAACCCAAGGGCATCTCATAACCCAGAACTTTCCTTTGGGCCTTTTAAATTAAAATTGAAAGCAGTTTGAAAAGACACTGGCTTCTGCAGTGATCTTTCGTCACTGTTCAGGGACAATCCAGGTTGTCACAGTCTGTGAGGTGAACCATGTGCAATTCACACTTAGCCAGTGTGAGCGAATGACTGAGAAGCATTGGACTCCTCCTAAGCCTTCATGAAGTCCCTTATATTTCAAATTCTCCACTCACTTCAGTGTTTCTTCCGCTCTCGCCTTGGCTAGTGCTTAGCTGTGAGTATCTCATGATAAATTTGGGTTTCTCATTATAAAGTGAAATATTACGAGACAGAACTTAGCATAACAACGCACTCTAAACTCATGGTGTTTTTACTTCAGCCAAATAATGCTTTTGACACTACATCGCTTTATGCTGAGTACCATAAGATCAACTTGATTTATGCCCTTTGAGGCTCAGTTACCTTTGGAGGATTTCACCTAGGTCTGAGAAATGAAAATTTGCCAAAACTACAATACAGATGTACTACCCTTAGAACACGGGCTGTACTATTCCAGGGTCTACCTACACCCTTCACAGTGTTCCTCTACGTTCCACTGATTCTTCAGTGGATATTGACTGATATCAACATGAATAAGTCATGAATAATATTTCTTAACCTTAGGCTTTTCTAATTAACCTAGACATAAAGATTTGATGCTTAATCACAGTCACAGGTGAAAATCCCTAACATCTCTTATCTCTTGGCCATGTCAACCGATGCTGTGCTAACAGTTACAGGGAAGTAAGAATGGAAAGTTGTGGTCAAAACAGAAAAGCTCGTCTCCTCTGCCACAGGGTGAGGCATCGAGAAATTCTGTGGAGTCAGTTGACCAAGAAATACAGTTTTAGGTACATTCTTTTAAATCATGAATGCAGCACTATATTAAATGAAGCTAATCGTAACTATAGAACGTTAGTTAAGGTAATGAGAGAATGGCATAGTTAAACTCCTCAGATAGTACAAAAGAATATGCATCCAATCATTAATGACATGGGTGAGCCTGAGGCAGATCAGGATCAGTGAAGTACATCAGATGAAGAGAAAC
The DNA here is from genome assembly GCF_000001635.26 of Mus musculus. Taxonomy (NCBI): domain Eukaryota; kingdom Metazoa; phylum Chordata; class Mammalia; order Rodentia; family Muridae; genus Mus; species Mus musculus. The sequence continues at coordinate 45,403,814 of NC_000074.6, read as the reverse complement.
CAACATCACATGTTCTTGTGTGAATGATGGACTTCGAGAATTATAGATCATTGGTTAGAGAGGCAGAGGGGAGAGAAGGTAGGTGACTGGCAAATACAGGGGTGCAGCCAAAACCGAGAAATGACTTTGATTTCTATGCTTAGAAGTAACTCATCATAGCCAGTAAAAAGGGTTTTAGAATGTTCTCAACATGAGACTTTGATAAATATTCGAAGTGGTGAACACAAAAATCACTCTGGTGTGCTTGCTATGCCTTGTACACATACTGAAATTGTCATTCTATTCCAGAAGTATGTGTAATTATTATGTGTTGATAAAAAAAAATTGCAAGAGGAGATTTCTGTCTGGAGTTGACTGACTTGTAGATGGCTTTAGAAATAGTAATCATAACAACAGATAAAATAAAATAACCGTGGTTATAAGGAAATGCATGCTTGAATTCCTTGTCTTTATGTGGGAGGGAGAATGAGAAGGAAGTGTATGCAGATTGCTTCGCTTATTGATGCTATTTGAATGATTTCTGCTTGGTGCATTATTTGCATCCTACAGACTTTGTATGGTGTAAAACTTATCAACATATCTTACATAGATTTGGGGCACACACTTTAAAAGAATACTCCAAAAGATACAGTAATACCTACTACTTCTTCTATTTTCTTTATAGGGCTGAATCATGAAAGGGTGTTCCTCTTATCTAATGTACTCCTTTGGGGGACTTTTGTCCCTATGGATTCTTCTGGTGTCTTCCACAAACCAATGCACTGTGAGATACAACGTAGCTGACTGCAGCCATTTGAAGCTAACACACATACCTGATGATCTTCCCTCTAACATAACAGTGTTGAATCTTACTCACAACCAACTCAGAAGATTACCACCTACCAACTTTACAAGATACAGCCAACTTGCTATCTTGGATGCAGGATTTAACTCCATTTCAAAACTGGAGCCAGAACTGTGCCAAATACTCCCTTTGTTGAAAGTATTGAACCTGCAACATAATGAGCTCTCTCAGATTTCTGATCAAACCTTTGTCTTCTGCACGAACCTGACAGAACTCGATCTAATGTCTAACTCAATACACAAAATTAAAAGCAACCCTTTCAAAAACCAGAAGGTAAGAGGAGTATATTCATTTTGTTCTAAGAAATGCAAATATTGTCTAAAGTTACCTGGTGTTAACTTTTCAATTTCCTCATGGAAGTCTTCATAGCTATCTAAGCAAGAGGATAAAGTCAGGTCAACCCTCGTCGTGACTGCTGGGTCCACCTGTGCACACGTGGACATTGTGGTATGGTACAGTCTTAGGTTAATTCGAAACCTCCTCTTGCGTTGTCTCATTTGAAACAGGACTTAAAGGGAGGCATCATGAGCAGACATACATCTGACTGTCCCCCATGGAACACAGAAAATAAACTCATGGCACTGATGAATTTAGAATGGGAAGTAGTAAGAAATACGACGAGTCCAAGTTCTGACTTCAGTAAAAGTAACAAGTTGATAAAGCAGACTGCTTTACTAAAATATTACCCACTCTTTGGAGTTTCAGGAATCTTGGAATGTTACCTTTTCACTGGTTTCTGCTTCTTCCCTTTGAAAATGGGCTTAACTCTTTAATTATATGAAAAGCATGTGTTATCAGCTAGTAATACCAGCAACCCTTAAGTGTTCCACTTAAACCAAAGCCATCTGTAAATCAATTATTTTCTTTATTTTGTGGTCTCAAACAAAATAATAGAGCCCTGCTCCTTCTCAGATGCCAAGTCCATAACATACCAATTGAAGTGTGCTGAGAAGAATTGGTAAAGCTACGTGTTGGCCAGGCTCTGAGCTTTCTTAAATCATAGTGCAGGGAATACCTTTCAATGGAAATCCCTCAACATCAGATCAGACAAACTACTGGGGAAACACAGTATTTTTTTTTTCTTTTTAATGCATAAAAGTAGCCTTATTTATTTGATAGAAATTCCATTTGACTTTTCTCTAACCTCCCAGAGGTTTCCTTTTTGCCTGAATTTGAAACTTACTGGTAGACTTCGTGATCCTCTGGCTTTTATAATTTTCCTGATCTGTCTTCCAAGATGTTCCCTGAGCCTCGGCTATCGGATTGTGTTTTCTTAAAGGAGTATTTTCTTCTTTTTCTCCTGTAACTAGTTTCCGAGGTTCACGCATTACAGTTATGTTTACTAAGCCATGATGCTATCTCTTATAATACCAACAAATGCCTATTATACATAAGAAAGTGATCAACTGTCCTTATATCATATATAATAATAAGCTCAGGTGCTTAAACTTGGTAAAAGAAATGAGGTGATTCATGAAATCCTTGTAACAATGGTAAAGGTTTTGTTTAAATGTTTATAATTGAAATAGAGTTACAGTACTTTCTCCAGTCTCTATCCTCAAGCCCCTCTGAGCTCCCAAACTCACTCAAATTCTTCCTGCGATACCCACCACTCTCTTGGAAGATGGCTAGCCACTTTTCCTTTGATCAAAATTGTTATATGTGTCTGTGTGATGCATGCATAAGTATGTATAAATATTGAATTTATTTTTGTTGTTTGTGTGTCTATGGTTTCAAGGCTGACCATTCTGCATTGGATAACCCAATAAGGGGGCTCATCCCCAGACAGGCTAAATTTCTTCTCCCGGGTGTCATTAGTAACTTGTATTTTCTTATCCAGGGATGGGCTGTCTAGAAATTTCTGCTCTTCCATGTAACACGACTCTTGATATTGCCACTTTCGTGGTCTTGTTTATGCAGCCCCATCCAGGAGAGACTTCATTAAGGAAGGGTGGGTGAAAAGACTCCAACAGCAATGGTATATTTAATTGCAATAAAGATTTTCATGCCTTCAAAACAACGAGGAGAGATCAGTCATTTTGTCTTTGAGATCCTTCCAAAGCTTACATGTTGGAGGGAGTTGCTTCTGGTGTCAAGACTCTTAATATGTGTGTCTCTGTTTTTCACTCTCAGAATCTAATCAAATTAGATTTGTCTCATAATGGTTTATCATCTACAAAGTTGGGAACGGGGGTCCAACTGGAGAACCTCCAAGAACTGCTCTTAGCAAAAAATAAAATCCTTGCGTTGCGAAGTGAAGAACTTGAGTTTCTTGGCAATTCTTCTTTACGAAAGTTGGACTTGTCATCAAATCCACTTAAAGAGGTAAGATGTAAAAGCGGAGTTGCTTCCTATGATACCTTCAGGTGCGCACAATCCCTGTGCTGCACAGATGGAAACTTAAGATTTCTGGTGAAATAAAATTGTAAGCTCAGCCATGTCTTAAGAAATCCATCAACATTTGCTGCTTGAGGCCATTGACAACTTAGTCAAAAACGAGTTGAGAAATTATCGTTTGGCAGGGCTCATTCTAACCTCTGTTCCACTGCAGAGATATTTTTTGATTTTTTTAAAAGACAGTGATTTTAGTTTTCCTAACTATAGTGAAAATCAAACTCCTCCTGAGAGCTCTATAAGATTTAAAACACTATTGTCATCAAGGGCTCAGGCTGCAGACTTGTGTTAGCTGTACCTCCTTAGGCTTTGTCTTTTAATAATAATGTGATCAGGTAGGTTATTCAAGGGAGCTGTGCTTCAGTCTTCCAATAACACTAACTCATAGGACTATGAGACAAAAGATTTTGGTAACACATCTGGCATATAGCAGTTCTTAGTATAAAAATATTCCTGGAATGGAATATTTCTCAGTATCTTGCTCTTCTGTGGACCATTGGGAACTATTGCTATATACCGCTACCTACTTCTTAGATGTAGTTTATTCCTGTGCATCCATTGAGTATTGCTCATATGTGTACATATTTAGGACTGACTATGGGGTGCTGGATAACCAATTAGGGGCTCCTTCCTGGGGAAGATCAGCTCTCCTTCCCTTACTAGTTATTAACTGCCTGGAATGCTTCATGTAGATCTCAGTGCTTCTCAGCCTTCCTGAGGCTTCGGCCCTTTAATATAGTTCCTCATGTTGTGTAAAACTGTTTTCATTGCTACTTCATGATTGTCATTTTGCTACTTTTATGAATAGATGATAGATAGATGATACATAGATAGATAGATAGATAGATAGATAGATAGATAGATAGATAGATGATAGGCAGATAGATGATAGACAGATGATAGATAAATAGATGATTGATAGATAGATGATTGATAAATGATACATAGATAGATAGATAGATAGATAGATAGATAGATAGATATTAGATATTAGATATTTGCCAAAGTGGATTTGCCAAAGTGGTCACCAGGACACACACCACGATCTGCTCCATAATTTATTAAATCTAACCGGATTTAGAGAGCTTCACACACCACGATCTGCTCCATAATTTATTAAATCTAACCGGATTTAGAGAGCTTTAGGCAAAATGCTGGGAGACATTACTTTACCTGGAAGGCCCTTCGGTGGGTTGCAGCCACAGGATGAAGAAAGAACTAAGGATAGAGTGGGTGGGCTTTCCTGCCCAAGTCACAAGATCAAAAGGGGAAGAGGACTGAGTGAAAAGGCATTTAAGTATTTCCTATGGAGCCAGTTAACTTCTGGGTTTCTTGTTTCTTGTTTGTTTGTCAGTTCTCCCCGGGGTGTTTCCAGACAATTGGCAAGTTATTCGCCCTCCTCTTGAACAACGCCCAACTGAACCCCCACCTCACAGAGAAGCTTTGCTGGGAACTTTCAAACACAAGCATCCAGAATCTCTCTCTGGCTAACAACCAGCTGCTGGCCACCAGCGAGAGCACTTTCTCTGGGCTGAAGTGGACAAATCTCACCCAGCTCGATCTTTCCTACAACAACCTCCATGATGTCGGCAACGGTTCCTTCTCCTATCTCCCAAGCCTGAGGTATCTGTCTCTGGAGTACAACAATATACAGCGTCTGTCCCCTCGCTCTTTTTATGGACTCTCCAACCTGAGGTACCTGAGTTTGAAGCGAGCATTTACTAAGCAAAGTGTTTCACTTGCTTCACATCCCAACATTGACGATTTTTCCTTTCAATGGTTAAAATATTTGGAATATCTCAACATGGATGACAATAATATTCCAAGTACCAAAAGCAATACCTTCACGGGATTGGTGAGTCTGAAGTACCTAAGTCTTTCCAAAACTTTCACAAGTTTGCAAACTTTAACAAATGAAACATTTGTGTCACTTGCTCATTCTCCCTTGCTCACTCTCAACTTAACGAAAAATCACATCTCAAAAATAGCAAATGGTACTTTCTCTTGGTTAGGCCAACTCAGGATACTTGATCTCGGCCTTAATGAAATTGAACAAAAACTCAGCGGCCAGGAATGGAGAGGTCTGAGAAATATATTTGAGATCTACCTATCCTATAACAAATACCTCCAACTGTCTACCAGTTCCTTTGCATTGGTCCCCAGCCTTCAAAGACTGATGCTCAGGAGGGTGGCCCTTAAAAATGTGGATATCTCCCCTTCACCTTTCCGCCCTCTTCGTAACTTGACCATTCTGGACTTAAGCAACAACAACATAGCCAACATAAATGAGGACTTGCTGGAGGGTCTTGAGAATCTAGAAATCCTGGATTTTCAGCACAATAACTTAGCCAGGCTCTGGAAACGCGCAAACCCCGGTGGTCCCGTTAATTTCCTGAAGGGGCTGTCTCACCTCCACATCTTGAATTTAGAGTCCAACGGCTTAGATGAAATCCCAGTCGGGGTTTTCAAGAACTTATTCGAACTAAAGAGCATCAATCTAGGACTGAATAACTTAAACAAACTTGAACCATTCATTTTTGATGACCAGACATCTCTAAGGTCACTGAACCTCCAGAAGAACCTCATAACATCTGTTGAGAAGGATGTTTTCGGGCCGCCTTTTCAAAACCTGAACAGTTTAGATATGCGCTTCAATCCGTTCGACTGCACGTGTGAAAGTATTTCCTGGTTTGTTAACTGGATCAACCAGACCCACACTAATATCTCTGAGCTGTCCACTCACTACCTCTGTAACACTCCACATCATTATTATGGCTTCCCCCTGAAGCTTTTCGATACATCATCCTGTAAAGACAGCGCCCCCTTTGAACTCCTCTTCATAATCAGCACCAGTATGCTCCTGGTTTTTATACTTGTGGTACTGCTCATTCACATCGAGGGCTGGAGGATCTCTTTTTACTGGAATGTTTCAGTGCATCGGATTCTTGGTTTCAAGGAAATAGACACACAGGCTGAGCAGTTTGAATATACAGCCTACATAATTCATGCCCATAAAGACAGAGACTGGGTCTGGGAACATTTCTCCCCAATGGAAGAACAAGACCAATCTCTCAAATTTTGCCTAGAAGAAAGGGACTTTGAAGCAGGCGTCCTTGGACTTGAAGCAATTGTTAATAGCATCAAAAGAAGCCGAAAAATCATTTTCGTTATCACACACCATTTATTAAAAGACCCTCTGTGCAGAAGGTAGGTGGATTTTGTGGATGTTTGTACCTTCACTTGGTTTTAGAATGGAAAGCTTTCAAAATTACTGCATTCACAATTCACAAATATTGCAACAAAATTCAGGGGAAAATTCAAATTTTTAGTGAAAGCACAAATAAATTCCACAAATAATTTTTAGACTGTTAGGCTTTTAACTTTTTAGCAAATGTATGTTAATGATCTAACCATTCATTTTAATGTTTTACTTAGATTCAAGGTACATCACGCAGTTCAGCAAGCTATTGAGCAAAATCTGGATTCAATTATACTGATTTTTCTCCAGAATATTCCAGATTATAAACTAAACCATGCACTCTGTTTGCGAAGAGGAATGTTTAAATCTCATTGCATCTTGAACTGGCCAGTTCAGAAAGAACGGATAAATGCCTTTCATCATAAATTGCAAGTAGCACTTGGATCTCGGAATTCAGCACATTAAACTCATTTGAAGATTTGGAGTCGGTAAAGGGATAGATCCAATTTATAAAGGTCCATCATGAATCTAAGTTTTACTTGAAAGTTTTGTATATTTATTTATATGTATAGATGATGATATTACATCACAATCCAATCTCAGTTTTGAAATATTTCGGCTTATTTCATTGACATCTGGTTTATTCACTCCAAATAAACACATGGGCAGTTAAAAACATCCTCTATTAATAGATTACCCATTAATTCTTGAGGTGTATCACAGCTTTAAAGGGTTTTAAATATTTTTATATAAATAAGACTGAGAGTTTTATAAATGTAATTTTTTAAAACTCGAGTCTTACTGTGTAGCTCAGAAAGGCCTGGAAATTAATATATTAGAGAGTCATGTCTTGAACTTATTTATCTCTGCCTCCCTCTGTCTCCAGAGTGTTGCTTTTAAGGGCATGTAGCACCACACCCAGCTATGTACGTGTGGGATTTTATAATGCTCATTTTTGAGACGTTTATAGAATAAAAGATAATTGCTTTTATGGTATAAGGCTACTTGAGGTAACAAGAATAAAATATTTAGAAAGAGGAGTTTTGCTTTTTCAGTTGAAAAGTTTTGTATTTTATTTTGGTGTTGGTTTTGATAGCTGTTGAGTAGGGTTTAAACCTGCATACCCAGGAGCAGAATATCTTCTTAATCTTCATAGTGTCACAGGACCCCAGACCTAGCACAACTGACTCCATGATGGAAGTAACACCTAGGTCATAAATCTTAGAACATAGACTGCATCGCCTGCTAAGATGAAAACAAAGACGTAATCATCAAAGTCTAAAGTTCTGGGAAAGTCTCTAAATGTACTAACTTTGCTTTTTGGCTTCTGTAGTTCTGCTTCTGGCTGCTTTTGTTAACTGAATTATGTCAATGCAGATTATGGTTTTTGTTGTTGTTGTTGTTGTTGTCTTGGTTTTGTGCCTCAAAGTTCGGTTGGGGCTACCTTGGGATCCCAAACAGCTAATATGGTCACCAACTGGCTATTAAAGACTTTCTGTTAACATAAACCCATGCCTGAGTAGTCTTCTCTGAGAAGAGCCACAGTGATAGATGGCATTTTATTACTTGATAAAATAGATATTGGAATAAATACTTGTATTGTGCTAATTGTTGTGTCTCTTCTGCTGGAGAGTTAAATGACTTTCTTACCCATATTATAGAAAGCCTTGCTTCCAGAACACTAGTCAATAAAGTGTCTTTGTGGAAAACAGCATTTCCATGCCCCTGTCACAGACTTGGGAGGTGGTTTGGGCCAAATCACTGAGTCGTGGTGGGATTCTTTGGTCTACTTTTTTACATAATATTTTTATTGATTATCTGGGAATTTCGTATCATGAACCATGACCATACTCATTTCCCAGTCCTCTCAGGTCGGCCCATACCCCTCTCCCTTGAACTCCCAAGAAGGAGGAGGAGGAGGAGGAAAAGGAGGAACAGGAAGAGGAGGAGGAAGCAGAAAAGGAGGAGGAAGAGGAGGAGAAAGTAGAGGAGGAGGAAGTGAAGGAGGAAGAAGAGGAAGAGGAGGGAGAGGAGGTGGAGGAGGAGGAGGGGGAAGAGGATGGGGGGAGGAAAAGGAAGAAGGAAAGGGAAGCATATTCAATTTGTGTTGCCCATGTACTCCATTGAGTGTGGTTAAACTCCAAGTGGGCAGCCCTTAAAGAAAATTAGAGTCCTTCCCCACCTGCTCCCTTGCCAGAAGCCATCAACTATGAAGAACTACACTTCAGCATCCTTAATGCAATTTTAAGAGTTCTCCTCACTGGCTTTCTGTCTAGGCTGTTATCACGAGAGGGCACACATTGGGCAACTTAGACCCTAGTTTAAAAAATGGTTAGAGTAAGTTTTACCTTTAACAAAAGAAAGCTTTTAGTTTTTGTTTATGATAAAAAGAAAAATAGGCATATTAGAAACACACATCCAAAGCTCTTTGAAAAGTCTCTTGCTCAGGCACTGAAATATAAGAAAGAGTGTAAGTTGAAATGCAGGGTTAACAGCTGCCTTGCTGACCCTGTTAGCCGGCTTCTGCCTTGCTGAGTGTTAGCCATCTTCTGCCTTGCTCACAGTGTTAACCAATCCCCTCCACTGTGGGGCTCCTCTGATCTTTCTTTTCTCATACCATACTCTCTAGAATGAACTGACTTTGGAAATCCCACATGAGATGTTTAGAAGAGAAAGCTCTCAATGGTGATCAGAAGAGAGTTGAATAGCTGGTAGAAGGCTATGAAGAAGTGGCATTTGCTCTGTGCTGCGATTAGGAGGGGAGCCTTCAGGAGGCAGATGGGATTAGGAAAATGCTCCTTGCTGAGGGCTGAATAGCTACAAAAGTTAATTCTCATTTTTCCTCATGGAAGCCTTGCTTATTCTATTACGTTCGTCTTATTTGTTCACTTTTTAAAATCAGTTTGAATTCAACTTAAACTTGTATTTTGTGTTAAAGAACCATACTGTTCAATGATTTAGCTCAAATTGTTTCGGCCTGGATTTTGGGGGCACCCTTAGTAGTCTATTGTGCCCCTTGTCCCTTTCATGAACTGTGTCATCATCGTCATCATCATCATTATTCTCTCTCTCTCTCTCTCTCTCTCTCTCTCTCTCTCTCTCTCTCTCTGGTATGCTTGTGTGTGTGTGTGTGTGTGTGTGTGTGTGTGTGTGTGTGTGTGTGTGTGTTAAATTGTACTTTTGGAATTGCTTTGTGTTCCAAGGTAATCCTGGATGTTCCCTTGCTCCATGTTTAAGCCATCCATAAGGAGTCCTGGATGCTTTAAATTGAGAATAGCATTAGTACACCTGGACATGCTTATCAGTGAGTGAATTCCCTTCTTTTAGGCCTCCCATGCTTCCAAGGAAGGAGATGTGAGTGCACATCACTCATACACATGTACATATCTGTAAATAGTTCCATGTCTGTGCACATCTAATATGTATATAAGCTAGTCTGTATGTTACAATAACTAATAGCACATGGTGGTGCCTTCAACTCTAATCCATTACCACACTGATCATCTTAGTCACCACCCTGCTTTTCTGCAATCATCCTTTCCAACATTGATCACTGTCTCTTTACTTGATCATTTGATTCTATCTATACTGGTATCAGAATTCTTTTTTCATTTTTATTAGATATTTTCTTGATTTACATTTCGAATGTTATCCCCTTTCCTAGTTTCCCCTCCAAAAATCTCCTATCTTCCCCCCTCTCCCCAACCCACCCCCTCCTGTTTCCTGGCCCTAGCATTCTCCTATACTGGGGCATAGAACCTTCACAGGGCCAAGGGCCTCTCCTCCCACTGATGACCAACTAGGCCATCCTCTGCTACATATGCAGCTAGAGCCATGCGTCACTCCGTGTGTTTTCTTTGATTGGTGGTTTAGTCCCAGGGAGTTCTAGGGTTACTAGCTAGTTCATATTGTTGTTCCTCCTATGGGGCTGCAAACCCCTTCAGCTCCTTGGATACTTTCTCTAGCTCCTCCATTGGGGGCCCTGTATTCCATCCAATAGATGACTGTGAGCATCCACTTCTGTATTTGCCAGGGACTGGCATAGCCTCACAAGAGACAGCTATATCAGGGTCCTGTCAGCAAAATCTTGCTGGTATATGTAATAGTGTCTGGGTTTGGTGGTTGTATATGGGATGGATCCCCAGGTGGGGCAGTCTCTGGATGGTCATTCATTCAGTCTCTGCTCTAAACTTTGTCTCTGTAACTTCTTCCATGGATATTTTGTTTCCCCTTCTAAGAAGGAATGAAGTATCCATACTTTTGTCTTCCTTCTTCTTGAGTTGCATGTGTTTTGCAAATTGTATCTTGGGTATTCTGAGCTTCTAGGCTAATATCCACTTATCAGTGAGTGCATATCATGTGTGTTCTTTTGTGATTGGGTTACCTCACTTAGGATGATATCCTCCAGACCTGTTCATTTATCTAAGAATTTCATGAATTCATTTTTTAATAGCTGAGTAGTACTCCATTGTGTAAAATGTAGCACATTTTCTGTATCCATCCCTCTGTTGAGGGACATCTGGGTTCTTTCCATCTTCTTGCTATTATAAATAAGGCTGCTATGAACATAGTGGAGCATGTGTCCTTATTACAAGTTGGAGCATCTTCTGAATATATGCCCAGGAGTGGTATTGCTGGATCTTCCGGTAGAACTATGTCAAATTTTCTGAGGAAGCACTAAACTGATTTCCGGAGTGGTTGTACTAGCTTGTAATCCCACCAGCTGGATGGGTTTAGTGCAGAGTTCTATCAGACCTTCAAAGAGGACCTAATTCCAATACTCCTCAAACTATTACACAAAATAGAAACAGAAGGTACTCTACCCAATTTGTTCTATTAAGCCACAATAACTCTTGATACCTAAACCACACAAAGACCCAACAAAGAAAGAGAGCTTCAGACCAATTTCCCTAATAAATATCGATGCAAAAATACTCAACAAAATTCTCAAAAACCAAATCCAAGAACACATCAAAATGATTATCCATCATGATCAGGTAGGCTACATTCCAGGGATGCAGGGATGGTTCAATATACAGAATTGTTAACCTCTGTGCTATGGGAAGCAACTTCACAACTACAATAAAATGCTTGTGTGTAATACCTTCTGATTAGTTTTGCGAACTGTTTTCCAAAGTTGCTTCAGCTAGCATCTTCCCCCTACTCCCTTCAATGAGGTTAACCGTCCTTATGTAATAATGTCACTTGCTTTTGTAACAGTCTTTATTCCACCCTAGGATTCCTGAATCTTTGGAAATTATTTTGGTTTTGTTTGCATACACAAAAGGTTATACTTGGTGTGTTGAAGTTTTATGGATTTTGACGAACATCCAATATATTAACCTTTATCACTTTGCAATCTTACAGGACAGTTTTCTTAACCTAAAACCTTTCATTAAACAGGGCTAAAGTAATAGCTCAGTGACTTTAATTAACCCACAGAAGGCCAGCACATAGGCCAGGTGGCTTGCAAGCACCTATAATTTCAGATGCAAGAAACCAGATGCCCTCTTCTGGTTTCTGAGGAGATCCACATGCCAAGTCTGCATACTCACACACAGATATATAAAATATCTATAAATAAAAATAAGGTAAAAATTTGACTTCTCCTCTATGCCTTATTTACTAATTCTGTAGGTGTATGATTTTTATCAAGGCATGTGCATAAAATCATCTAGTATGTAGCTAAAAACGTCTTTATTTATTTGGAACCACTGTCATTTGATGAATTTAGGAGGCAATTTGCAGACACATTCAGGTACTTGGATGTAAATATTTCAGCACTCTTGGGTCTGAGTTTACATGACTGCAAGAAGCAGTATAAACAGTATCAGGACAGGCTACATGGGAGAGAGAAAGCAGCAACTGAGCAACTGCCTGATAGCCAAAGGCTGATGGAGCAGAGCTGCATGGCAGGAGAAGGTCACATGACCACTGGAAACCACTCAGACCAATATGGCCAGCAGCGATGACTGCTAAGTGCCCTGTGCTTCTTTACAATCCAGTCTCCAACTGTCAGCCTATCATGCAACACTGGCTGTTCTCATCATTCCCTGGACTCCACGACACGTCTGAAAATCCATGAGAACAGAGAAGAAGAATAAATCCTATCCCAGGAATCCCTGTCTTCCCTTAGCTCATGAGTAATCCTCTCCCTTATTAACCTTGACCATTTGAAATACTGTCTACAAAGCCAGCAGATTTGTGGATCACTGAGAGTGCACTTGTATATTCAGCATGTACTTTTGTTCTTTAATAAAACTTCAAACCCCTTTCTTTTATCTATTCCCAGAATGGATAATACTGACTTGAGGTCTCTCTCTGATCCATGTTACAAGATTCTCAGAGGAAATCTTATTCCTTAGCTTTTTACAACTCCCAGTTCAGAAGGAGTCTATACAATCTGAGTCTACAGTCACCCATAGTGTAACTGCATGGAAAAAGCATTTTTATTTTCTCAATACGCACCAACATTACTTGTTAACATTTATTACTTCTTCAGCATTTTAGTTAAGATTTGCTTTAACTGCAATTGCCTCCTCTATTTAGGCATCATAAGATAAACATGATACTTACTGATATGTAATATATATACATATACACATCATATGTATATATATATATATATATATATATATATGTGTGTGTGTGTGTGTATATACATATATATATATATATATACATTTTTCTTTTTAGTAATATTGTATGTGCTGTCTATCAATATTCTTTGCTCTTTACTTACATACTTTCAAATTATTTTTATAAATTAATCATTAATTTATAGAAAGCAGGAACATTATTGCTTTTATTTTCTTGATTCTCTGCTTTTAAGATGACCGGTCAAATGGCCAAACTCAAATTGAATTCAAATGTAACTTTTTACTGTTCTAGTAATATTTAAAAGATTAAGTCACGCAGAGTGGCTTGTTTAAACAAATACAAATAAAACTAGTAAAAGGTGGAAACTCTGACTTGTACTTGACCCATACAGGAAGCGACATCTTGAGCTTCTGTAGACTGCCTTTCATAATTGTTCTCAGGAAGAGTCTATATCCCTCAAAGGGATTGAGGGAAAGGATGTTTGTCCAACTTCCTACTCAATTTCCATAGAGAACTTGTCTTGTTTCCTACTATCCGGATCTCCCCACCCCCTCCATCCGATCTGCTCATTCTCTTTGTTTTGTACTCACCTGCATTTATTTATTTTTTTTAAAGATTTATTTATTATTATATGTAAGTACACTGTAGCTGTCTTCAGACACACCAGAAGAGGGAGTCAGATCTTGTTACGGATGGTTGTGAGCCACCATGTGGTTGCTGGGATTTGAACTCTGGACCTTCAGAAGAGCAGTCGGGTGCTCTTACCCACTGAGCCATCTCACCAGCCCTCACCTGCATTTATGTGGGGGTTAAAATAACTCTCAACATTTTGCATAAAAATGATACCCTCTTTCAATTGGGCTGAAAAAACAATAGAATAAATTTGTTAGTAGAAATGAGGCCATACTAACATTGTTTTTAAAAGATTTATTTATTATTTATTATTACCTATAAGTACACTGTAGCTGTCTTTAGACACACCAGAAGAGGGCATCAGATCTCATTATGGATAGTTGTGCTCCACCATGTGGTTGCTGGGATTTGAACTCAGGACCAGCCAGTACTCTTAACCTCTGAGCCATCTCACCAGCCCCATACTAACATCATTTATTTATCAATGTCTCATCAGTTAAGCAAATTACCAAGAATCTACTTCCAACTAATCTCTCCCCTATCCTGCCCTCTCTCAACTGTCTTCTTCAAAAATTCTGGGAAACAAATGGCTTCATTACTGGTTCAGTTTTTAGAGTGAGGATAATTTAGCAGTGTTAAGCTGTGCTATTCGAAGAAAATCAGGATTGTCAGCATAGCTGAATAAATTATAGCTCTTACTCATTTCAGTGAGAGAGGAAGCACCTTGTGGGAAACTCCCTCTGGGGTTTATTCTTCTCACTGCTGTAACAGAATATCTGGGAGAAGAGACTCAAGGATCATAGAGTTTGTTATGGCTGGGGGGGGGGGGGGGGACAGTCCATCATAGTGGAGAGAGCATGGTGACAGAGGTGGGAGGCAGCTAGTTTCACTGCATCCAATCAAGAAGCAGAGAAAGGAATACAGGGGCACCGCCCACTTTTCCCTTTTACCATTGTACTGAGTGAAGGCTGCAGGTCAGGGGATAGTGTTAGCCACATTCAGGGTGGAACTTCCTTCTCCAGGTGAACCTTCCTGGAAATACCCCAACAGGTGTGCTCAGAAATGCATCCTGTAGGTGACAGTAAGCCTGCCTAGTTAAAATGGCAATGGAGTTGAATGGTCACATTCAGTAAGATGGTGCCAAAATGAACCCAGTTTAGCCTTAGGATTTGGGATGAGTAGCTTCCAAAGGAAGAGAGTGGGACAAAGGTAAAGTCACTTAAGAAACTGCAGTCAGAACTGGGTGGCGGCGGCACATGCCTTCAATCCTAGCACTTGGGAGGCTGAGCTAGGTGCATCTCTGAGTTCAAGGCCAGCCTGGTTTTCAGAGGGAGTTTTCCAGGACACCATGGTGTTCCAGAGATTTCTATGACGTCCTCCAGCCTTGGAATAGCTACCCAGAATCAGTTGAAAATGAGAAGGCACATAGAAAGATAAAGGCACAGTTTACTTTTAGGAAAGGTGGGATAACTGAACTGTTTGACCAAATGTTGGAGCAGACATATAACAAAGCTCAAATGGCCTACTTTGCTGTATAATATGACATTCTAGGCTTTTTCCAACGTTGTGAAAATTATCTCTCTGCCTTGAGTTTTTACATTTTTTTTTTTAGAATCTCATCCATGAGACCTATATTCACAACGTTTTCAGGACCCCCCCTCCCTTCTAACTCTTCTCACACTCTAACACTTCTAACTCCTGACCCTCCTATTTGTGACCACAGCTATACATTAGCTTGATTTTTCTTAACACTTCCATGCTTTCTACCAACTCCAGACACTCTGGCTTTGGGGTGGAGGTGGGAGGTTCGTGTTCCTCCCCTTCAGTGCCTTTTCCCCTCTCTGCAGCTGGAACAACTCTCACGAGTGCCCTGCCTGCCTTACAGCAACCCTAGGATTTAGTCACACCAGCCGTGCAACAGAACGATGTGTTTGGAATACTGCTCATGCATGACCGTCCAGGTTCCTTGAAGGCTGAGCCACCCAGAACCTGCTACAGCAGTGCTGGTGCTTGCCATGTTCAGAGGCATGAACAGAAGACAAGGTCAAGTCTCAAACAACCAACTGTTTGAAAAGTAAAGGGTAGGTTGAACTTTCAACAGTTGCCTTATAAAGGAAAAAAAAACCCACAGATTTTATGAAAATATATTTTTCTGTTTAGTAATTCGGTTTATGGTAGAGAAGACAAACAGAAGAGAGCCATGGTGTTCCAGAGATCTCTTTGACGTCCTCCAGCCTTGGAATAGCCACCCAGAGACGTGCCAGGTCTAACGTGCAGCAGCCGTGTAAGTTTCCAGTTTCTACAACTTCAGCTTAAATCCCAAGTTTTGCATGGCCGCCCTTTCTTTTTCCTCTTGTCTCCCATTCTCTCACACACATGTGTTATTCATCCTATGGATAAAGAGCAAAATAAATGAACACAGCTGTTGAGGACTATTGATGGTGCTCCCAAGCGGCCGTAGCCTTTCCCATGTCTACCCAGCCACGTGTCCACTCAACATGCTCCTTTTACTCCAGGCCTTTTCTCCTTGTCTTTGCTTGGTTAAAGGTGAAGTTCTTAAGCGTGAGTTTCGACGTCTAGGTACCATTTTTCCTCCCTCTTCAGTCCTGAATCACATCTGTTCTCTAGGGGAATGGACCAGTAAGACTTTAACCCTGGGCGAGAGTCAGAGACATGCTGTTGTTGGTGCAAGAAACCGCCAAACCCTGGCTACACTTTACCTCGGCTGTGTGACTTTGGAGGATCTGGGACCATGCCCTGCTTCTCCCCTCCCCACAAAAATAACCATTTTGTGCAAGAGGTTTTAGGAAATGTTTGGCTCAGCCTGTTTTGGTGGGAAATGATCTCCACTGGAATAAACACTAAGTCAAATGAGATTGCCTTTCCTTGGAGAAACTGTTTCCTGGCATTTGTAGGAAAGAGTCCCTATGGATTTTGCTGATCACGGGCCAACCTGGCAGCTCAGTGAATCTACAGTTTCTTCTTCTGATGTCTATCTCAGGTGGCTTCTGAGACATTGTGTGGTCTTGAAGTTTGTGCTCTTCTATCTTATAGCAGGCTGGAGGAAAATGGAGCCAGGAGGATGACCCCTCTCCACATGTTCACTTGTTAAAAGTACTGGTAACTTCTCAGCACAGCAGTGGAGCATAGAAAAGAGAGAGATGCTATTTCAGGGATGGTCCTAGATTGTGTCCAGGATTTTGGGTTTCATGCTGGTCTTGGCACAGTGGATTCTGAACACTGTACCTTTGGATACACCCCAGAAGATGTCAAAGCACACACTCTCAAGCTTTAAGGAAAGAATCAACTGTTCTATAGTACATCTTCTTCCATACTTTTTACTTCCTACATCCCACTTTATATCCTCTTTACGCCATTTTATTTACTTTCCATTTCTTTTTTTCCCTCTTCTGTTTCCTGGATTTGTTTATATCCATCTGGAGTCACATTGCTATGAGTTGGGCATAGTTTGTGTGCTTCCTGGGAGTCTACATATTTAGAAACTTTTGTTCCAAGAGGATAGTATTAAGAGATGAAGTAACACCTTTAAGAGATAGGTCCTGGCAGAAGGCCCTTGGTTCTGGCTTTCAAGGGGGACTAAAGTGGTTCTTACATGACCCTGTTGTGGTTCTATGTGGAGGATGTTGATGAAGCAAGCAACTGGACCAGCTCTTTGTTGTTGTCTGTTTCCTGGCTTGAGAAGGAAGCCTCCCCCTATAGATGCTCTTCCAGCCACCCTCTTTAATAAGACTCCACCATGCCCTTTGGATTCTCAGTCTTCAAAACCACAAGTGAAATAAATCTTTTTCTTATAAAGCTACCCCATCTCAGCTACCCAACAGTTGTGAAAATCCTGGGAGAAACCCTGGGCATATGCACATAAAACTGTTCTTTTATTTTAAGACCCTGGAGATATACCATGGCAGTAGCTTCCAGAACTGTCATAGGTGACACTGAGAAGATTTAATGACAGCATTTGAAAGGATGGGGATATTCTCTGTGTATAAGTGACAGGGTCAGACAATAATGGGGGCTGTGAATCAATCAGTGGTTTCCCTTTACATCTGATAATAACCGATGCCTAGCTACTCAATGTGTGAATAACAGTTTCTCAAGAGAAGGACCGTCTGACTTGGGTTAGTGTTTATGTTGGTAAGCATTTTCTCTGGTGCATCAGACTGAATGCATCATGAAGGGGTTTTTGTCTAGAGCAGGATCCTGCTTATCTTCTACACTGCAAACCTCTCTGTTTTTCTTAGACTGCTCAAGTAGCAGGATGAGCAGCAGCATAGCCCTCCTCAGATGCTTGGGGTTGCAGCTGGGCATGTTAATTCTCTTCACTCGCCATTAGTTCAGGAAGGGTCTCTTTCTTGACCGTGAGACTTAATGGACAATGGATGCTAGCTTAAGAAACTTCTGGCAAGTATTTTGCTCTCCCAAAGATACAGTGAACTAAATCTTTCTCTTACCTTCAGTGGAGCTATTTAAGAAAAGATGCGTGGTGGCTTAACACCTAGACAGTGTGCCAACAAAAAGGAGAGAAAGGTCTTGGGTCTCTGATGGCGTTGATTAACTTCAGCAGTGTCAGAAACAAAAAAAAAAAAAGGATGGGTTTTCTGTTCTGTGAGCAACTTAAGCATCATGCTGATCAAGGCTGTGTTGGTAAGGGCTTTCATTATGATGTGAGACTCAGTGCACCTGGACTGCTCTCCAGTCTGGTCCTTTGTCCTCTCTGCTACATTGTATCTACTGTGGTACCCAGTGTGTACTGTTGTGATCCACAAATAAGCTCTATCTGCATGCAGCTTGTTGACCTGAAACCTGTTCTCTTCTTCCTATTTTAATATTTTCCTCTTAGTAGAACAAATTTAATCAAATATGAAGCAAATTTTTCCCGGGTCTTGATAAAATTTGTGTTTATCATGGAAAATAAATAGACACATCCATTGAAAGCATTCAAGCTGTACAACACTGAATGAGCTTAGAAGTGAATGTAGCTATAATTTCTTTATACTGCTTTGTCTCTGATTAATCAATGTAACCTGGAGTCACAAAAAGAAGAATTAGCTCAATTAAAGCTGGGAGTTTTTCTTTACTTTTTAAGCTCTGCTTAGTGATCTCTATAAAGAAATGTAACTCCCAGAAGATGTCCCTATTTGAGACAGGTACTTCATAAACAAATTAGTTACTCTTGTTTGTTTTGATCAAATATTAAATTTCCAAAACATAAAATTTGTTCATAGAAACATTATTATAGTTCCCTAGTATTTTCTCCATGTCAGAGCTAAATGACAGAAGAAAAATAAGCCAAGTTCTTAGCTAATCAAAATACGATTTTTAAAACTAAACACTTTAACATTACTAACAGCCTGTCTAAAATGAGTACAGTCCTAGTCCGTGAATCATTTCTTTTCTTTGCATTATTCTTCAGCTTCAGCTAGAGCATCATGGTCCACCACCTAAGGCTCGTGTCATGAAAACTGCATGCTGTTGGTAATTAAGGATTAACCTGGTAACATCTCACATGTGTCTACAAAGCTGTTGATGGATGAACAATGGCTGTAAGAGACCCAGTGGCTTCCTTAGAAGGGTTTATTATGGGTGCAATTACAGATCATTTTTCCAAAGCAGTGTCTGCAAAAACAAAAGGGTCAATCACTCATCCACTGCCCCTTGTTTATGGGGCTAGCTTTTCAGAAAGCCACAGTCATTAGTTAACTAGCAGTGGGACCTTCCTCCATGGGCCTTCTCTCTTTCTGTCGCTTTCTCTACGGATTAAAGACAGTTGCTATCACCACTTGAATTTATAGCCAGCTGTTTAGAGCCAATGTGGCCACTGAATACTTTTCTAGAATCACAAGTAAAATACGATGATGGTGAAAAGCTCCTCTTTGCTTAAGCAATCCCCTAACAGTTTCCTAGGGTTATCATAACAAGTTGCCACGTCAGGATGGCTTCACGTAGCACACTTCTGCAGGCTACAAATCCTACACTGGGTATCTGCAAAGCTCGGATCCCCTGGAAACCTGGAAGTCAGGATTTTTCTCTCCCTCTACCACCTGAACAGTAGTTTTGAGACTGTCCACATATCTGTCACCACAGAGGTTAGGGTGTTTTCTCCCATGTCACTTTTCTTGCTCACAGTATACTGTCCCATTGGCTTAGGGTCCATGCAAATGACTTCATCAGAACTTAATTATATTATGGTCCTGTCACCCAGGTTTTTTGTCATATGGTTTCAGTTGAGGTCAACTATGATTCAGAAATATTACTGTAGGAATTATATGAGTCTGTGTATGTGTGCCTGTGTATATATATGTGTCTGTGTCTGTGTCTATGTCTGTGTCTGTGTCTGTGTGTGTGTCTGTGTCTGTGTCTGTGTCTGTGTCTGTGTCTGTGTGTCTGTGTCTGTGTGTCTGTGTGTCTGTGTCTGTGTCTGTGTCTGTGTCTGTGTCTGTGTCTGTGTCTGTGTCTGTGTCTGTGTCTGTGTCTGTGTCTGTGTCTGTGTCTGTATCTGTATCTGTATCTGTATCTGTATCTATATCTATATCTACATATAAAGAGAGAGTGTGTGTGTAAGGACAAGGGACCAGCCATTCACATAACATTTACTGCAAGCCTGAGGAGCTATGTGAAGTATCTGAATGCCCTGACATATGTTCCATAGCTTGGGGACCATCTGGCAAATTGCAGCACAGGGGAATGACAAGAACATGGCAAGTGGCAGTTGGCCAATGCCAGTCTGCTTCTGATAGCCTTTCATTGTCCTACAGTCGTCACAGCCTTTCTGGTCTGTCCCCAGCACCTCTGTCTCTAGGGTCCACCACTGCTGACCTGGGGTTGTCTGGCACTCACTCACCCTTCCCCTCATCCAGATCCTTCCTTCCAAGCTTTCCATGTTGACGACTGCATACTCTTCCTAGTCCCAGAATCTGATTAGATGGAGCCTTATTGCTCCAGAGCTCTCTCTCTCTCTTTCACCCTCTCTCTCCCCCTCCCCCTGCCCCTCCCCCTCTGCAGGTGCTGTGCTTTCTCCCAGGTGATGCTGACTGAGATGGTGGTCATGTGCTACACTTGTGTCTAAGGGCTTATCTCAGTCACAACCTGAGATAGATAAGTATCTGTTTTGTTTTGTTTTGTTTTGTTAGTTTTATTGTACTTCAAGAACACTGTATCTCCTTGTCTCTCAGTGCTAAATGAGTCTTGAAATTCTATAAAGGTGCTTCTGACATGTTTATTTGCCAGGTAGGATACACTAATGAGATCATGGGCCATTTTCAATATGATAGGTAGAAAATGAGCTGCCTATGGGAAAACATAAAGCTTGATGTTCCAATTATGTTACAGTTTGAAAAGAAACACCCTCCCAGGTTCATGCGCTAGAGGCTTGGTCTTCAGTTGGTAGTGTAGAGATCCCCTCATTAAAAGTGTTTTTAAATGTTGTCATAGTTACAACAAACGGAGATGCAAAGCTTACCAGAAGGTATAAAAATAACCATAGCTCAGCTCATACATATATAAAATCAAAGTAGGTGTAATGCCATTTGTTCCACATAAGATATCTTGACATCTTCAGTGATGGACAGAAAATAAATCTTGGGGTAAACAAAGTGGAGCCCATTTCAAGCATATTCCCTCAATTCACCTTCCTGCTCACCCTTCTCACATCAAAGATCATGATCATGAGCATGGTATATTTGAACTTGTCAAGTCGAATGAGTTCCAGAACATTCTGGAACCGATGGGTCCGCTTGCAGGGATTATGTTCAAGGTCCTAGTAGCTCCTGGGCAGCCTGAAGCTGTAAGGATGGTGGCGAAATTTGAGACTGTTTCTTTAAGGCAAGAGTCAAGGAGGGGAGCTGGTGTTTCTATTGTGGACACAGCCCAGCTACAGCCTGGAGTCCAATTAGCAGAGAGCTTAGCAGGGGTTTTGTTTAGCTTAGCAACCGCCTGTGCAGCCCCAGGGGCCAGCCAGAGAATCTCCAGCGAGTTTAGCCCATAATCCGTGCATCCAACACTAGTCCTCTCCTTGAGCTCTGTGCCCCTGGTCCCTTGAACATCTTACTACACTGTGGGACAGGAGGGATTTCTCTTTGCAGAGGGTAACCAGCCTCCCTCTGTCGCCTTTACATCTGTGGGTTCATTGGAGAGGGTCTGTCAGACCCATAAGGAACTAAACGCTGAAACAACGGATTCCTGTGGGTGGAAAAAAAGACCTAGAAGCCTCGAGGAAGCTGTGTGCCAGGACCCCAGGACCCTCTGCTCGTCCCCAGAGCCATCTGATCCAGATCGCTGCAGGGGGTGGTGGATGGAGCCCTGCAGACCAGCACCTGGTGTCCTTGACCTCCCGGCGACAGTCACAGTAACCTCTCCAGGACCAAGGCATGAAGGTCGCTGTGTTGGACCTGGGGTCTCTGTTTGCCAAGATCTTCAAGCTCTCAACAGCATCCCCGGCAGTCTCCAGCCACCCTGGAGGCGCGGCGGCCACAGGATCAGTAGACTCCGGCGCCAGCACGTCGCTTAGAGAGGCTGAGACCCTGACTTTGCTCCCATCTCTGCCTCCAGACACCGCGGCCTCACGGGAGCCCTTCACCCCGGTGCACACTCCGCTCCCTGCCTCGCACCCCAGGAGCTCCGCAGCTGCTCAAAGGGTAGAAGCAACAGGGTGTTCCGGATCTCTGCCCAGCAGCTCAGGAGCATCCATAGCACCGCCCTTAACCCCCTACAGTGGCTCTGCCGGCTCAGTGGCTTCAGTGACTTTACCCAGCCCAGGGGTTGACTGGGCGACCCTGCCTTCTGTCACCATCCCCTTGGGCAGCAACAGCGTCACAGCATCAAGTCCACGGAACCCTCGCCAGCTGCGAGCTCCTGGAGAGCGAGAGCCCAGTGTATGGATGGCCCCGGGTCCGGTTCCCAAAACTCTGTTTTTCACCTTGCCTGACATTGGCGAGGAATGGACCTCGGACAGCGACTCCCAGGATGACCCAGAAGGGTGAGTAGCAACAGTGTTGTCAACTTTGACTTCCACCCTCTGCCTGCCACAATCTCTTCCCGGGTTCACTCCGCCCACTCCCAGGCTTTCTGGTCATTTCCAACATAGACTATGAGAAACTTTCCCTTAACATCCTCACAGTAAACTTCTTGTTGATCAAGGGAGAAAAAGAGGGAAGGGACAGACTGTGTGCTAGGTCTCTGCTACCCGAAGCACTGAACCCTAGACAGTGAGCATGATTTTCACGAGTCTGTTTATTTTCAAGCACCTTTCTCTGCGACAGAATGCACCAGGTGTCCAGGCAACCCGCTCTACTGGAGAGCAGCAATGGTTAAGAAATGGCTGTGCTTCCACAGTTTGAGGATCAGATCCCAAGAGGAATGACTTTCCTTTACATGACACCTAGTTAATTTACATATGTATCACCTCATCTGTTACAAAGGAGACCTGTGATGCTTAGAATTACATCTCCCAGAGGTCTTGAGTTCTGTCTTGGGGCCCTGAGTTACTACAGAAACAATGACTGACTTCACCAGAACAGAATGGGAATTGGAGGCCACTTTTCTAAGCGGACACACACAAACACACACACACACACACACACACACACACACACACACACACACACACACACCATACACACACACCATATACTTACCCTTTGAAATCAACGCATTATCCTTACCAAATAACTCGAGACTCTAGAGTGACAGTGAATTCTACTTTTATCGAGAGCATGTTGCTAGATGTTTTAAAGTGTGTGCAAACTTATCCGCCCTTTTGAATGCTCATAGAAGAAAGTTGTTCATGGTATGGGTGCATCCTTGTCAGCACTGGAAGTTCCATAATAGTCAGTCAAATTAAGCTGTTTGTCAACCAGTTACCCTTTAATATGGAAAATCACTTACACTTGGAAAGCTGCTCTAGTTACCTAAGGAACTGGGCCTTTGTTAGTAGCAACTAGTCCTTAACATTTATACAATTAATGTTTCATGAGCAAACAGATCTTCACAGTGACCTTAAGCTCTAGGCTCAGCCCTTTTCTTTAGCAAATAGACATGAGAACAGGCAGAAGAGCCAGGAAGGGAAGAGGCATTCCTTGATCCGAGCACATAGTAGTTTCCTTTGTATTTTCCAAACCCTTTTTACTTTTAAATAACTCTGCAGTTGGTGTTATTTGCAGAAGCTAATCTGCATTAGCAAATGAACCCAATGTTACTGAAAAGTGAAAAAAAAATTAAGTTTCAGTTGCTTTCAGAACTAAAAATGCATCGAATGTTGTGTTTTTTCACAAGTCTTCCTGATGGTGTGTGCGTCTACACTTAAGAGCTGAAGACAAAGGTATTGACAGTGGCGGGCAGCAGACAAGCCTGAGCAGATAATTTTCTTTGTAGGTACAAAATCACCTCTTTCTTTTCATCACACCCATTTCTCTTCTCATTGAAAAGTAGACACAAAGAGAAATAGGCCGTAGTATTATATATTTCTCCTTTATGCTATTGGTAACATGGACTAAGTAAACATTATCAGAAAATGAATTTAAATTATGTCCTTGCCAGCTTACCTGTTGGTTAGGACAATTGCTCTTGGTCTGCTGGACTAATATTAAAACTGAACACTTAATTTTAAAGAGCCAGTGGACATGGTTAATGTGAAAATAGTGTGTGTGTGTGGGGGGGGGGGGACAAGTGACTAGAGAGAATGTGAACATATATTAAAATGAAAACATATCCAGGAGAGACACTAATCCTATTTTTAGACCATAGTGCTCAGTTAAAGAAGAAAACCAGAAACCATGGCTTAGATAGAGAAAAAGAAAGCAAGAAAGACAGAAAGCAAAGAGAAATACACAACAAGAAAGAAATGAGAGAGGCAGAGAGAGAGAGACATAGATAGGTAGAAAATTGGTGAATAATAGGAAGATACATAGATATACAGATAGCAAGATAGATGATAGATAGATGATAGATAGATAGATAGATGGATGAAAGATAGATAATAGATTAGATAGATAGATAGATAGATAGATAGATAGATAGATAGATAGATAGATAGGGCTACATTTGGGTGAAGGTGGAGGAAAATGAATGTTCTTTTCTTGACTTGTTGTCTGGTTCTAACACCTTTGCTGTTTGCCTTCACTCCCTTATGCATTTTCTCTCTACACTATAATCCATTTGCCCCATTTTCCATTATTCCTTCACTGCCTCATTCTGTAGTTCTGGTTCCCTGTAAAAGGGAAAATTGTTTTGTTTGGCAAATGAAATAATTCCCAGCAATTGATATGGCACATATGTTAGTATGTAACACAAGAAGAAAGTCTGTCTTTTATCCTGGGATCAACCTCTAAATTGTAAGGAGAATACAGAATGCTGGTCACTACTCACCCTCTGTTCAGTTCAGCATGTGTTCATTCTCATCCCACAATAGTTTGAGCCAGTTCCATCTCATGCTCTTTATTACCTTGTACCATGATGCTGATGGCAACACGTGCCCACAAAGGCATTCAGTAAAAACACTTTAAATAAAGAAATAAAAATGTTTTCTTCCTCATATGGTTCACGCCCATGAGTTCTTAATTTCAAAAGATCAGAAAAAAAATTGTCTTTCTTTAAGAATAATTGTTTTGGGGACCTTTGTTTGTTTGGTTGTCTTGGAATTTTTTTTTTTTTTTTTTGGAGTAAGTAATGCTTCTCCTGGAACGTGCTGTTCATTCAGGGATGATGCGTGAGCTCTGCTTACAAGTGTTAAGTGGTTTTTACATTCTCTTAGAGTCATAGGACTATGCCTTCCATTAAAAGGCAGAATCCTGGGCTAGAGAAATCGAGAAGTTAGTAAAGTGCTTACCACACAAACTCAAGGAGTTCCACCGTCAGTGTCCATGGAAAATAAGTTAGGAATGGAGGCATGGGTTTGTAATCTCAGCACTGGGGAGGTGGACACCGACAAATGCCTGGGCCTTGGTGATCAGTGAGCCTAGACAGATCAGTGAGCCCCAGGCCAGGTCAGACCCTGTCCCTAAAAATAAAACGACTTTGCTTCCCATCAACCAATTCACTTTCTCGTCTGTTAAACTAGAAATAATAATTCCCAGTCAAAGATATTGTAGGGGTTAAAAGAGGCAACATATAATATAAAAGACCTTTTGGTCAACACATGTATACACATGCAAATGTGTACATACACACATGTGCACACATATACACACGCACACACAAACACATACACACATATGTCTACACATGCACACATACACATGCAAGAACACACATACACATGTGCACATGCATTCACCTATGTACATCTATGCGCGCCAATACATGAACACACAAAAACTTACATGATTTTCAACATGTCACATTTTCTTAAACATAAAAAATTTTCTCCCTACCACTTAAGCAGTAGGTGGTTTTAACTTTAAATTGTTCTTGTTATTTTATTTAAAATCTTTGTGTTTGAGCTAGGGGTCAGTCTCCTGCTGTATCTTTAAAGAGCAAGTTTAAGCTCTTTGTAACAGTCTCCATACACAGCGTCTGGCTGTATTAAGTATGTAACAATGATCACATGGTATGCAATCGGGATCCTGAGTTACATAGTAATTACGATTCACTCAAGTTTTTAAAAATATATTGAGGTCAGATTGATGCTTATCTAAATCCAATTTTATAGTATTTTTTAAAGGAGTCCTTACAGTATTAATAATTATTCTAATTACTCAATTAACTTTCTTTTCTGTTAAACTGGAAATAACAATCCCCTGTCAGAGATATTGTAGGAGTTAAAAGAGGCAACATATAATATAGTCCTTATCCAGTTATTCTCATTATTCTCTTCTTCCCACCTGCTGTGTATCTTAGTCTCTGGCCTCTGTTGGATTTGTCTTGCACCTGCCTTTCACTTCTTGACATCTCTGGCATAGAAGAACTCCATAAACAGCTGTTTGCTATTGTCTTAGAACGTTCAGTATTCCAAATACAGTATTTATCATTCACAGCATCCTTTGTATGGAGTAGAGTTTAGCTATGATCTACAGTGAATGTGTTATTTTCCAGACGTGAACTGCCAAGCTATATGTGACAGATAACTGTTCTATATAAGATCTGTGGTGAGTTAGATTTTTGGAGTAGAGCAAAACCTGGAAACTGTCAGAGGAAAGAAAAGATGAATCATTCAGGAGAGGCTAATAAATAGCATCACATAGACACACTTAGTAGAATGTGCTTCATTAAAAACTGTGCAAATGAATACAATAACATATTGAAAAAATCAGACTCTGCCCATTGATTCTGGAGAAATCAAAAAAGTTATATTTTATTTTTGTTTTCTTTAAAGCTAAATAAAGCTGGGGCAATGATTATATATGCTGAACTTGAAAAGGAACGTCTTTGGCAATGAAAAAGAAAGTCACAAAGACTTTCTCTACTGATCTTGTTTGATTTCACTAGAGTGAAATCAAATATCTTTTCTGGTGGATGTATATGTATATAGACACATATACACAAATGTGCCTCTATACATAAATATTCTTCCTAGAATTAATGTTTTCTTAAATTTATAACTGTAAGTTTTGGAATTATTTTCAAACATTTTCAAGCTTCTACGCAGTGTTACTCAAGTGAAAACAGAACCGTTACTCTGGAAGCGAATAGTTTATACCAGACATCTAATATTAATGACTGTATTTCAGGCAAGGCCATTGGGTGTGTTAAATTGCAAGGACCATCCATGTGTTGGCTTAGAAATCATCCCTTTGTCTGAGGACTCTCCACAAGCCAGCAAAGGAAAAAGTCTGTATTGCAGAAGTGGATGCTCACAGCCATCCATTGGACAGAGCACAGGGTCCCCAATGAAGGAGCTAGAGAAAGGACCCAAGGAGCTGAAGGGGTCTGCAGCCCCATAGGAGGAACAACAATATTAACTAGCCAGCATCTCCAGAGCTCCCTGGAACTAGACCACAACCAAAGAAAACACATGGTGGGACGTGTGGCTCTAGCTGCATATGTAGCAGAGAATGGCCTAATCTATCATCAATGGGAGGAGAGGCCCTTGGTCCTGTGAAAGTTCTATGCCCCATTATTGGTGAATGCCAGGAAGCAGGAGTGGCTGGGTTGGTGAGCAGGGGGAGGAGGGGAGGAAATAGAGAGTTTTTGGAGGGGAAACTGGGAAAAATGATAACATTTGAAATGTAAATAAAAAAGATATCTAATAAAAAAAAAGAGTCTGTATTGAACAAGTCACTAATTTACACATGAACACAATCACTTCATTGCTAAGTCAATGCCTTAAAACAAAACAGCTATAGTTTTGCAATATTACGTACATTCTAAAGAAGTAGATGGTATATCCCCAAGAAAAGATTTGCCTCTGTCAGGTATTTGTTGTGCTTATCCATTTTAACATTTTTGTAAGCATGATGACTGACTGATGTGAACATACCTCAAATACATGCTGTACAAACATTTGAAATAGCAGTTAGAATTCCATTGCCCACCAGTTGCCAAATGCTGGAGGGTGCTTTATATATGTTTTTATATATGTTTTTATATACACAAGGCAGTAATTTATTCCCATTTACAGATGAGGAGACTGGGGCTCAGAAAGTATAAGAAACTTTCCATTTCCGTATAACTAATAAAAATGGAAGATTCAATTCTAGACACTTTTGCATGCAGAAGCCCTCTCTCCACAACACTCACACATGCACGGGCACACACACATGCTTTCATACATCATATACATATACATATACATATACATATACATATACATATACATATACATATACATATACATATACATATACATATACATATACATGAAAGTGTTTGCTTCAAGTGGAAAAGACTACTTATTTGTACTTTTAAATAAAAAAATGTGTAATAATTTTCCTGGAACAAGCTTATTTTAGTAAGGAAAAAGTCCTGGAAAGCAAGAAGTCACTATAGCAATCTAAAAGTGATATCTCAAAATAATGTTGCCATTAATGTCAACAAAGGAGTCTAGTTTTGTCCATGTTGAAGAGCAGACTAAATACCTGCCCCTGTATAGTCATATGTTCTTAAAAATAAAAATAAATTGTTTTATAGACCCACTCCTGGTTCATTATATAATACTATTTCTTTTTTTCAGATTATGTGCATATAACATGTAAATGTTTCTTATATACTAAGTCAGTGAGTGAGAGAGCACTGGTTCTAGGGGAAAATAAAATGGAGAGGCAATTAGATGTAGCACAGGCTGGGGAAGGCTGTCTTGTGTGCTGCTGTTTTCTCAATTAGAAGTTTCTCTTAAAGAGGCAGCCACATTACAATCAAATACTGACCAACTGCATTCTGCCAGGCGCCGGTAGACACCCCTAAGGAGGATGTTTCTTTAACCTAACATTTATTTGGGTGATCATTTTTGACCATTGATTTCTAAGATATATGAAACAGTTTTGAGGATGTTAAAAAAAATTTTAAAGTTTCAAATATTTAATACCTAGCGATTTTTAAAAGCAAATAACCTTACTCCTTTATAATTATTTTTAATAGAACATTGTCAAAGTTACATTGAAAGAAATGAAGATGTAAGAAATAAACACTGACGATAATGACTGGTGAACATAAGTATACACCCTGGACGCCGTAGCAACCACTTCTCGTGGGCAGAATGTGGTTAAAATAAAGTGTGTGCTCTTGCTGTTCTATGTTCGGCAGTTGTTTTTTCTGAGTTCTCTCCTCTGGCTCCATTTAATTTCTACTTTGTCTTGACCCAGTGATGGAATTTAACCTTGGGCTTGAATACATTTGCCTCCTGATATAATCCTTTACATGGCTGAGAACTAGACTCATGTACCCTCTAGACTCAATAGTGCTAAATTTTCTGTTAACGATACTAGCCAATCCAGATCCAACACAGTGACGTCCTGGCTGGCACCATGTCTATATCTGCCCTGCCTACTTAGGAGATATAAATAGCTAGTGCTTGTCTTCCCTTCTCCCTTTCATTAAATGCTTATTTAATGCCTTCATGTTAAATGTGAAATTTTCTGATACAGTACCCATAGCAGAAAGAAAGATGCCCTGAAGGAGTTTTACCTATTGGTAAAGAAACTATAAAGGGAATTCAGAACATGAGCTACTTCACGAGACTGTTCTTTCTTTCCATTCTTTCGGCTGTTCTTTCTTACAATGCTTTGGTTCCTGCCACGCATGCATGCCCACCCTTCTGGGCAAATACAGTCCTCACAGAGAAGAACAGCTCAATCATGTTTTTAACATTGGGCAGTGATGTTACTTTTCTGCAGCTGGTATAGGAAACCTTGGAAACATGAGGAAGACTGTCAGCTGGACAGTGAAGGGGAGGCTCTACCTAGGTGGGATGTAAATATATGGAGGTGTGTTTCTATTGGGAGGAAGTCAGGAATCACTCGAGGGCCTCTTAGGAAGCTGCTGTCAGGTGGAAGTGAGGTAGCCACACAAGGGACTTAGCACAGCACTGTTAGAACATAGGGCTTCCATACATGTCAGGTAATAAACATTAATATCATTGTTAATAGCTGAAGGAAACTTTGGGAGACATATTAGCTATTTTTCTCACTGCTGTTGCAGAGTTCCTGACAGAATTAACTTAGGAGAGGAAGCCCAGACCAAGGTCAGACTATAGCCCTCAGTGGTCTACAAAGTAGCCTACCTCAGCTGGCTGTGCACTAAGTTCCAAACACTCCCCAGCCTCCCCAAATAGCACCATGAGCTGGGGACCAAGAGCTCAAACACAGGAGCCTGTGGGGACAAATCAGAGTCAAACCAGAGCAGACGTGAGGGCCTAGAAAAACTAGATGCTTGGACACAAAGACCAAGAAGTAATATGGGATAAAGAAAGAGACCAAAGAGGAAACATAAGAGACCTGCTATATTCTTTTCTCACATCTACTCAACTGTGTTACTTACTAGCTGGACAGAGTTTACCCTCTGTATCAGCTCCTCTGTGACCTAAGGGTGGGATGATTGCTGTTGTATATCTTGACTGTTTAATCCCTAAAACATCCTAGACACCACCGCATCATTGAAAAAAATGAGATTATGAAAGATATCTGCAACTCAAGAGGTTACTGACCATTTGAAAGCAATAGCCAAAATGTAACACTGGAGGTGAGGTTAGTCTCTCAGCAATGACACAGGTAGGGGACAGGCACCAAGTTCCTAGCAGCTGTCAACACTTTTTGTCTCTCTTTTGATTACCTATCAGAAGATTCATGAGCAATCTTTAGCATAATCACATCCCTTAAATCCTCAATCTCCACAGAAGGATAAGGGCTTGTAAGTAAAAAGAGCACTAGATCGTTTATTCCCTTAAACAAGTCATAGATAAAGTTACTTCTAGTTTTGGGGGTCAGGGGCAGGTCATACCTTATGGCTGATGTTGACTTAAAGAACTATGATTTGAGATGACTCATAGGTAAGAAGAAATTGTACCCTGTAGCAGTCATTTTAGAAATTTCTGTCTTTTAAAGAGATACCACTGAATGTTACAAAACCAACCAACCAAACAAACAAACAAACAAACAACCCAGAATCTTTTGTGGAAATCCTCAGGACCTGCTGCTACTTTCTTTCATAGTAGAAAAAAATCACACTTTTATCTTTATCATGGTTAAGAGCTAGTCTCTGTTTAATGGAAACACGTCATCTACCATGTTCCAGAGCTTGTGATGTTTGTGACTTTCGAGATCAATGTCAAATTCAATGTCTTCCATCCTGTTTGGCACATCTCAGTTGGTAACCTAGTTCGCCCTCTGTGAGTTTAGCATTGCACATGTGTATGTGCTCCAAGATTTGAATCCAAATGCTTGCTGTCCTTGCTGAAAATGCTAGATTTTATCCCACAGTGACTATGAAGCAGGGGGCAACTTGACTTTCTGTATAAGTAATGAATGAGTTATTCTTTACTGCATCATTAGCAAAGATCCCTTTGGAAGATGAATGGGTGTTCACATCACACACTGTATTGTAATTCCTACAAAACTTGTTCTACTTCCAGCCACCAAAGATGAAGCCGTTTCAGCTGTGAGCAACTGCTAAAGCTCAGAAACTTTAACGTATATTCGGGAGTTAAGGTGAGCTGGAAATCAGCCAGCCAGCCTGGCTCTGAAACCCCACTTGGTTCAGATCCTCTCACTTCCTGATTGCATTAAGGAGTCCAGGGCTCAGCTCAGTCTGCTTTCAGAAATAAATATAATAATCCTCTGTGAGTGTAAGCTGCAAACAATAATTTAGTGCTGTTTACTACGGATAGTGCATACTTACAAAAAAGCAGAAATGTTTGTGTGGGGGTGAAACTTTGGTATTTAAAAGCATTCTAAATACAAGAGAGCTGGTGTGGGTTTTAGAATATCAGAGCAGGTTAGCCTTTCATACAGGAGGCCTTAGTGCAAGCCACATGGCTATTTCATAAAAATAAAATAACCAGTCTATGAGAAGATGTAAAAATTCCTAATTTATAAGCACCAATAACATATGCCAAAAAATACATGAGGATGTAGTATTTAACAAACTCACTGCTAAAATTTCCTCTACAGATGCAAGAGGGAAAAAAATGTGTATTTTCTGTCCACCAGACCCTAGTAATCAAATCAGACGGAAGGAGAGAGGGATTTTAAAACATATGATGACATCATTTTTAGAACCATGAACTGTATTTGCCTCATAGTCAAAACTGTATTTTAGTTCAAAATGTAAACCTAGAGTATAAAAAAAAGACTAATGCCAAGAATCAACAGAACTAAAAGGAAAAATAAATCCATAATTATAGTGGGTAGTTGTGTACATGTAAGTCTTTGGGGTCAGTTTGTTCTTAGAAAATGATAACAATTTCTTGGGAGGAAAATTAACAATTTAATAGTTACTTTATAGGAAAAATGTATTAAAAGTTATAGTAACAGCAAACAAGGAAGCCTGTTATTGCCATTGGAGAGTAGGAGTGAAGCCAAAAGCAGTTTACATATATGGCTGTTTGGTTACTGCGAAGACAGTACCGTGGATATCGCTGACAAAGTGGCTGGATGCCCACCTGGAGACTCATGTTGAATCCTTGACCCCCAAGATTTTGAAGTTTTAAACTGGATTCTCAGGAAGTAATTAAGGGTGGACAGGTTCCCAATGGAACCTGAGTTCTGGAGAGGAAATAGGGCTCTTTCTCCACTCTCCACTGCACAGAGAGAGGCGCACATGTGTGCACCCTGGAAGATGGCGAGCTTCCGGCAGCTAAGACATGGACTCTCGCCAGAGACCAAGTCACTGGTACCTCAGTCTTGGATTTCCAGCCTTCAGAACTGTTGGCAAAGGGTCCTTTTAGGCTTTCCTGTCTGTGGTATTTTGGTAACACTGCCTTATCTAAGACAATGGCTGTTCTGTTGTTTATAGATTAATTGAACAAAATAGTAGACACCATTATTACTCTCTTGTACATGAATATGATGCACTCTAACCAGTTCCAGGCACTCACTACTGCTCTCTTTTATCCATCTTCCTCTTTCCCGTAGATCTTTTCTTGTCCCACCCCCACCTATTCCCACCCCTTTCTACTTTCCTGTCTTAAACATATATTCTCCATACGAGAAAAAAGTATACCCTTTTTCTTTCTGAACCTAACTAATTTTGCTCAATAGTTCTATCCATTTCCTGCAGAAGAATTCGTGTTTCTGGATTGTTGTCTATGTGATATATATCACCTTTTCTATATGCACTCATCAATAATAATATTTTCAATGGCTCAGAGTCCATTGGATATCTTTTAAAACTTAAGACAAACTCGGTTGCCTATGGTATACCCATCCATACTTAAGACAAGTTCAACTGGATTGTAATTATAAGTAGGAAAGATTACATTATAAATCTTCTAGAACAGTGGTTCTCAACCTGGGGTTGCATATCAGATATCTACATTATGATTAATAACATTAGCAATATCAAAGTTATGGAGTAGCAGTGAAAATAATTTTATAGGTGGGGGTCACCACAATGTAAGGAACTGTATTAAAGGGCCGCAGCATTAGTGTCAACTCTTAAGCCAACCTGTGCAGGTCTTGTCTACTGGACCTGGGATTTGAGGACCTGACTGGATTGGGTGAACTTCAGTCTAAGGTTATAGACAATGTTGCTGCATATACACAAGTGTGTCAAAGAAAGCAATTATCCCAGGGAGGTTGTTTGAGTCCAAACATCATGATCAGAAAAACATGTAAATAAAGATCAGGAAGCAATCCTAAATATTAGCAGAGCAGTTTTTCCCCAGAGCCTTTTCAGGACAGACCAATTTAAACACAATTGCCTGACATGCGCTATGGATTCTATCTGGGAAAGGCACAAAAGCAAGGCAGAGGCCATAGCTTGGTTCAGGGGACACTGAGCATCTGACATCCAACAAGAATAAGCATTTTATAAGTTGAATGTAAATGTTTGCCATCGGAGGAACAAAATCACATCTAAGAACAATCCAGGGAACAAAACGTATCTGAGGTAAAAGACCCTCTGCCTTTTTCCTGGGGTCTCTCTCACAGTTCCTCAAAGTGTTGCTCACCATGAGTCATTTTTTTACTTTTTCTTTTTCTTTTCCTTTTTCTTTTTCTTTATTGGATATTTTCTTCATTTACATTTCAAATGCTATCCCAAAAGTCCCCTATACCCTCCCCTGCCACCCTGCTCCCCTACCCACTCACTCCCACTTCTTGGCCCTGGCTTTCCCCCATATTGGGGCATATAAAGTTTGCTAAACCAAGGGTCCTCTCTTCCCAATGATGGCCAACTAGGCCATCTTCTGCTATATATGCAGCTAGAGACACGAGCTCTGGGGGGTACTGGTTAGTTCATATTGTTGTTCCACCTATAGGGACCCCTTTAGCTCCTTGGGTATTTTCTCTAGCTCCTCCATTGGGGGCCCTGTGTTCCATCCAATAGATGACTGTGAGCATCCACTTCTGTATTTGCCAGGCACTGGCAAAGCCTCCCAGGAGACAGCTATATCAGGGTCCTTTCAGCAAAATCTTTTTGCATATGCAATAGTGTCTGTGTTTGGTGGCTGATTAGGGGATGGACCCCTAGGTGGGGCAGTCTCTGGATGGTCCTTCCTTTCGTCTTAGTTCTAAACTTTGTCTCTGCAATCCGTGGGTCATTCTTTTGACTGTATTCTGACACATTAGGAAGGTTGAGAGCCACAGTTCTGCAAGAAAACGTAAAATAACCATTCCTTGGCATAGTTAAAGATTGCTTTACCAACAGGAAAAAAAACCTCCTAGTTAAAAACATGCAAGATTTATAAATTGCACTATATTAAAATGCAGAAAATCCTTTCATTAAAGAGACCTCTTAAGGGAAGGTTTTTTCTTTTTAACTATCTCATACATGCTTCATAAAGCCAACTAGCCCTGCAATAGTAATTAATTGCCAGAAATAAGGTCTGCCAGAATTTCTGGCAAATAGAGGTAGAACCATGTGTCTTTTTCTTTCTCTCTTTTATACCTCACTTACTTTACTTAGCATCATGCTTTTCCACCTTTATTTTACATGTTTGCACTTATTGTAGGTGCTCTACAGAAACATAACAGTTTAATGACTGTGAAGCAGGGGGTGATGTCTCTTATGTCTCATGACAAGCACTTCAAGGTTCTCACCCAGGTGACTGCTGTCCTGAGATGCTATGGATAGTGGGCACACCCCAACTTCTTTTAATTATTTTCTAGTTGTCAACGTGAAATGCAGTTGTACGTGAAGTTAGAATACATGAAGCATGTCCAATGGGCCTCTCTTTCCAGTGATGGCCGACTAGGCCATCTTTTGATACATATGCAGCTAGAGTCAATAGCTCCGGGGTTAGTTCATAATGTTGTTCCACCTATAGGGTTGCAGATCCCTTTAGCTCCTTGGGTACTTTCTCTAGCTCCTCCATTGGGAGCCCTGTGATCCATCCATTAGCTGACTGTGAGCCTCCACTTCTGTGTTTGCTAGGCCCCGGCATAGTCTCACAAGAGACAGCTACATCTGGGTCCTTTCGATAAAATCTTGCAGCCGGGCGTGGTGGCGCACGCCTTTAATCCCAGCACTCGGGAGGCAGAGGCAGGCGGATTTCTGAGTTCGAGGCCAGCTTGGTCTACAGAGTGAGTTCCAGGACAGCCAGAGCTAAAAGAGAAACCCTGTCTCGAAAAACCAAATAAATAAATAAATAGATAGATAGATAGATAGATAAATAAATAAATAAATAAATAAATAAATAAATAAAATCTTGCTAGTGTATGCAATGGTGTCAGCGTTTGGAAGCTGATTATGAGGTGGATCCCTGGATATGGCAGTCTCTACATGGTCCATCCTTTCATCTCAACTCCAAACTTTGTCTCTGTAACTCCTTCCACGCAAACTTTATATGCCCCAGTACAGGGGAACGCCAAAAAGGGGGAGTGGGTGGGTAGGGGAGTGGGGGTGGGTGGGTGTGGGGGACTTTTGGTATAGCATTGGAAATGTAAATGAGCTAAATACCTAATAAAAAATGGAAAAAAAAAAGACTTAAATGAGAAAAAAAAAATGTCACTACCAGGTCCTATTAAATTTTCCTTTTAACTGATAATATATATGAAAACTTATGGGGGAAAATTTATATTGCAAACCAATAAACATACAATTAGAGAAAAAAAAGAATACATGAAACATTTTCAGGCCTGGCTTTTTGCTAAGTGCTGTCTGTACACAATGGAGAAGTCCAGACTCTCGCTTCTCATGAGGCAGGAAGCACAGACCAAGATCACAGTCACACCTAGAGTCCTGCAAACTGAGTTCTCCTTTCAGCTTTGCTCAACCAAAGGCAGGCCCTCCAGCAAGAAGAGGAACTTCTGCATTCTGTCAAGGGCACTTTCCCTCAGCCCTGAGTATCCCTCAGCTATCCTGACCTAATGCAGAATCCAGTGGTTCTGGTCTGTGGCTGGAAAGAGCCTTCTTCAGCTCAGGTTTTACTTAGGGTGACAGTAGGGATTATGGGAGGAAGCCTGGCTGATCACTTCATGTGCTAGAGCTAGGGTTAGTGTGGCTGGTTGGGAGTGGCCAGTTGTAGACCCCACTTTCTTTTTCTGCAAGAGGAAAGCTTCAGTCAGGCCCTCTTCACCATCCTTGAGTCAAGGGACAAGGGCTGGCAAGATGGCTCAGTAGGTAAGAGTGCTTGTGGCCACACTGGAAGATTTGAGTTAGACCCTCAGGGCACACCTGGTGGAAGAAGAGAACCAACTCCTTCAAGTTGTTCTCTGACATTCTCAAGTGTACCCTGGAATGCTTATGAGTATGTGCACATGTATGCGTGTGTGCACACACTCAAGCACGCTTGCACACACACAATCAATCACTCAATCAATAAGCAAGCAAACTAAATATAATAATGAAATAGCTAATACATATTGAAGTTTGAATCCAAGGCTAACTATGACATGATTCCTGGGATGGAGTGCTTTGATGGGTAGGGTATAGTTGTAACAGGACAGAAAGATAGAATCATAAAACAGTTGAATAGGAGCCATGGTTCTCACGGTCTCAGCTTGGGTACACAGAGAACAGCACCCCTGAGATTTTGTGAGAAACCCAAATTCTCACCCCATAACTGCTGAAATGGAAAGAGAAAGGCAAGGTCTAATGACTTGCATTTTTGGTGAATACTTGGGGGATACAGGTGCAGCTTAAAAATGGAGAACTACAGAACTCAGTTGTGATCGGTGGGAACATGAGACAATGGGCACATTACATCATTGTGTACCAAGCTTCTCTAGACTTAGACCTCACTACGGTACTTAAATTACCTCCGTTTACAGGGTTTTGTGTTGGGTTATGGGTGGAAGCTGAGAGAAAACTCACACTCCAGAGACAGAAGCTTAAAAATGAAAGCTTTATTTTCTGTGTATTCAGGAAGGCGGCAAGTTCAGGATCTGGACTGTGTCCTGAAGGGAGATTGCACATTTTTATACCATGGGAACACAAAGCAAGGGGGAGTGGGGTGACCTGTTGCATTGACTAATCATATTTTGGCACAAGGGGTTAAGCAAGGAAGTTAACGTTGGTGACTGGACCTTATCTGGGTCACCCGATTTCAGGGTTCTTTATTCATCTTTTGCAGTCAGGTCCCCTCCTGGACTCTGGTCCAGAATTTAGAATGATAAGGGGACATAGGAGTGGACAAGCTGCTTGTAGTCAATTAAGTAATGATGGGCAATGCATTTGTGACTTGTATGCCTTAGTTTAGATAATCCCTTTTTATTGGTTAGCAGACAAACATGAAACGCACAGAGAAGCAGGCTAGGAGATAGTTCTGGGACCTGGGACTGTGAGCTCTGTTTTGTTCTTGAGATGGCTGGACTTAGGAAGCTGTCTCCTTACGTTTGGACGTTTTTGTGTGTTTGCCATATATTAACAGGCTCTTGAAGCTAAACAATTGATTTTTAGAAGAGATTATAGAGCAATGGGTGTGAATAATGATGAATAAAAGCACAGAGTGAGCCTCCTTACATTCTACAGAGATGCTCCACAGAGTTGCTGCAAAACAGTGAGTTTGGGAACTGGGCTTCTTGGTACAAACCTGCCATCCCAGAACTTAGAAGCTCGCTCCTAGGAACAATACAGTTTGGTTCCTATGAGACCCTAGACTCAACATTTTCATGATTTGATCAATATGTAATCTTATTGATGTGTGTTTGTGTCTATGAGCGCACAAGTTATTCACATAAGTGGTTCATTAACATAAACCTTACAACCCTTAATGGCAACATACCTTGTGCCAGTAGAAAACTTACCTGACATTGTGGTTTCTTTATACACGGTACAGCATAGCCTTCTTATGCTTACAAACATAATACAGCATTTAAGTCTATACCTGGGAACCATCCTAAGACAAGAATTCACAAGACAAGAATGACATCTTGTGTGATCTTGGCTGGAAGCCCAGGCCCCATGTATACATGATAATTTTTATCAACACTTGGGCATGTTACAAGTGTCAGGCCCAGTTTTAAGCCCTTGGTGTAAACATGTGCATAGTAATATGATTATGTGTGAATGAGCATGAAATACTTGAGGTTCGATTTGGATGTCATAAATTTTCACAAGTAGCTGAATTCGCAAATAGTGAACCAGAGAAATCATGAGCATCAACTATGTTTTAACACGTCACTCATGTGAAATGATACAGTTGTCGTCACCATCAGTAACCTAGGAATTACTACAAAGCTACACAGTCCAGCTGTGCCATTGACATGAAGAAATAAAACCCAGCAATAAAAATTACATCATAACTTGAGAAATTAAACTGTTTGGGTTTTTTTTTTCAGAACTCTACTTTGTGTTGTTTCTTCTTCCATGGTCTACGTGATAAAATAAGTCTCAAAATTTAAGAAAAAAAAAATCGATTCTTACAGCACTCCATTGGATTCACTTCCCCAATGTACTAATTTGAAATGTGAAATTTCCATTTCTCCGATAAAGCATTGTAATGATGACAATGTCACGTTTCTATCCAACAAATAATGTCCTTTAGAGATTTCACCATCTCCTTTCAGAGTTTGGACATGTGTTTCATTATGAGTAATATACGAACCTTGCATCTTTCTGTGATCTTGGGTAAAAGAGTGAACTTCATAGGATTTTATATTTTTTTTTCTTTGTAACAAGTCTTAGAGTTTTCCGTTTGTGATCCCTTCTCAGGCTAGCAATTAGTATGTTGCTAAATAATGCAGCCCATAGAGTCCTCATGTCACCCAGAGAGGGCTCTGGCGTACCCTGCAGATTGAATTACACGTTGAATACGCCATGCAGCCTCCGCCTTAGATTTTTGACCTGCAGCATAGAATTAATCACAGTGACCCTCGGTGTGTTCGTGGGGCAAATAGACCGTGCCACCAGACAGAAGAACTAGTAAGTAAGGTTAAGTGAGCTCAAACCTTCTGAATCTCAGAATTGAGAAGAGTAGGAGTGGGACCTCTCCCTGCTCAGGAACCCATTATCATGACACCCCACTGAGAGGACCATGACAATCTGTCAGGTAGGGAAACTACCCAGTGTCCTTCCCCATGCAAATAGAGCATTCCCGTCATCTCAAAACTGAGCATCTAGCCCTGGGTCCCACTCTACTCCTCAATGTTTATAAAGCCCCTGCCCACATGGAATAAAGTGCACAAGTTATTTTTACGGAGGATGGTCTAAGAGTTTTTACTGAGATGTAAACACTTGGGGAAGAGGTTTCTTTCCGGAAGCATTAATCGTTGAACCTCGAACCTGACTGACTGGACAGGCTCCGCACCGCACCGCACCGCACCGCACCGCACCGCGCACCGCCACACACGACACACTGCTCACCACCGCCAGCCTCAGTCACCTCTGCCGCTGACACTGGCACTGCTGTGGTAGTGGATGAGACCCAGGACCCTGGCTACCTGTCTTGGGCAGGCCACCCAAACCTTTTTGCTTCCTTTCTAAGAGCTGTAACACTTCTGATTTTCCTAGCCTGATCGAGACTCGGGGAAACCTATTTGTCCTGATTCTGTAGAGGAAGATGTTAAGTTTCAAACCCAGACAAACAACTGGGGTACCTATTTGGCATATTAAAACAGACCTGGCTGCCAGTTCTCCCAGCATCCCTCAGTTCCTACTTGTTACAGGGTATGGATATAACACCCTGCCCTGTAACCTGAACTCTCCAGCCCAGAGGCTGGGCTGCCCTTTGTCCAGAGGCTTTCCCCTATTTAATCCAGCCATTTTGGCTACCTGCCCTTTTTGTACCTTTGGCCTCCTGGCTGCAGAGCCTGGTTCTCCTCTCTCTCCATCTCTTCCCCTCCCCCCTCTCCTCTCAGGGTCACTATCACTCTGGATTCTCCCAGATGTGCCTGTCTCTGGCTATACTCTCCCACATGTCTATAATAAACTTTCTCCACCGTAACAAGGAGTAGCAATGTGCCTTCTTTCCTTTTTATTTATTTTTTCCTCATTCACAATAAACGGTTATGAAACATGAATACTCTCTTATACCTAGCACTGAGAGCAGGGTCTGACAAACGAGACATGCTTAATAAATTCTAAATGTTAACAAATGTTGTGGAACATATTTGTTGTATGTAAATAAAAGAAGCACGGAAGGAAAAGAACTCCACTACAATGAATTCAGTTAATGAGTTTGAGATGAATCTTTATAAAGTAAATATATAAGGTCAGCCTGGGCCAGTGTGTATAAAACCTCTTGCCCCTGACATTTTACACAATGTTGCTGACCTTGCTTGTCCCTTTGTATCGGAGAGGAGCTTCACTCAGGATAGGTTTCAGGATAAGATGAAGCTTCTGGTCCTACTCGCCTGACAAATTGCAAGCTCTCCATCCACCCGTGGTAGATTCTAATCTGAAGGCACTTCCTGTGTGCCGGGTGTGCCGGGTAATTACCACAGAAAGAGTGGTTCCAGATCTGAACAAGATTCGCCGTCCCTTCTGGAATGAAAATCTAGTAAATCCTAAATCTTGAAAAACAAACAAAACAAAACAAAACAAACAAACAAACAAACAAAAAAAACAAACAAAACCTCAAATGGTAAAGCAGTATCAAAAACTGTGTAAGGAAACTAACAACTAAAAGGGACGTGGCGCCACCTATTGGATTTTTCTTTGAGCCTTGGGCCACAATATTTTCATATCAGAGTCTTGGCTAAACAGTAATTGGGGAAAAGAAAAAGGAAGATTAGTACAAATATTAAGTATTAGTTTTCGAATTTAACAGTAATTTCATATTTAAGGAGGCTCTATTTTTAACATCTATTATTAAGGTACATTCGTGACAATGAGCCACTCGCCATTGGTCTTACTAGTGACTGAGCTCATCCCCCCGTTTTCACCAGAGGATTAGGTATTAGTCAGTGCTCTTCAGAGAAATAGAACCAACTGGAAGGGGTGTGTGTGTGTGTGAGTGTGTGTGTGTGTGTGTGTGTGCGCGCGCGTGTGTGTGTATATATGTGTGTGTGTCTGTGTGTGTGCATGCGTATGTGTGTGTGTGTGCGTATGTGTGTGTATGTGTGTCTATGTGCGTGTGTGTCTGTGTGTGTCTGTGTGTGTGTGTGTGTGTGAGTAGTTGTGCTTATAAATGAGCATTCATTTGCAAATATGTATTCCCTTGTCTTCTGGGCAGTGGTAGGTGGTCTGGATCCACTAGATAAGAAGATTTCTATCACTTCATTACTTAAGCAGGAAGCATTGTTCTAGATTTTGAAGCTGGAACAAAGATAGGCATGAACTAAATGCCATAGAAATAAATGAAAGTGGAACTGTTGGGGTGCTGAACAGGGCCCTTGGGAAATAGGAGTCAGGACAAGAGCTATGCATAATTGAGCAGTCCTGGCCTAGGTGTGCATTAGATGGTCGTCGTTTCAGCTCAGACCCTGCCCTTTGGGTGTCCAAAGCTCTGAAGGTAAGACTGTCTCCCTAGGCAACACTAGGAGATGGGCTCTGTTCAGGAATGAGATCCGACACAGCATTCATTGATCACAGCTGAAGTCAAAGGTGTGGCTCATAAAGAACTCAGAAAGAGCTGAAGTGTTTTCTTATATCACGTGGTCTTCAAAGATCCTAAAAATCCTATCAGAAGCCTTGACATTCACCAAAGGGCCAACTCACAAATGGTGGTATGGCTTAGAGGGAACACAATGAAATCTGATGAATTTTAAGTAAACGGCAGTGTGCTACAGGGGAGTCGTGTTGGAGGAGTAGTGGAGAGAACCACTGACTTGGACTAAAAGGAAGCAGGACCGCTTACCCAGAGTTCTGGGAGAAACCTGCTGAATAGGTTGCAATAGCACCAGCAAGCACAAAGACTGGAAACAGAGAGTGGGATAAGGGCCGGGAAGATGGCAGAGAGCAGAAGTGAGTATTCATGGGGAACTGTCGGCATGTGCCTGCCTTTGCTGTGTTTGTTAAACAAGAAGGTCAACAAGGTTATCCTATCCCTGCAAGAACCTCCGTTGTTCTCTGTCTGTGTAGAAGGCTGGTGGCTCCTCTCGAAACTGGGGCTTTGAGAGCCAAAGCCATGGTGGTTCTGGAAGCCCCCAAAGGCTCTGCCATCCATTCCATATGCCAATAAAAGGAATGGTAAAAGTAAAGATGAGTAATGTTTTTTTAAAAAATCAGGAAGGAATTTTATTCAGCGCATCCACATTGGGAAGGGAACCCGAGAAAGGAGTCCAAAGACCCCACATTCATCCTCTGGATCCCGACACGAGTTTCAGATTTAAAGAGAAGAAGCTGAGCAAGGCCCAAGACTTTCCCTGTGGTATGTCATTTTAGGGATCCAAAATTTAGGAGAATGGCTTATCTGTGCGTGCCTTCAGCTAAAGTAAAGGTGATCGACAGGAGATGAAAACAAGAGATGTCAGTTTTTACCAATCGGCCCTTGGGCCCAAGTGACGAGGCTGTACTCATCAGCAATAAGAGTTGCGAGCGCCTGTTTGAGCTGTTTGTTCACAGGTATGTGATGCGAAGGGAATGCCCTGTAAGCAGCTGTCCCACCCATGTCTGGACGTGCTGAGAGGGTTAACCTGTGCAGGAGCAGGGACTTGGGACTGCCGTGGATCCAAGATGGCTGCCGACTGGGACGTCTTTCCTGATGAGATGTGCGGTTCACTTCCACGCCTTCAATTTCCATGACCGCTTTAATTATAGTATGTATCAGAAGTGTCACCACCCGGAGTCAGGCCGGGCTTTGATGGAGTGGACAGTGTCTAGTTTCTTGGTGTCCCATGTGACTGTGTTGTTTGGTA
This sequence comes from Mus musculus, assembly GCF_000001635.26. Taxonomy (NCBI): domain Eukaryota; kingdom Metazoa; phylum Chordata; class Mammalia; order Rodentia; family Muridae; genus Mus; species Mus musculus. Next base: position 45,360,364 of record NC_000074.6, on the reverse strand, counting down.
GCCATCCTGCTGGAGGAACTATTTGAAGTCTTGAGACTTCACAAAAGGGATGTTCAACTAAAAGCAGGCTTTTAGCCACACATGAGTCACTTCTCGATCTAATTGGGTGCACACCTGCATGAAGTCCTCGTGGATCCTCCAGACCCCATCAGCCACCAGGCAAAAATCTGAGCCACCTCACAAGGAACAGAAAGCAAGTCTTGACAGCATATCTGAATTCTGCAGATTGTGAACATGTGGAAATAAGTTTTCAGTCTTTTAAAAAATATTTTTAAATTAAAATACATATACATTATTTAACCCATCTCTTTCCTCCCCTGACCCTTCTCACTCTCAAATTAAGGCCACATTTATTTTTTTTCAAATTGTTCTTATATATACAGATGTCTATATAAGTGTATGTATATATGTATAAATGTTCCTAATTACATAAATAAAATCTGCTCGGTCCATATAATATTACTTCGATGTATATGATTTTAAGACTGACCATTTGTTAGTGGATAACCATTTGGGGGCTCTACCCTGAGGAAGGCTATTTCTCCCTCTTTCAGCATTTCTTAGTTGCCTGTAGCTCTTTGAGGGTACCAATACTGGGCATGCTAACATGAAAGGGTGGGGGACGATCATGGGGCCTCAACCTTGGTGTTTTTAAGTTTGATTTTTGTGCAGATGGAGGTTGCACTCAGGCCTCCAGAGAAGCAGTTTACCACGGATCTGCGTAGGTCTAGAACTACTGTTTCATTCCAGGAATACGTTTGTGATATATTGATATTTAAAAGTAGATATCTGGGACGGACACCCATGCACACACATTCACACACATACAGACACACATGCATGCACATGCATTTGTACATACACTCATATGCACACACACACACACACACACACACACACACACACACAAATGATTGTGGTAATTCACTTTCGAATCCCCAGGGGTCACTCAAGAGGCTGAAACAACAGGATCTCTATGGTTGGAACTAGCCTTGGCTACATAGTCAGTCCCTGACCAACTTGGGCTACAAGGAGAGAGACCATCTCAAAACACGCAAGGAAACAAACACATGCATTAATAAACCAATGAGTCGATCAGCAAAGACGCTCTGTGGCTTACAGTAAAATGACTGGTTTGTGTGACTTTGAGGATCTGTTTGCAGAAGCAGAGACTACACAGCAAAGGATGCTCTGATCTTGTGTATTATCAGACCTAAAGCTCTGATTAATCTTGCATTTACTAGATCGAGGCCTTGGTTATTTTAAACCTCTCTTTGCCTTCTCACCTGAAACCTTGCATCTCATTGATGCTGGCAGGAAGGATGTGAAATCTTGTACAGTTCTTTGCCTTTCTCTCAGGATTCTAAATGCTATGTTGGAGAAGCTAGGCTGGAAATATCAGGGCTTGAAAAATCAGTATTTTAGAGAGGACTGTGGGGTTGGCTCAGGGAGACCACCAAATCCTCTGGTCTCTGGATATAGAAATCTGATCTGCAGAAGCAGTGGCCAGCTTTTCCGGAGGTCCTGGCCAGAGAGGGCGGGAAGGGGCGGGGAGTGCTAGCCACGATTCTGCCCACTGCAGCCCGGGCCGAGGCAGGAGGCAGGAAGGATGGGAGAATTGAGAGACCTCGCTGTGGCATCCAGCCTCTGTTGGATCTGAGGGTCCGGAGCCGGAAGCCGTGCCCGGAGCCCCGGGATCCGCCGCGCCCATGGGCCCCGCCAGCGCCCCTGGCTCCGTCTCTGCCGGCTCGCTGGTCCCGGACACTCCGCGGGTTCAGCGCTAGCGGGGCTCGGGGCTCAGGGCTGGGCGGGCGCGGAGCTGAGGTCCCGGGGATCCGGGGACATGCTGCAGCCCTTGCCCTGCGTGAGAACGGCGCGGACAACCACCGCACAGTGCTGCCCAGGCCCCGAGGCTCCCGGCCCGGCCTGTGGGACAAGAGCCAGAGCCTGAGGTTGATTGTAATTGGGTAAGTTCACCCCGGCTGGGTGTAACGAGTTCTAGATTATGGCTTGGTTTTGTGAGAAGTGCGTGATTTTTTCCCCCTGCCTGCAAAGGCAAAATACATCTGGTGTGTGCGTTCCTTCCGGCATTCATTCATGAAATTGTAGCATGCTGGCACCAGCAGGCCTTCCCAAGTGACGTCGCTTCTTCACTCAGAGACTCATTACCGCGTACCAGAAGGTACAGTCCCCAGAACTAAGGTAGCTTCTTAGATTTCGAAGGATTATTCCTCTCCCCTTGGGTATGTTGGCTACACAGTTGAAAACCAGATCCCTGCTGGTTTTAACTCAGGGGTAGAGTGCTTGCCTGGCTTGCATGAAGAGGCCCTTGCTCAACTTCCAGCACACAGAAAGAAAACAACACACATACACACACACACACTTGACTATCCTGCATTTTAATCTAAAGACTGTATCTACTTCAAATACTCCTTTCGGACAGAGAAATGGTGTTTTGAAGGGTGTATGGACTGTTACTTGTACCTCCACGGGGCAGTTTGACATCCCCCCCACCCCGGCCAGGTTTGCAGGTTCTCAGAAATCCACCTAAATCAATCAATCAATCAATCAATCAATCAATCAATCAATCAATCAAACCAGACTATGTGGAGTCTCTGGAGGAACTCCTGGAGATCAGTATTGAGCCTAACTCCCACGTGTGTGCGTTATGGCTCCATTTAGCCCACCTCAGGAGAGCCCACATATTGGTTTCAAAGGTGCACACAAGAAAACTGTTCCTAGCTCTAGAATGTAAGCATAAGGAAAGGACTAACATAAAACTGTCAAATGTCTAGGTATTGAGTATCATGAGTTTAACAGACATTGCACAGGGTATAAGTTCTAAAGTACTTACAGGATAGGATATGTCCTGTAAGTTTGCATATTTAGTCCAAGGAGTGGACAGTTCACAGGGGATTAAGATGTTCAAAGTTATGCATGGAACCAGTGTTTGGCTAGAGAACAGAGAAACCGAAGGACTAAACCCTAATAATAACATAGCCCAAGAAGCAAAGGATACTTAGAATGCCATGTCAGCACTCTCCATCTTGTGGTGAGCTGCATCCTATCTGCTCCATGCACTTGGGATCGATGCTTCTAGGACGAGGGGAAGATGGCTGCTGTGTTGTTAGTTTGCAGATGTGTGTGTGTGTTGAGCCACAGGGAAGAGAAGTCCATGGGTGAGTCTGCTATGAAGAAGGCCTCAGAGAGAAAACTGCTAGTCTCCCATCATGGACGCCATCATCCAACTGGATGGCATGTTAGCTCGAATCTAACTTAAGCTCCTTACTGTTCAAAATACAGCTACTCGACATAATATTTAGTTGGTCTTTGAAAGGCTAGTTTATAAGAATTTCTATGATTACCTAAAAGTTGAATCACAATGTGATTTTAAAGTCAACTTAGAAACATCTGAACAGTGCTAATAGAAAGTGTTTTATCGGCATGGGAGCTGGGTGGAGGGAGTGGCTCAGTGGCAGAGCATTTGCCTTACACAAAGACCTTCTGGATTCAAGCCCAAGCAACGAGACAGACAGACAGACAGAGAGAGAGAGAGAGAGAGAGAGAGAGAGAGAGAGAGAGAGAGAGCATAAAATCTTGCAGTATGCTAAGTTCTTTTTTCTGCTTCTTTTTAATATCTTTGCCTCAGAATTATTTAACTGAACATAAGACAGACAGGTAGTAGGAATGGAAAATAACACCATTCTGTTAATCATTGTACAAAAACCACATCAGTAGATGGCAGATATTCTTAGCTAATCTCTGCAGATAAGTATTAATTTTTAAAAGAATCCCTTTCTCTTCAGTGAATTTTAAGTAGGTATGTAAAGGCAGGGTATTTTCCATTTATATTAAAAACTCAAATGTTAAAAGTTAGCTACTATTTTAATTAAAAGCAAAGCCAGCTTTTATCTTTAAAGCATGCCAAATGTTGTCTTTGTTTGAATTACTGAAAGTTCAAGCCTCCCCACCCCCATCTTAAGTTTGCTTTACTTATATGGAATTTATGATTTCTACTAGCAAGACAAATGGCTCACTGCTAAACATGAAGATATTTTGATAAAGGGGAAGTAAATGTTTTATTTAATGATTAACATGAACTGGGCCACACTGGTTTAATAGTTTACTCAGATTTTTAGATACTTTAAGTTTTCATTAAATTTTAATATTTTGAGCCCTTGAAAATACAGAATGCACACCAGACAGTAGTAAAATTACATGTTTGAATGACTTCTAAGTGATTCAGATCCTTTGGTGGGTTTCAGAATTGATAAGGGATTAATGCCCTCTGAGTGGCATGCTCAGTGGGTTTTATAAGGGACCTGGTTAAAGAACAGCAGGACCCTAGCTCATTCTCCGGTTACCAACTGAGCCTTAGGCCTTGCGAACGAACTGTCAGAAGTATAGTCAACTATTCTGGACAACTTTGTGTTTTTTGGCTTTTTCACGATTGTTACTATATTTTCAGATTATGTAAATATTCCTGTAGCTTACTGGCAACCTTGATTCTAAGACAAATAGAAAACAAGGCGTTCCGAAGCCTCTGTGGCAAGGAAGAGGAGTGACCCTGAAGAGAGGGGCATTACAAACCAATGTGATCACATTATAGACTTCCCTGTTTTCCTTTCTTCTCAGAAGGGGGCTCTCGGAAGGACTCAGGAAGCAGAGCTCTGAAAAGAGCAAAGATCCTTTACCTACGAATTTTACGAGAAACGTGCAGAAAGCCATTGATAAATTCGCCAGGTAAGAAACAATCATTTAAAATGCTGACCCAAGCAAACACGTGCAGAGTAAATGTGGGGACGGGTCGGGATCAGTAATACGGTTTTGTTTTTGATCATGTAAAATGATACATGACAAAAATGATCGTTAAACCATCTGTCTGTGAACTTTACAAATACGTCTAAGGGGACATTGAGGAAGCGGGCCTGAGCAGAGAAGTCAGGCCTGGGTAGAATTCCCAGCTCACACCATCTCCGTGTTCCTTCCTGCAGCGAGTCCCCCTCATCATTTTCATCCAGTGGGAGCCGGACGCCCACAGAGGCCCACAACTCATGGCCTGGCTCTTCTACACAGAGCTCTACCACGGGATTGTCTACGGAGCGGAGCTCGGTTTCTTCTTGGAGAGATGATGTATGTCTTTTGATAGTTTCAACAACCTCGTGGGGATGGTCTATGGAGAATTACTTTCCAGTCATTTATTTATTTGTGTGTTTGTGCGAGAGGGCACACACTTAACTGTGATGCCATTCAGAGGTCGGAGGTCAACTTTGAATATCTTTCTCTACCACTCTCCTCAATTTGTTTGTTTGTTTGTTTGTTTGGGAGTTTTTTGTTTTTGTTTGGGGGGGGCAGAGACTCTCACTGAACTGAGACCAGCCCCTCCCCACGAACCTGACCCCTTCCCCCAACTAAAATTACAGATGCATGCTCCTACCCACCAGCTTTCAATCGGATGCTAGGGATCCAAACGAGCCTCACATTACACAATGCACTATCACCACAGCCCTAAGAATCGTTTCTTATGTTCAAAAAGAATCTATTTACTATTTATCTAAGCATTACAATGTATATCATATATATCATATATTTATGAATTTATACATTAGAAAATATCAAAATGTCAAAAATGTAGAGAAAACTGATTAATGCGTAGCTCAGAGTCTTAGCTGTTGATTATTTTCCTTCTCCCACTTTACACTCCTGCCTGTCATTTTACTGTACCTAACTTTTTAATAGTACTGTATGGCTAGACACAGCCTCCACAGTGACAACTGCAAGTAAGAGAAAGTTTTGGGAAAGCAAACACTGTAAGATACCTCCATGATTAGAGGACCCTGGCACCCCCACCTGTACCCTGTGCCTTTAGAAATCTAAGCCAGGTATCTTACATTTGCCTTGGTCTGAGACAAGCCATCAACACTAACTCTACTTTGGGTTTTCTGTGACTATGAGATTCTCAGGTGAGTGAGATATTTAGCTACAATAGCTACAGTTCTGGTTTCAATAAGATTTGCAGAATCTCATCTCCTTTGTCATACCCCCCACCCCCACTCCCCAAGATGCTGGCTATATAAAGTTGTGCATCTCTATCTATAAGGAATCTTAAATGATCTCATAATTGATGTTGTAACTCTTACCTTTATTTAACAATTAATAAATGTGCGATTTAATATAGGATATCACTGATCAGAAAAGTAAAAATTAGTATACTGGTCTATCTCACTACGGAGCCCACCATTTTATCTTGTTTTACTTCCTCTTATTTAGTGCCCTCCGATGCATAAATATTGATTACAAAGCCTGTGCTCTGTAGCGTTAGTGAGATGTCTATGTCCTGAGATCAGGTGGATGACGGTGGACATAGATTGATGGTGTATTTGAATATGAATTTCTCTTTCAGGAATTTGACAAAGTCAGTGCACAGAAAGTCCACCAGCTGTTTTGGGAGGTTGAGGAACTGCTATTTGAAGGGAAAGTGAGTCCCCAGACCCAGAATCTCCTGGCTGAATGCAGCGAATGGGCAAGAAGGTCCCTCCATCTCAGGTACAGAAGCATCATCCGGAATGGGGTTCTGATGTACGCACAACCGATTCTCCTTTATCCTGCCAACACACTGTAACTGAGAACTTTCACCCAGAGTATTTATCCAGAACTTAGTCTTAGGTCCCAAGGCAAACTTGCCTTTTAACTTGTCGGAAGGAAATCTAGGTCATTCTCAGAGAGATGCGTTCTCAGAGACATTGATGGTTGCAAAACTCTGAAGAGTGTCCATCCCTTCATCTCTGAGTTCTCTCTGTGTGAGTGGCAGGCACCTGTCACCACTGAGAGCCTCAGTGTAGGAGTGAGGGAGAGTAGGTGGTGTGGTGTGGGGGTTGGGGGTGCGGGTGGGAGAATGGTAGTGCTCCAGGGACTAAGTGATCACTCGCTGAAAAACTTGCTAGATAGGCTCAGACTAACCATCCCTCCTTACTTTTCTTCATACCAAAGGAGACATTTATTAGTTTTTATATTCAAGATGCATAGATTTGGGGGGGAACCGTTGCTGTCTTCTCTTTTATTAGAGGAAAGGGGGGAATCCATTTTAGTGTTCTCAGGTTCTGAGCTGAGCAGAATGGTTTGGAACACTAATGGACACATACTTGGCTTTTCTCATTAGCTTGGCATTGGAACTTAAAAAACATCATCTTAGCCAGGTATGGTAATGGATGCTTATAAGCCTAGTATTCAGGAGGTTGAGGTAGGAGGGGGAATTGAAAGCCAGCATTGGATACATAGTGAAACCATGCTTTAAAGACAAATAAACAATAACAACCGAAAACAAAACCCCACAAATACCCAATGCCAAAGAAGTCCCCACAAATACCCAATGCCAAAGAAGTCTTGCCTAGGCAGTTTTAAACAATTCTTCATATGACCTCCCGCCTTCAGACCATGATGTGGGTGGTGGAGAAGTGGTTGGTCAGGTCACTTTTCTGAGCATGGTGCACTTCCCCAAGGTCAGGAGCTCAGACTTGTGTCTCTCACCATCATCTTAATTTTCATAGAAAAATGAAGAAGGGAAGCTACACAAAGAGAAAGAACACAAGCCAAGAGTGTACGTTTTGGCAGTGCCTGGCAAATACAGAAGTGGATGTTCACAGTCATTTATCAGATGGAACACAGGGCCCCCAATGGAGAAGCTAGAGAAAGTACCCAAGGAGCTGAAGGGGTCTGCAACCCTATAAGTGGAACAACAATATGAACTAACCAGTACCCCCAGAACTCATGTCTCTAGCTGCATATGTAGCAGAAGATGGCCTAGTCGGCCATCACTGGGAAGAGAGGCCCCTTGGTATTGCAAACTCTATATGCTCCAGTGCAGGGGAATGTCAGGGCCAAGAAGCAGGAGTGGGTGGATAGGGGAGCAGGGCGGAGGGAGGGTATAGGGAACTTTTGGGATAGCATTTGAAATGTATATAAAGAAAATATCTAATAAGAAAAACAGTGTAGGTTTATGGATTTTTTTACTCACTAGGCCTATGCAAATGTCAGTCTGTAGTGAGTTTCTCTGAGCCTTGCTTAGAACAGTGCTTCTTATCCTTCCCATTGCTGTGACCCTTTAATACAACTCCTCATGTTGTAGTGACCCCCAACTATAAATTTATTTTGTTGCTATTTTATAACTGTGTTTTTGCTACTGTTATGAATCACAGTGTAAAAGTCTGATATACAACCCACAAAGTAGTGACCCATAGGTTGATAAACACTGCCCTAGGTCTTCAGGTTGATCATTCGTTCTCTCTAAGCCATTCATCACTCTCTCAAGCTAACTATGATTCTGATTTGCACCTGATCAATCAATAAACGAAATAAGTGGCGAAGGGGCTGGACACATCAGCTCACCCTTTTAGTTCAGACTAAACGGAGTCTGCCGCTCTCCAACACTATGATGAGTCTCTCAACCCAGTGCTCACTACGCCATATCCTGTGTACCCTTCAGAACCAGTAATGCATCCTCTGTTTAAAATCATGAAATTTTTTCCCCTTGTCTGATAAAAGAACCTCCCAGCCTCTTATCTTTTCTTCTCTTGCAGGGTGGTAGGAAGACAGCTCGTCCCACCCACCGATGAAGGCTTCCAACATTTCCAGGGGAGCCTGCCTAGTTCTGCTACTCACGAAGCTTTACCTCATGTCCCTGACCACACCAGCAGCAGCAGAGAGTAAGTTTATGTGTTGCTTGTACAAAAAAAAATTGTAACCAACATGGTAGTGTTAATCTAAACATGAAAGGAATAAGCAGAGGGATTCAGTAATCCTCAGCTACTTTTCAAGCTTAAGGCAAACCTGGGCTACATCAACTCTGTCTCAGAAACCTAACCCAAAAATACTTGTTAACTTTAACGTAGCTCTCCTCCCCATATTTAACTCTTCCATGAGCCTCGGCTCTAAGTAATTTACATGAAGGTCAAGATTTCAATTGGGCGCAGGCACAGTGCTTTTCCCAAAACGTTCTGATACTAGATCGATGCTTTGTCTTTAGATCTGTCTGTGTGTGTGCATATAGGCAAACCGCACATTGAATAAATGTATAAGCACAGGGGAAGTCATGTTGGTGTATGTTTCAAAGACTATGAAAGGTAAAACCCAACTCAAAATCAAACACTTCATTGTGATGGGTCCTAAGCCTCAAGGCACAAGCCAAAGACATGGAAGTTTCATCCAGTTGTCTTTCGTTCACTGACGAAATTCATATTTTGATGAATCCCTTTAATGTCACTTATGAATGTGGGGGTGGTTCGGACATTGGTTCGGACCTGAAAGGAGGATGGAGTTGCACGTACCGGTTTATGACCTCAGGAAGCCTTTAAGCTTTTAAAGGATCTCTGGGGTTAAATGTTTTAGAAGAAATGTGGGTGTGGCTAAAGGAACCTGTTAATTTCAGTGCTGGAAAGGTTGGGGGTAGACAAGTCCTTGGAGCTCAGTGGCTAAGCAGCCCACGCTCTTTGGCAAGGTCCAGGCTAATGAGAGAACCTGTCTCAAAATACAAGGTGGATATCTCTCGAATCAAGACCCAAAGTTGTCCAAGTTGTCCTCTGGCTTCCACATTCACACCACACACACACACACACACACACACACACACACACACACACACACACTGGTTCAGAAAATAGGTGTCCTGATAAAAGTAATATTTGGGGATGTCTCAGAGACTGTATATCTTGTAGATAACTTAGAAGTCTACCACTGGCATGCAAGCATTACATTCTTGTGTTGTACAAACTCCCATGTAAAATGTTTTCGCTTCTAGGCTGTGTATCTCTGGCTCTCAGATAGTCCCTGAGGTACACTCAGCCTCAGCCCTGACAGACCCTGATGGCACGGAATCGGCTGACCTCACATCATGCTCATCCCTGAAAGAAGAGGTGTACCATGTGGATGGAAACATTGAAGAATATTTTGCCTTCGACAGAAAGCAGGAGTAAATTGAATTTTATTTTCCATACTTCATAGTATAATGTCAATTCATCATATGCTTTTAATATTTTGTGTATTTGTTACTTATGAGAAATACCTATTCTTTTGAGGGAAATATACCCCAAAGAGGTTAGATCTTGGTAGGACATGTAAGTGTTAGAGCTAGGCATTCTTTCTTCTCAACAACGTGGTAAATAGGAAGAAAGGGTTTTGTCTAGCATGCTAGTGACAGTGAACAAGGACATTGGAGCCTTGTGCCTTGGGGCTCCAGGTTCCCTCCACTTAGCTTCGTGGGGATAAAAAGGAAGTTCCCATCTTGGTGCTAAATGAATACTTTGTTTTAAACAATAGTGCCATATCATAATTTTTTTTCTCATGACTAAAAAAATCAATATATTAAAAAGTAACCAGGTACTGAATCAAGTCCTAGAAACTATCAGTCCTATCGAGCATCTTTTCTGATCATCATGGCATTGAAATAGAAATCAATAGGAAATCCAGAGAATTCATTAAGGGAGAAACTACACAGATGCTCCCGAACAGTTCATCTCAAGACAAACATAGGCTGCAGCACAGCGCAGTAAAATGGACGGTCCTCGAGAACAGCAGCTCAAAAGGCAGCGATGGTGGCACTGTATCTACTGGGTAGCACTAAACGTCTGTGTTTAGAAATAAAGGAAGGAATACCTAGAAATAAAGACAGACTTTCAGTAAGCTGATTTTACACATGAAAGGACAGAATAAACTCAGTCCCCAGATAGTTGAAGTAATAACGGAGCTCACAGCAGAAATAAAGTAATGGAGACTCAGAGACAAAGAATAAAAGAGATCAGCGAAGAGTCATTTTTGTTCCTTGTCTGTTGGGTGTTTCCCAGTTCTGTTGACTTATAATTGAAAATAACAATGGATTCACTAACAAGAGAATGTTATATTTATTGATTATATATGGTTACATACATGTTTATAATGTATATGTTTACAAGATTGATGATAAATATGTAATAGATAGATAGATGATTGAAATATAGATAGGTGATAGACAGAAAGATTGATAGATAGATAGATAAATAGATGACAGATAGATAGATTGATAGGTAGATAGATAGATAGATAGATAGATAGATAGATAGATAGATAGATAGATATATGGATAGGTAGGTAGGTAGGTAGGTAGGTAGGTAAGTGGATAGATAAAAAGCACATAGGTAACTATTTCAACCCTAACCCTGGCTATTCTACTAATTAGAATGAGTTTCATCCTAGTGGAGATGAGCATCTTGGACAAAGCCCAGCACTCCGTGGCAGGAAGAGGCATCGCCATGGGCTTCCTCCCATTTCCCCTGATGACTGCATCAGAGATGCTGTGGCAGCAGAAGTGTTTGACCACGTGTGGACCAATGTGGTAGAAATCCTGGAAGACCTCATTAGAAAAACCTGGGAATCTGCACTCACAGGTACTGCTTTACAGAGTTTGGCCTCCGGGAAAGAATAGAAAAGACCACATAGCCACAGCGTTCTTATGCCACACCTCATGTCTAGGCTGGACCCAAAACATGACTGAAATGAGAAGTAGCCATTCTGCCTTATACACAGGCAATCTTTAATCACATAGAAGGGACATCCTTGCTCTGGAGACACTCGTTTGCCCCACGATGTAATCTGTTCTTCCACCATTGATAAGACCATCACTGTAGCCTGTTGTTCACTGGAGTCTCTGCCTTCTGCTTCAAGGTTGTTTAGTCAATGTCTATAGCATAAACTCATGGTAACTAAGGACACATATTTCTTGTTATTTTCTGTTGACACAGGTGGGAAAAAACATAAGGAAAAACTAAAAGTAGCTGAGAACAGATCTCCACACGTGCTCATGTCCCGTCTCAGCACCGATGTTTGCAGTGTCCCCCCATCCCGAAGCTCTGATACGCTCCAGCCATCCTTGGCTCCCCACTTTAACCCACCCCAGGTATGTGCACTGACAACCGTCTCTCTGTTCCTTTATTCTTATGCCTTTGTGTCTGTTTGTGGGGAAAGCCATTTTATTTACCTCATTCCCTAATGAACCTCACACCCTTCTGTGGTTGGGGACACTGGACAGCTCATGGAACACTCATTCATTGCTTTTAATGCATGTTCCCGATTAGATACTTTGCGAAAGATGCATGGATGAGCGAAACTAGTCGCTAACTTAATGAGATGAAACTATAACACAGGGTGGGATGTCACACAGTCTGTGAGGAATGGGGGAGGGAGGAAGGGAGGGAAGGAGACGGAAGGAGATATTGTAGAAAATTTTAATCTTGACCCTGGGTTTCTTCTTCCCCACCTTTGATCATTTAGTTTTCCGATAAAAGACACACACACAACCTTTATATTTACAATAAACCTTAAACAGCACAAGAGCTGGGCAGATATCAACCTTCTATGCTACTAGAATCTACTTTCCTATCGATAACCCTGATTACTCTTTAGTATGCTTTATATGGCTGCTCTTAACTCCAGTTAGCCAGCTCTCAGGGCCATGTTCTCTTGAACTCACCTAACCCATGGTGGCTTCTCCTCCTCCTTCCCCTTTTTCCCCTCCTGGTTCTCCTCCAACCCCAAGCCCAGGAACCCTAAACCCCGCCTATGTCTCTTCTCCCAGCTATTGGCTGTTGGTATCTTTATTTACCAATCAGAATTAACTTGGGGGGGGGGGGAGCAGGGTCACTTAGTCTACCTATGGGGTCTCTCATCTCTGGGGCAACCAGTCTTGAGGAACCAACATTAGCATTAGAATACAAGCAGCTTTAGGCCAACCCACTACAGAGAAGGAGGAAATTAAAGACTTGAGAGAATTGTGAGCTTTTTCAGGGTGAAGCGTGAGCAGGAACATGAAGAGATGGATAGGATGGGTGAAGTTTGGGGTTAGGCCTAGGCCATTTCAGCCCAGGTGTCAGTGAAAACGGATGTATCTAGACTAGTATTTGGACTGAGTGCTTAAATGACAGAATACTGGAAACCACAGGGCTCTGAAGCAAAATTGGGGTTTTTGAAATTCAGAGACTTTCATGGAGTATTGCCTCGTGCGTTAACTCTTCTATGCATTAGTTTCTGTATGTTGCGGATAAGGATATATGGTCTAAGAATTCCAGAAACGCGAGAGAGCTCACAGCGCAGAATCTGCATGCGAGCCTTCAATGCAGTCTTCCGTAATTTAGTCTTTATTTAAAGATGGAGTCGCGGGTGAGGCCAGAGAGGATTGGCTTGTTCGTGGGAGGTCTTCAGGGTATCTGGGAGTCTCAACATGACGTTGAATCCCGTCTGTCTTGTGTTAGGGAGGAGAGTAAAAAGATCGTTTGACATTTTTGTTCTTGAGCTACACGCCATTACTCCTCACCCACACATACACACACACACAGAGGAAGAAGTGGTACATTTGCTGGTAGAGGGGCTGAGGGTTTGTGCTTTACATATAGGGTATATGTACGTTTGCAGCCTGACATGGTGGGAGTCCCTTTCTTGCAAAACTCACTGTCATTTCTGTGACATTTGTACGGTTGGACGCTCTAAGAATTAATGGATTTAATTCATTTTTTAGTGTGCGGTATCAAGCAGACACTTGGTGTTGTCTTTTGTTATAACCACCAGCTATGTATATAACCCATTTAATTAAATTGCTTTAGATCATAAGATTTGTGTTGTTCAGAGGGGGAAAAAAATCATGTCTTTTACAAAGCTGGCTAAGCATAAATTAAGCCCAAATGATGAATAAGATTTGTTAACCCGAGAAAACAAAGCAAAACAACCAAGAGGCAAACCCACACATCTAGCTGGGAGACCGTAAACAGAAAACCATCGTAAGGTAAGACCAAAAGGAAGCAGGCCCGAATGGTGTTTGTAGTTCAGGGTCAAGAGGGACTTCAGTTATTTACTACTGAAGACCAGCAGTCTCAACCTCCCAGGACCCCTGAGATCTCTCAGACACGGAGCCACCAACCAGGCAGCCATACTAGCTCATATAAGGCCCCGACACAGAAACAGCAGAGGACTGCCTGGTCGGGCCTCAGTGAGAGAAGATGCACCTCACCCTTGAGAGACTTGAGACCCCAGGGAATGGGGAGGCCTGGCAGGGTGTGTGTGGGGGTGTGGGAGTGTGGAGACAGGCGCAGGGTAAGATGGAGAATAGGGGAGGAAGAATGGGATGAGGAACTGTCAGAGGGCAGAATGGGAGGGGGATAATGACTGGACTGTAAAAAAAGATTAAAGGCAATAATAATAAATAATAATAATAATAATAATAATTTGTTTACTATGGTGTAGCATCAAGTAGACACTCCTTGTTGGCTTCTGTTACAATTGCACGTTATTTATATATTCCATTTACTTAAACTGCTTGAGGCATTAAGTTTTGTGGAGTCTGCTGGGCTAGCTTTGCTCTCTAGCATACCCTTAGGATAACTCTTCTTTGCTTCTCCTGTTTGGAAGTGAATTTCGAAGTTGCCACGGCTTTCCATCTCCGATCCATCCCATGTAACGTTCCTTGGGCTGTCTCATATGAAGATGAATTCTATACAGATGGCTATACCCATGGTTTTATTTTATTTTTTTTAGTTATAATACTTTCCCAGGCTTTTAACAAAAGCAAGTGTTATCCATATAACAACGCTATCATGCATCGGCCTTTAAATCAAGAACAAATGTCAGCTAATTATGGATGCTGTAGACATGACCTTGCGCATGTACACTGTTTCAAATTACAAGAGGGTGCTGGCAGGGAATCACCAATGGGACTTTTCTTATAAAATGACTAAGTTCTCACAACTAAACCCCCAGACAGTTTAAAACGGCTTCTAGTACTGTTTTTTTTTTAAATTAATTAATTTACTTTTTTTACACTCCATATTTTATTCCCTGTCCCCCCACCCCCACCCGTTCAGCCTCCGACTGTTCCACATCCCATACCTCCTCCCCACCTCCCACCCCACCTGACCTCTAAACTCCCTGGGGCCTCCAGTCTCTTGAGGGTTAGGTGCATCATCTCTGAATGAACATAGACCAGGTAGCATACACCAGCTGATATGAGGCCCCCAACACACCTACAGTAGAGGACTATGGCTTTATTTTTAAACTGCTACGTTGTTACACTAGCTCCTCTCACTAGCTAAGATTCTGTCCTTTGCTGCCTGCTGGTAAGGGCACCTTACTTACACTACAGCTCCAGTTTGAGCTGTCTCCCTCTACTGGCCGCTATGGGTACTGCATGCATTTGATACCGTCAGGTATCAAATCCATGAATAGCTCTGGTATCGCTTGGTGATGGTATGTACCATTCTGCTTTCAGTTTCCTCAGCTCCATCGCTTCTCCAGCAACTTCTACAGTGACTTGAGCGGTGTGATGACGATTCAAGCCAAACCACTCCAGCAGAGACCCACTTATTCTGCAGATAGAACACAGTAAGTGTTAAGGAAGAATTACCCTGCATGCAAGGACAAAAACAGATTCTTTTATTATCAGCCACAGAGTTATCACTACTGAGTACTAGGTTAGAAGAGACGAAGAAACGGGAGCAGAGATGTGAGTTCTTTATCCTTTGAGCTTCATTATTGGACTACTAACCCTTTCCCCTCTGCTCTTCACTGACACAGCAGTAGAGAGGTCCGTTCCTTCAACATATTCTCCAAAGAGAGTGGAATCTGTGTGCCATTGTGCTTCCTACTCTAGCAAACTTAGGTACGAGTAACTAACGTGATTTTCCTTCCCCAGAAATGACCAAGATGACAAACTGCCTGGAGGAGGGGTCGGAGCATCTTCCCGGCACCGACTTGGCCGAATTCTAGATGCCCGAGGGCCACAGACTTCAGTCAAGAAGACACCAGTGCACAGGAGACTGCCTTCAATTGCCTCAGACCCACAGAGGCTGAAAACCCCCACTGTCTACAGTGATGAAATTCTGAGAGGAACCAAACTGTAAGTCTTTGTTTCGTTCTTGGCAGTGTACAGCTGGAAAGGCCAGGGGTGATTGTCTCTTAGGGTTAATGGCTCAGGAGAAAGGACCTTCCATCAGACTTTACACCAGATTTTTCTAATGGGTTCCTGTGTTTGATTTTGCTCCTGCAGTGTAGGTAGTAGACAGTTACCTACACTGTTGGAAGCGAAGCAAATGACCTCAGCTTAGGCAACTCGGAAAGTTAAACTGAAGGTGGAGTGAGCTTGGATTAAATGTAGTGGCCCCATCTGTAAAACTGATAATTAGTGCTTCTAAATTACAAAATGCTTTTTTTAATTGAAAGGTTTTAGCAAGGCAATGCACAATCATGCTTTGGACAATGATGCTCCAATAGACTGCAGAGCAAAAATGTATGACAGCAATTGCATTGACTCTTGGCAGCAGAGCTGCTTGTGTAGGTCCACAGTGTGGTGTTTATGCAATGACAGGATGGCCTGCGGATGCATTGCTCAAAGTATCCCCATCATTAAACTACAGCTGGGTTATATAAAAAATGCTTAATACAATACGATAGGATACGATATGATACAATACAATACAATACAATACAATACAATACAATACAATACAATACAATACAATACAGGGCCTAGAGAGGTGGCTCAGTGGTTCAGAGCACTGGCTACTCTTCCAGAGGACAGGGAATCCACTCCCAACATCCACAGGGCACCTTACTTACACTATGGCTCCAGTTTGATCTGATGCTCTCTTCTGACGGCTAGGGGTACTGCATGCATTTGATACCTGCAGGCAAAACATTCATAAACTTGAAAGAAAGTAAATCGCTTTTACATAGAAAATAACATTAGAGGCTGCAAGGAGCATCCTGCTGACCTGCTTGTTTGTCAGGAAATATCTTAATAACAGCTGTCTGTTGACTTTTAAAATGATCTAACATCCAAGTAAACTGTACTATATAGTTTTTTCTATACTAAAAACTTATGTTACCTCCAAGTCTAAAATGAGGAAACAGGCTGAAAGAAGTTGAAAATGTCTTTGTTACAAAACATCAGGGCACTAGGAAGCTCAACTTGGGACCTGCCAGCTGGTGCCCCAACTTGGAGTCCACTTCCTGGACCAAGTGCCACAGGCTCCACTGATAAACCAGAGACTGTAGAGAGGCAGCCCTCAGGTCCCGGCAGGAGCTGGGGGCAAGATCTGCTGCCAGCAGTTGGTCAGTTGAACTTTGCAGAAAGCATCTATAGCACCTGTCTTAGTTACTTTTCCGTTGCCATGAAGAGACGTCATACCAAGGCAAATTACAAAAGGAAACATTTATTATGGCTCATGGCTCCAGAGGGTTGGAATCCGTGATTGTCTTGGCAGGAGACAGGCAGGCAGGCAGGCATGGTGCTAGAGCAGTGGTAGAGAGCTTACGTCTGGTCCATAAACACAGCATGAGACAGAGATGGATGCAAAAGCATCACTTTGACATCCTAGCATCAAATCGATGAAAAAAAAAATGTAGAGAACAGGTTTGGTTTCTTCCTGGTGGCTAGCGTTCTCCCACCAGACAACAGTCTCTCACGAATTCCACATTGCCCTTTAGTATCTTCCATATTAATATTCAGGATCTCTCACAGCACCTGGCTGTATGCTGAATCCCACTGCATTGCACGAATCTCACTCTCACTGTCAGATCCAAGGGGAGGATCTGTCCTGAACACCTCTCCTACACACTACTCAACATCTCTGGCCACTCAGGAGATATGAGGTTGATATTACTGCTAACCACTTAGGTCAGCATGAGTGGAGCTCGTTGCCCTAGCTTCGTTTCTGACATGCAGCAATGCAGCTTGCTGTCCTGAGCACTGTTTTGGAAGCCGTTGCACTCAGAAGCTTAGATTGCGCCCTTCCCTTCTGTGTACTCTGGTGTTCAGTTGTTATGTTGTTGTCTTTACAGGCAAACTGGCATTGACTACCTGCCTTCCCCAGCAGCAGTGCAAACCTCCCGGAGCCGGTTACCCCCAATAGGCTCTGAGACTGGGGAGCCCAACACGGCAGCCTCAGGGTCCCGCCCTGTTTCTGTAAGACCAGTTGCGTTATAATTGTAACCATTTATGTAGTCTGTGGGAAAACAATCTTGGCACATCCAGAAAAGTGAGTCCTCCGTAAGGGTGACCTAGTTAGCTGTATTCTACGTGCCTTCCTAATCTGCTTCTAGAAATAAAGTGGCCTACAAGGCTGATACACTGTTTCATGAAGTAAAATCTCAGCTTGATCTAAACTAGAAAGTCCAGGTGCAAAGGAAAGACCAGAAACTGGCTGGTGTAGTTAGTAAACAGAAGAGCTCAAAGGGCAAGAGGCAGGCAGCTCTGCGCTTCAGTGTGGCCACACAGAGCCGGAGATTTGACAAGTTACTTCAGGGACCCTTTCTTCTTTAGAAGAGAAACAGCCATCCCTTTATCCAGGAGTCCTTATAAGCATTAGACACATTCATAAATTTTAAATGCCTGGCACAAATTAAGAGCTCAGTAAATTATGATGTCCTTTATATCTGCTTCATAGCTAATCTTTTACAGCTAATCTTTTCTGTGCTTGAGCAGGGCAGAACCCCAGCCCAGCTCAGCCATTCAATTGTAGGCCTGGGAAAAAGTGCTGTTGGCAGAGTGTGTATCCAGGCCTCTCCCAGGCTTACAGTGACCCCTCTCTTACTCTGATATAGGGAACTTGTATACGCAGGACAGAGGGGTCCTGCTTATAGGAACATAAAGCAGAAAGGGAGAAAACCAACTATGTTTGTCTCTCACACATCAATAGGACCCTTTCCAGAAAGCAAGCCCCTATGGAGCTAAGCTGTTTAATCCTGGGACAAAGTAATCAATGATGACAGCTGTCACATGAACAAGTCCGATGCTTCAAAAATGCACTATTTATTTCTCTGGATCTCATTTACCCCCTGTTGTATTACAGTTTTGCTAAATTTAGTGATGTGAATACATACTCAACACACAGACTCAGGTTTAGATGTTTCCATAGCAAACCTTAACACAGCTAGCAATGTGTCAATGAAAATGTTTGATTAAGTGTGTGATCGACTACATGAATGAATGATTGGAACATTTATAGGTCGCTTTTTGTTGTCCTAAGAATTGTGTTTCTTCTTAAGAAGAACATATTATCTCCCACTTAGTACAGGGGAAGGCACCCACAAAGCCGTGTGTTCAGCGCAATGCCTGACAGCATCGAACGGTCACCCCTTCGAGAAAGGACCATTGTATTGGAACAGCTTTCAAGGCCCAGCACAACACACACATTCCGGGTAGGTGCTGTGTTAGCTCTGATTTCAGTTTTAAATAAGAATTGAAAACGATACAATTCATCCCTCTGATTCTTTTTCCTCTTTCTCCTGACAGTCAGACACACCTCGAAAAGGCTCCCTGACACCCGTGGAGTTTGTGGCTCACACTTGGACGGGTCAAAGTATTTTGACAGGTAAAGACAAATAGTAGAAGCTGGGTGTGGTGACATACTGCAGCCATCCTGACCCTCAAGAGGCTGAGGCAGGGGAATGGAAAGATGGGGATCACCCTGGGCTACACAGTGAGGGTGTCAAAGAAGAGGGGTGAGGACTAGCAGGGGGCAACATGGACACAGAGAGAGAGAGAGAGGGAGAGAGAGAGAGGGAGAGAGAGAGAGAGAGAGAGAGAGAGAGAGAGAGAGAGAGAGAGAGAGAGAGAGAGAGAGCTCACAATGGTGCTATGTGAGACTTTAAGCTCTGCTTTGATCACACAGGAAGAACAGCCAAGTGCATGTGATCCGTGGTTGGCCTGAGCTCAGATACTAGGCCAGACCATCACCTATCTGCTGCTGACGGCCGAGTGGCAAAGGCAGAAGTGCTCTTAATGAATCAAAACCTCATTCCCCTCAAGCAAAGGAGCAAAGGAGCAGCTGCCTCCAGAGAGGCCACTGTCTCTTCCTCCTATTTTGTTTTCCTTTCTTCTAAATGAAGCCCTTATTCTGGATCCTCTCTGAAAATCTAATGAGGCAGTGCTTGAGAAAATTAATAGAGACCTGTTCACTGGGTTGCAGTGCAGGTGGGCCTAGAGCGCTAGAGGCGAAAGACAGTCCTGGTGGGGATAGGAACCAGTGATGATTTGATTTTTAAAGTGTACCGCATTTCTGTCCTCAGAGCGAGCGTAGCATGTGATGTGCAGATCTATTCTATTTCCATCCTGATGCCACCACCCGCAAGTTGAGGAAGTTATCCCACTGCTTTGGGGGATATGGGCTGGTCAGGGCATCTGACCAACAGGACTGAGTGGGTGGCTAGTCCTGGGGATGATGGAAGATCAAATTGAAAGGCTCTAATTAGCTTCCTTTGGATGTGTTGATTGCACCATGCCAAGTACACATGTCTAGCGAGTTTTTAGGGCAAAGAGGGGTTGAGATGAAGAGAGAGCTGGGCTCTGGGTTAGGTTTAAATATGCATGGTTAATCTTTCAAATATTCAATCAGCATATTCTTTTATCACTATCCTCATTGGTGCTTAGAGATCTTTTGCATTTCCAGACATGAGACCAAAGGTTCCTAAGGGACATGTTTCTGCACCTCTAAGGGTTTATTTTCTTTTTGCCTGGGAAACAGGCATGTGGCTTCCTTGTTAACTCTGCATCCAGAACAAAGACCATCGGGAGCTACTGTCTTAGCTTTGGGCTTGTTTTGTGGTAGGAAAATAAATTGGGATAACTATCTCCAGGAATGGGGTATATGTGTCATGGCAGGCACCACTGCTCCAGGTCAGAAGGACCAGCCTTCCCATCTTCCTCAGCCCTAGACACAGACCCCTGTGGAGAAAGTTTCTGCAAACCCTTCAGCTGTGGGAGAATGCACCTGGGTTTGGTTGAGGGAGGGATACCTTCCCCTTAGTCAGGATTCTACATGCTGATGTTTGCATAGGGACTTTGCAGTTCATGCAAATGTGACATTAAATAAACTATTTTTATTTTTCAAAGCACCATCGCAGGAAACAGACAGACCAGCCTTTTTTTTAGAGATTGATTTTTAATCTTTTAACACAAATACCTGTGTATCTCGTGTTTCAGGTTCACAGTATCTGCCCAAATCTTATCAGAGGGCAACCCTGACTGCAAGAAAGAGGTTCCAAGTGGCCTCGTAATGTTACTGCTTCAGAATTATGGACTTGCTAGAAGTTATGAAGCCTTGGCCACACCATCTGTCACGTGAAAAGCAGAGGAACAAGTACTAACTGGAATATATAGTCATCTCCCTGGCAATAGGAGACGGCAGAATACCTGAGAGGAACACAAGCGAATAAGTAACTTGGTTTTGCAGACTTGTAAAGCATTGTAAAGAGAATAAAAGTTGAACTCCCTAACCTTATGAGCAGCATGCCTGATGTTCCTTGGGCTTTAGGCTTTGCCTAAAAGACCCTAATGTGCCCTTAAATTTCATATTTATAATTAGTGTTTGCACACAGATAGTATTAGTGCATTCCCTAAGAAGATGCCATTGTAACTCTATACCATTCTGTACATTTCAGTCTCAATCTTTTAGTGATTCATTCCATCAAAACTAAGTAGCAGTCATATTTGAGACAATTTATCCATTTGAGAAATGATTCAGGTTCTTCTATTCATTGTGCTGACTTTAAAACAATTACTGTATATTCAATGTATAAAGTGATGGGTTTCATAATGACAAGATTTTTCATATCTTTGTTATGGACTGTTTAGTTGTAAATATCAGAGAAATGTCTTATAAGACAATCGTGTTAAAATGCAATGGTAAACTAGTTTTCTGTTGTCAAATGTAGACACTGCTCTAAAAAGTAGCCCACATTTAAAGATGAATATAAGCATAATTAAATTCTTTGCATACGTGTCCAACATTGGCATTTAGGTTGACCTGTTTGACAACTGGACAGAGGAATTTGAACATCAGAATCCTGACTTACATCTTCCCAACCTATCTCTGCTCTGATGTAACTTCCTCAACACAGCCTCCCTGAGCCCTTGCTGAAGGCAGCAGGTCCTTCTACCCTCTGCCCTTCCCCTACACCGGATTCTTCCGACTATATTGTCCAACCTGACCCTTACAGTCAGGGGAGTGAAGAAGACAAAGAAATGTCAGTTGGAGGCCAGACCCCTTTCTGGTACTTATTCCTGATTCATTCTCATATAAAAACATCTTAAATCGGCATACTTTTCCCCTTTTAATCAGACAATTATATTACAATAATGTGAATGAATCTTATTAATCTAAAGGGAAATGTTACTACATACACATTTAAACACATGATAGATTGTTTTCAGGACATTTCTTGTTATAAGAAGTGAGGGCCATTGTCTGCTTAGAGATGCTTGAAAATTGACCCCTCTGTGACGAGAAGAGTTGGATCTGCTCTTTCATATAGAATGACAAATCAGAAGTGACTTCAAACCTTTGTTCCACTTGATAGTTTCTATTTCACTCTCTTCACTCCAGTTTCTGCAGCTATGGGACATGCTAGGGACATGCTAGGAAAATCAGTAGTGATCAGGCTGCTGTATTAATACTTCATTCCAGTTGGTCACTCTAAGGAGTGTGACCCTCTTTGCCTAGGGAATGTGGTTAGGGCTCAGTTTCTCACACCAAAGCATTTGGGGCTTTATCTGAACTATTTCTCATCATAAGTTATGGAAGCACTTCAGAGAAAATATCAGTCTTCATGCAGCTGCTCTCGATGTCTGGAGAGAGAGTGGCTGCCATCCTGCTCACCAGTGCCTGGCTGGCTGCTCTGTGGTCCACCATTGCTAAGAGAGCTACCTACTGTGATCTCACATCCAATCAGCTCACTTCATATCAATCCCTAGGTGCCATCTGATGGTTTCCTGCTCAACCCAAAGTCTGAAAAGGGTGGCTCACAGCACATCTGACAATAAGGTAGTGACTCCAAAATAATTTGTTTTTCCTTTCAGAGAGCCACCGAAGTGATTTCATGGCAACCCTGCTGTGTTTGCCTTCAGAGGTTTGCAGTTGGAAATGTGTTCATTGTATCAGCAAAGTAATGGATTAAAAATAGGAAACAGGTACAATTTTTAATCATTTAGGCATTTTGAATGGAAAGCAAAATACTCTTAAATGGTATCTAAAAACTCAGAGGTCTTGCTGAATCTAAAATCAACCTTTGCCACGAACTTATTTCCATGACTGTGTTAAACGTATTTCATTTATAGGTGAAATGGGATGCATACGTTAGTAAATTATGCACATGTAAGGGTGGTGCTGTGTAGACCAAAAAGGGAAGTATCAGGGGATACAATTTTACAATATTCTACTTCCGTAAATGATTCTTATCATAGGCTGTCTGGTAAAAATTGAAAATGGAAAATCACTTCTGAGAAAAACATTCAAATACAGGTTAGCGACTGCATGAATTAAGATAACTGTAATCTATCCCAAGCCAAAGAATGAGGGGATTTTAAAAACAATTCAAGAAAATATAAAATTTAATGTAAAGTGTCTAGATTAATAAAAAATATATCTAGATAGATAGATATAGGTCTGAAGAAGCATGCATCTTTATATTTGTGCTTATCTGAACTTGGATAGAATCTCTTTACTAGTTGAGAGGTTCATTTTTTAATGCCATAAATGATTTCAGTATATTTTTACTATCGTTGTTTTCTAATAACGATGGATGATTGTTCAGGAGTTTTAATCATTTAATTTTTAATAAAATATAAAATGTTAAAAAGGTTTTTAAGAATTTCATGGAATTTATAAAAGCATCCTTACACTCTAATTTTATATGAGTTCTACAACTCTCATTTTGCAGTTTCAAGCACACATTCGTTCCTTCCTTTCTTTTCTTTCTTGTTTTGTTTTGTTTCATCTTGTCTGGTTTTGCTGTAGGGCTTGCTTCTTGGTGGAGCCCTGGCTGTCCTAGAACTCACTCTACAGATGAGGCTAGCTTTGAACTCAGATTCGCCAGCTTCTGTCAACCGAGTGCTGGGATTAAAGGCATGTGCCACTGACGCCTGGTGCCCAGCTCTTTCTTTTGTTGAGTCGGGGCTTCATGTAATCCTAGGCTGGCTTCAAATTCTCCATGCAGACGACAGTGGCTCTGAACTCCTGATCTACCCACATCCATGGCCCAAGTGCTGATATTGTACACCTGTGCTACAATTTCCAGGTTATTTAATTATTTCTAAGTGGACAGGAGACTTTTCCCAACAAAATCATAGTAGACTGGTAGGTAGACAATGGGAGAGAACGGGAGGGAGGGAGATATTGAGATGCCAAAGCTTTTAAATTCAGACTCCATTTTAGAGAACCTGACCTAAGTTTGAACTCAGGTAAACTAACAGGCTGGTACCTAGCATTAGTTTCCAAGTTGCCCTCCAACAAAACTGGAGCCTAGCTCCAGTCTCTAGGCTAATCCCTGACAAGACCAACAACTCCAGGTTATTTCCCCAACAAACCTGCACTCCCAGGTTACAAGGCCACCCCCTGCCTATCCACCACCAATGCAGAGGAGAGCAGAAGTTAAGTTTATGATAGGACTCCCAGCACCAGACAGTTATGTTAAAGGCCACAGGAGCTTTCCAAGTAGATGCTTGCACATGTACTCCCTGTTTGCTGCTTACTATAAAGTTTTGCCCCAGTAGACATTCGGGGCTTCCCCCACCTCTAAAACAGTCCTGCATGGCGTTGGGGGTGGGGTGGGGAGAGCCTGAGCCAGCTAGAATAGAATGAAGACACTGCTGTGAGTTGCATCAGATGGGCTTCTGTGTGTGTTGTTGGGGATCACTAACATTTCCCTGGCACAATAATATCTATTTTGCTCATCTACAAATCAACAGATTTCCCCATCCCTTAGGACGAATCTTCAATGCCTGTCCTCCTTTATGCAACACTGACAAAGCTCCTACACTTGGCATCCAGTCCCTGTCCGTTCTCCCCACCTCCCTGAAAATAGACAGTGCTCTTTGGAGGGACCCTGAAAGTGTGGTAGAGCTCACACCATTCCATGTTTGGAAACTTGCCTTTACCCATATCCCTGTTTGTCCCTTACTGAGACACGCCCCAAGCTTGTTTGTGAAGAGATGGGTTTATCTTACAATTCCCCTTTGTCCACAGAGATTAGCAGCAAATCACATAGAGGCATATCTTCTACTCTTATAGCTGTAATTGAGCCTACAGCTCAGCCTCAGTCCTTTTAGGGCTCCCTTTAGAGGGAAGCAAACTAAAGCTCACGAGACATACTTAACAGCAGTAAGTAAACACGATATTTCTGTAGAATGCCTGAAAGTGATTCAACAACGCAGAAGGAAAAAAACAAAACAAAAACAAAAAAACCAAAACCAAAAACAACTCTTCACTTTCTGCCTCCATACCTGCCTAGTGTAGTTGCAAAGAAAAGTTTTCATTATATTTATGCATTCGTAGATATATTGGTGTATGTGCATTATAGCCATGGAATATAATAAATACAGTAAATCGATAAACTTCTTATTTATTTATTTATTTATTTATTTATTTATTTATTATAAGTACACTGTAGCTGTCTTCAGACACTCCAGAAGAGGGCGTCAGATCTCATTACAGATGGTTGTGAGCCACCATGTGGTTGCTGGGATTTGAACTCCGGACCTTCAGAAGAGCAGTCGGGTGCTCTTACCCACTGAGCCATCTCACCAGCCCCAATACACTTCTTGAAAACAGGCAATTTTAAGGACAATTATATATTAGCATATCACCGAGCACTTCTGCTCATAAGCATATGTACTGAATGGAAATAATTGAGTCAAAAGATATCAAAGAGAAGGAATATTCATAATTATCCACAGCATATGAAGCATCTATATTTATATTACTATGTTTTATGAAATATATTAATGTTCTACACTAGTGTGGATACATACACTATATAACATGCTACTTTGAATACTTACGATAATGTAACAATGTATATTTTGCTTCGTCATTTGTTTTCTTTTGCTCTTTCACTTAATGTTTTATGAACTTCTTTTCCTGACAGTACACACCAGATGGCTCTTTTGTAAAAAGTAACTGCAGGGGTGGGCAACATGGCTCAGCTGGCCAAAGAGCTTGACACCAAACTTGACCACTTGCGTTTGAGCCTCCAAAACCACATGGTGGGTTGTTGTCCTCTGATCTCCATGCTTGCATACAGTTTAAAAAGAATGTAATACGTTTTTAAAAATTCAACTGAGGAAAGCCCTAGATGTGCTTTCTTCAGGTCCCAGAGGCCACACGGGTGTTTGTGGGCACACCATGCAGTCTCTGTATGAAAATAACATTCTCAAGAAAATGAGAATCCAGGGCATCTGTGGATTTCAACTTTCTTGGCACTCTCCCCAGTGTGCAGTAGGCAAGGGCACTTCTCATCCTGCCCTTTGGTAAGGACAATGGGGTGTAGAACAGGGACTCCTGTTCAGGCTGGAGACCTCCATGGGTAGCTAGTAAATAACTTTGCTAGCTTCTTCTTTCTGGCCTTTCCCTTTCTGCAGGCTTGGCATTTTAGCTTCACTTTGACTGTGCCCCATTACTGTTGCCAACCCTCCTCATAGCATGCCTTCTTCCACCCACTTCTGAGCCCCTCCATCCC
The DNA here is from genome assembly GCF_000001635.26 of Mus musculus. Lineage (NCBI taxonomy): Eukaryota > Metazoa > Chordata > Mammalia > Rodentia > Muridae > Mus > Mus musculus. Next base: position 45,333,841 of record NC_000074.6, on the reverse strand, counting down.
CACCCTTGTTCTCTCTAGTTCTGGCTTTCCTTGATCAGAGAATGTTTAGGGAAGTGCTAGACTGTGTTCTCCTTTAGTTCTGGTGATTCAGTCTGTCAGCTGACACTCACTGGATACGTGGCTTCCCTAAACTTCTAGGTCATGGGAAGGCGGTTGCTGTGCCGGACCCTGAAGCAGGGGCCAGAGTGTGTCCGGTGCCCCTGGGCAACCGGCCCTGCCCTAGGGCAGCAACTGATGCAGGTTTGCGCAAGGGCTAGTTGAATTTAGAATTCCAAAAACTGCCTTTCGACACCGAGGACTCTTCATTTGAATTTTTTAAAACAGACTGCTTATGAGATCTGTAATCCTTCCACAAAGCAAGGGAGTTGCAAAATTCTTAACAGCCCACATTAGCCGGCCCTAGGGTGTCCGGAACTGGCGATGCGAATTTCTAGTTTCTTCTCCATCCCGAAGCTACCCTAAATTCGACTTCCTCCGCCATCCTCATCTTTCCACACCGTGAGCTTTCACGTGCATTCTGAACTTCAGAGCTCAGAAGTTGTTCCGGTCTTTCGCTTTCGCCTTGAACCCCAGTGGCTGGCGCGTAGTACGCAGACTCGTGCAGGGCATCACAACAAACCTGCGGGAGCTTTCCCCGCCCCCTCGGAAAGTTTGTCCCCAGGGCGTGGTGCAGACGCTACAGATTTTCCCAGCTCCAGAGCTGGAAGATCTGAGAGGACCTGGTGTGCCCCGGGGGTTCTTTTTCCTGAGCCCTGAGCCGGGAGCTTGGAGTTCCCGAATTTGTCCCTCCCTCCTCTGCACCCGGCAGCGACTGGTCGCCACCTTCTCACTGGCAATCCAGAGGGAAGAGGGGAATCAGAGAGATGTTGTGGCTGTGGTTAGGGCTCAGTGGGCAGAAACTATTGCTTTGGGGCGCAGCGAGCGCGGTCTCCCTGGCCGGCGCCACTATCCTGATCAGCATCTTTCCGATGCTGGTAAGCTACGCGCGGAAATGGCAGCAGATGCGGTCAATCCCGTCGGTGGCCCGCGCCTACCCCTTGGTGGGACACGCGCTTTATATGAAGCCCAACAACGCAGGTATGTGTATGTACAAGGAAGTGTCTACTCCGTCTACTACTCTAACTAAGGCTGTTAGGCGCCTCGTCAGTCAGAGACACCTATTTAATGGACTGCTCCCACTCCCTCCCAACTTTTTCTTGCCACAATTGAGGTCTTCACATCCCTCAGACCTGCTAGGAGAAAGAAGAAATCTTCCAACCTCCACACCCCCACCCCTCCAACTCACCCTTACCCTCCAGGGAGTAAGTTCCTAATTCTCCCCATACCCATTTCCACTCTAGTGCCTGCCAAATTGCTTTGTGCCTCCCATCCTATAACGAGCATAGCAAACATACATATGTGTATATAGCATGTGTGTATAGAACAGGTTACAGTCTTTCCAAGTAAAATTAATTGATTGATATGCAGTTAAAATCCTCTTGGCCTTTGTAGATCAATCCTTCTGAGGAAGTCTTTCAAGGCCACTTCAGCAGACTCTACTGCCAAGGGCCTTGAAGTAAATTTATATGGCTAGGTTCAAAAATCTTACTTATTGGAGAGGTTTTTGTCGTTATTGTTGTTGGTGGTGTTTTTTAAACCTGAAATAATTTTAAAGAAATGTTTTATGCAAAAAAATTTTGTTCTTTTGCTTTAGAAAAATACCTAAAGTCAGAAAGTTCTTAAAAATAGTGGTATCTGTGGTTCCCTGTTAGAGATAGTGTATTCAGTCTTAACACTTAATCTTCATGGCTGTGTAAGCCTGGACATCCAGAACTGAGAAGAGACTTCCAGATGGCACATTTTAAAAGAACCTACACCAGATCCTACCTTTTCTTCAGATTAACTATTAATAGTTGTTTTACGGGCTGACCATCAATTTTAAATCTTCTTTAATATAGGTTTTAATATAGTTGCATCTCATTTTATTTTTAAATTTTTTATTGGTTATTTTCTTTATTTACATTTCAAATGTTATCCCCCTTTCCGGTTTCCCCTCCAAAACCTCCCTATCCCATCCCCTCCCCCTGCTTCTATGAGGGTGCTCTCCCACCCTCCCACCCACTCCCATGTCACAACCCTGGCATTCCCTATGCTAAGCATTTAAATCTTCTTAAGATCCTTTATTATCACTTCTGCGACCCAGGACAAAAACTGTCACAACAACTTAACTTGAATAACATGGGACACCATGGGAAAGTTTGTACGAAAATACTATCTAGCAGAAATCCAAGCAAATTCTCGTCACCTAACAATCGGTGTGACTTATAAGAAGTAATCCAACAACACTTTTATGTATGTTAGAACCATGTTGATAAAAACCCATGCTGTTTAGTTGAATAATACTCAAAAGAAAGCTAACATCCCCTTCCACTCTGACACTTGAGAGTCTACCCTAACCATTCCACTGTGAAAATCGCAGAAGATGAAATACAAAACCCAAAATGCCCATCAGGAAACAGTCCAGTGTCTCTGCTATATACAGAGCCCCATCATGTTCAGTAAAATGAACCACCCCAAGACCTGGTAAAGGTATTATTTTTGAGTGTTGGTAAAGAGTTTTTAAAGGAGGTTAGTGAATCTGAGCGGCCCAGATAAGAAAAATTCCTCTTTAACATGAGCAGAATCCTAACACCCTGAGTTCAGAAGAAACAATGCAGAAAGCAAACTGGTGTCTCTCTGAGGTTTTTCTCCAGCCACGTTGGTCATCAGAAGTCCAGGCTTGCCAGCCTTCAGACTTCACTGCTTAGGCAAGCCCTTGGCCTTCCCCCACTTCCTCTTCTCCAGTATTTCATTTTCTATCGCTGGTGCTACTCCTCACAGTCTGGACTGCTCAAAGACTCTAGGGTTCTAATTCAGCTTAGACATTGTCTTGGCACATTTGTCTCAGCACAAATACATTATCCAAAGGTTGACTTTTTGAGGAAGCATTGTGTATGGAATGTGTAGGGGGGTTGTGTGTATGTTCATGCATGTATATGTGTGAAGGTGTGTGTTTGAATATATATGTGTACGTGTGTGTGTGTGTGTGTGTGTGTGTATTCAGTTTTTATTTGCTTGGTTTTTGAGATGGGGTTCCTATGTAACCTTGGCTGTATGTGTGTGTATATATGGGTATGAGTGTATGTGTATGTATGTGTATTTATGTGTGTGTGAATGTGGGTATATGTGTGTGTGTTGTGTGTGAATGTGTGAGTGTATGTATGTATGAATGTGTGTGCATGTGTGTATGTATGTGTGAATGTGTGTGTTTATGTGTGAGAACATTGAAGCACCCTCGAGGAATGAAGAGATCTGCACCCACAAAAGAGAACCTCGAGGCCTCAGTTCTTTGGCACTTGTGTTTCCTCATTGTGGAAATTCTATGTCACCATTACATGTCTGCTGTCTGCTGTCACCATGACACTTCAGACGCTAGCAATGGTTCGGGAGGTGCACGCAATTACAGTGATAATGATACGTGTTTATACATCTTAGTTTTGAACCATTTCTTTATAAACACACTTAATCTGCTCATGATCCTCATTAATATGTCTGAGTGTTTTGATTGTAAAACCATGTGTTATTGTTGTTTTATTCTATTGCACAAAGTGGCCTCTGGAACATTCTAGTGTCTATTTTATTTTGTTTTATTATTTCTCCAGTCTTTTCAGTAAATCACTTTCCATCATTTTAAGGCAATGTCTTCCATAACATTTTCACACATTATTTTTTCTGTAATTTTATTTTCAGTATTTTAGGTGTTAGATATTTTGATCCTTTCTGGTTTTCCTCATTTGGGATTTTAAATGCTTGAGATCATAATTCTACTTGGGGTGGTCTTGGCCTTAGAGCCCCTCCAACTTTTCTCTTGAAAAGTCTCTTATTTTGTAGAAGTCTTAGTGAGTAAGACCAGTTGAAAGGAACTTTGAGCTGCTGCAATTCCTTAAAGTTGTTCTCCTTGGAGTAGGCCTGAGGGAGGAGAACGGCCCCTCACACAGGGATCACTTATTCAGTCAACAAGCACTGGACTTGAGATGAGAAGTGTTGCCCAACTTTCAGTTATGAAACCGACTTGCTTGGATGGTCGCTAAGAACTCTTTGAGCTAAGGGTTCTGTTGTCGCTCTTACTCATTTCGTTTAGAGAAATAACATTTGCAGTTATGTGATCTGAGCCAAATTTCTAGATCTTCATCTAAGATGTACTTGTTTACAATAAGCCTTTTAATTGCCAACCAAGCATTTATTGATGCCCTTTGTACTCAGCATTGAGCTCAGAAAAACTGGGCCTATCAGAACCCGATAAGATACAACCTCTGATCTGAGTGACACTGTCCCTTATACAAGAGTCTATGCCTTTTATGCTGTGGCTAATATCCAGATTCAGGCCTTGGTGACCTCACTCTCAGCATTGCATGTGGACTCCAGTTGGCAGCTAAACTCTTACACTTTCCAGTCTTCTGTGTTAAATAACCAACTTTCCCAGTGGGGCCCAACTTTTGGATCTGATTCCTTCTAACCACAGATTCAAAGGCCACTAACTTCCCATCACATCAGACCAAGGCAGCCATAATGCTAAAGTAAACCAGAATACTTGAAACTAATGAATTGATACAGCCCACAAGTTAAAATACACACACACACACACACACACACACACACACACATACACAGATATACATACATATGCATGCATATGTGTGTATTTCTGTGAATGTATGGCACATATGTGCAGATGCCTGTGGAGGTCAGAAAGCATGTTCAATCCCTTGTAGCTGGATTTAAGGTGTTCTACTATGAGTGGTGGGAATTAAACTTGGGTCCTAAGGAAAAGCAGTAAGTACTTTTACCCACTGAGCCATTTCTCCAGCTCTAATTTTTAAAACTTTAAAATAATGTCTTTAAAATTATGTGTGTGGTGTGTGTGTGTGTGTGTGTGTGTGTGTGTGTGGTGTGTGTGTGGTGTGGTGTGGTGTGGTGTGGTATATGTGTGTGTGTGTGTGTGTGTGTGCATGCATGCTATGGCACGGTGCATGTGTGGAGGTCAAAGGGCATTGTCTACCTAGAGCCAACTCTTTCCTTCCACCCTGTGATTCCAGGGATCAAACTCAGATTGTCCTGCATGGTAGCAGACATTTTTACTGACTGAACCATCTTTCTAGCTCCTTCCCTGCTATTTTGACAATATTTTTTATCTAAGAGACATTTGGGGTCTCTTTTTCAAGTGTGACACAATGGTTCAGAGGTCAAGTTCTGAGTCATGGGCCAAAGTTGGGTTTTACCATTTTTACAGGCCCATGGTGTTGGGCGTTGATTCATTAAGAATGCATATTTTACCACATCAAATCCTAATAATTATCTTATAATAACATATCATTGTTACATTTATCTGAAGGACAGATGTTATTTTTTTAAAATAACCTCACAGCTACAGGAATGTTGTCCACCTCCTGTGAGCTCACACCCCCTCTCCAGGTTACTTTAGCAGTGATATAAAACATGTCTTGCATATTTGTTGAAAGGAGATAATGAACACCTGTACAGTTCAATAAACAAATTCTTGTCTTGATTGAATTTAAGACAAAAACATTTTTCTTCCAGAATTTTTTCAGCAGCTAATTTATTACACAGAAGAATTTCGACACCTGCCGATCATTAAACTTTGGATTGGACCCGTGCCCCTGGTGGCACTTTATAAGGCAGAGAATGTGGAGGTGAGTTACAGTAGAAGACAGTTCACTGTATAGCCTATGATACAAGAATTTCATCAGAACACAAGGAACAAATCCATCTTCGAATTTTATTATAGTCTCTTCAAAGAGCATTACATTCATGAGGCATTGTGCAGGCCACTCGGTGATTTATTGTTGCAATTCAGTTGCGTTCCTGGGAGAATAACTCCGCATGGCTATATGCATGTCTTGTTAGGTCTTAATGTGCTTGCTCTGCTTTTAAAAGAAATTTCTGAGGGAGGTTGCTGTTGTTATTTTTGGTTTTTAGTGTTTCATACTGGGAGTAAATCTAAGGTCAGGACGTGTTGTGCAAATGCTCTTCCACTGAGGTCTATGTATACTTACGTTTTCTAATTTTGAGACACTGAGTTGACTTCATCTGATAGCTCGAGGCAACCCTTGAACTTGCCTGTAACTCTCCTGCCTTAGCCTCCTGAGTAGCTAGCTGGTGCAGCAACCCTGCACCAAGCCTGTGTGCCAGGCATGTTTTTAAAAGTTCAAAATTCATGACTAATAAAATAGGAGTGTTTTCATCGTGGTTTTCAGAGTCTCATATTATATTATATCAATGATATATTTATTATTGTACTGAAGATATGGCCCATAAAGAAAAGAAAGTAAACTTTGGTGTTGTTTGCCCAATAGTGAGTGAGCCCAGAGTCTTCTGAAGTTTTCTGACCTGATGTCTGGAACAGAGGTTTTCATAATTCTTTAGTTCTGTTGCTTGTGATGAAACACCATGACCAAGGTCACTTATAAAAGAAAGAGTTTAATTTGTGGCTCCAGGGTTCTAGAGGGTTAGAGTCCATGAGTGTTACAGCATAGGGCAGGGGCCAGTGGGCAGAGGGCAGAGGGTAAGGGCAGAGGGTAAAGGGTAGCAGGAGGCAGCCAGCAGCCAGCAGGCCAGCATGGTGCTAAAGTAGAAGCTGAGAGCTCACATCTCAATCCACAAGAATCAGGCAGAGAGCTAACTGGGAATGGTATGGGCTTCTGAAACCTCAAAGCTGACCTTCCATGACACACCTCATTTAATAGGACCACACCTTCTAATTCTTCTCAAGTAGTTCCACCAAATGTTCAACTGTATGAGCTTATGGGGGCCATTCTCGTTCAAACCATCAAAGAGGCTGTTATCTCCATTTATGAAGCAGCACAGCGACTATGATGTTGAGAAGGAATGAGGAACTTTTGACTTAATCAACCTTTTATAGAATTCTCATAGAGTGAAACAAAATTGTTCTTCTACCTCTTTTAAGTCAGAATAGCACATAAAGCCACAATCAGATATTATCAATATCTACCCACATGCTTCTTTCAACATTGTGGTGTGTGTGTGTGTGTGTGTGTGTGTGTGTGTGTGTGTGTTCTAGTTGCCACATCTCAGGCACACGCACATTGTTCTGAGTCAGAGGCACAAATGGTTTATGAAGAAAAATTATGGCATAGGAGACATTCAAGCTATGCATTCAGATGAGCTTATAGGAGATAATTACATTGGGAGTCCAAAGTACAGTAAGATTGATTCCAGTGTTTTTCTTAAAGGTCAGCTAATTCTAAGCAGGATGAGAACATAGCATAACTGATCTCTAGTCACATTATGAGCTTGTTATAGATGGGATGAAAGTTTGATTTGTAAGGGCAAGCAAGCTACAGCCAGCAATCTCAGAAAAATTATGCCTACAATCCTAAGCCCTTTGTTTTATTAATTAAGGGGCCTGTCAATTCAAGAGGCCATTGAGGGCTGGTTGGCAATGGTGGAATTTGTTGGAGGACTGGCCTGAATTAGCATTACTATAGTTTTAGTGATTCTTGGAAAAGGTGGACCATCTTTTATATTCCAGAGAGGGTCCCTCTTCCTTTGTAAGGTTGTGGTCTTCTGGTGCCAGCCTATGGTGTGGCTTTTCCCATTCCTGCTGAGGCCCAAAGAAGGTCTGTATGAAAAAAGCAAAGACATTGAGCCTCAGCCCCAATTAATGAATGGAATGGGAGGTAGGTCATCGATGAGCTCTGGAGGGAGTTGATATAAAACCTTGTAGGATGTTGTTGTTGTTGTTGTTTGGTTTGGTTTGGGTGGCTCACAACCATTCATAATGAGATCTAATGCCCTAAAGACAGCGTCAGTGTACTTAGATATAATAATAAAGAAATCTAAAAAAAAAAAAAAAACAAACAAAAAAAACCAAACCCTTTTTGTTTCTTAATAATATTTTATTTAATAATATTTTCTCACAGGTGTTAGGGAGGGAAGTTGAGAAATAAAGAAGTTCTTTATTCCCTAGTTTTCATTTATATACTTGAGTTTTGAATAGTAAATAGGCTCATTTAATTACGGTTTGACCTTAACAGCTATATGGAATGCCATGACAGACATAAATGTCCAAAGTTGGCCAAATGAGATAAAAGTTTTCCCTGAACCAGTAGGGTGTTAATTGTCTCAATTTTTATGGGGATCCCCATTACAGAGAAACAGGTAATAGGTATCTGGAAATACTTCTAGCTTATTCATGGGTTTGTGTAAAAAAAAAAAAAAAGATAAAGGCAAAAAAAAATTGTATCGAGGCAAACATGAACAAGTTTAAAAGAACCGACGAAATGAACACAAGCTATATGTATTTGCCAGAGATCATTAGGATAAAGTCCGTGGGCATTAACTCCTTCTGGGATGGTGGGGCCCTGTGACTGACAGCTGGTACAGGAGTAGATGATTTGCTGAAACTCGATCTGTGGTAACTGAAGCTATTTTTGTAAAGCTTTAGCTTCTTGGTGAAGCAAGGAAGAGAAAGTAGCAGCCTACTCAAGAAAAGACACACATTGGTGTCAGCATGATGGTTTTCTTTTGCAATGGGCAGTTTATCCCTATATGAATTAAATAAGAATATATTGAATTTGTCTAGAGGGACGTTTCAGATAGTGATGACAAGAAGGAGTCTTGAAATAAACGTGGAATAGCTTGATCCACACCGGGAGAAATGGTTAAGAGACTGAAAGGTTAACCTTGGAGATGCTAGGATGCAGACTAGGTAGCCCAAAGTTTGGCCGGTGGTGGTTCTTATAGGGTTTCCAGGAGAGTGCCACGATCCAGCATCAGAGTGCTATGCAATAGTCCCTTTTGTCTGACTTGTTGGCTCCATCTGAGAAAATGGTTGGAGCTCATATGAGAAACAGGATGTGTATTTATGGGAGAAAGGTTTGTATGGGAAGAGATACAATGGCACATGTAGTCTCTGTGGGAAAGAAGCAGAGAAATTTGTCCCTCCAGACCCTGTAAATGTTATTTCCCATTCTTCTGAGGTCTATGAAAAAAAGTGAACGAGTCTTGAAATTAGGAACAATGGATTGTTTTGGTTCAGCTGGTTGAGGCAACCTCCATTAAATGAAATGTATATAAGCCTAGGACATTTGTGTTAAGTAGGGCATATTGGCTTGTTTTCTCACCATTGGCAGAGGAAAGGGTATTGATCATATTGAAGCAGAACTTTCCAATGAAACTGAGACATCTGCGTTAGATATTTGAGAGTGGGAATTGAAAGGCGATTTTGTTTTCTATAGCACCAATGTGTAAAGGAATAGTAAGATGAAAAACAAACAAATCTTTACATCGACACCAACAATATGGTTGTTTTGAGGGACCATGGCAGGAGAGGGCGTTTGTGGGAGTAGGTAACCATAAGGGTACTGTCAGAATTTGATTAATATCTGAGACGTCATTTTAAGCACTTGCGGGGTTAGACTGGTTTATTTATTAACCAGGGTACTGGCAAGGTGTTTTGAGCTACAGTATCTAAGTCTACATTTTAAAGGTTATCTTTTCTTTTTAAGGTGAATAAACAGATTTCTAAAAGCTTTCAAATTTGTATCAGCAAAGAAGTATCATGGCCACCCTTTATATCCAAGGTAGCAGCATGACTGGTGTCAAGTAAAGGCAGCTTTAGCTCTGGATGGAAGAGCAGGGCAAGGTAGGATCAAACAGGATGGAGAATTGGAGCCAGAAAGTGTATGTGCTTCAATAAGAGGTGGGATTTTGGCTTTTGTTTTTTGTAAGTTCCCCCTTTTATCTTGGTAAGGCTGTGTAGCTAGTCTAATGTGGTTCCAAATAGTGAAATGGTTTTCCCCCATGTTTCTGAATCAACAGTTCCATGGTCAGGATACCAGGGACAATACTTTTGACCTGTGTTTAAAAGCTTATGATTTGGCATTAATGATGACTTAGCTCTAGTTCCTATAAGTAAAGGCATTAAGTGTGCAAACTCTGGAGATGAAGAATTCCCCCATAGTGAAAACAAACGCCAAAGACAATCAGGGGATTCATCTTTCCATTTTCCTTGGCTTCATTTGGTCCCCAGGCTTGAGTCACAACTTATTTATGTTCAAAACTCTTGAGTAGGTGTCTTTAAGGCATAAGACTTAATGAACCACAGAGAAAAACAAATGCTGATAAATACTGATCTGAAAAGCAGACAATGCCCTAGGTCTGATCCTCTAATTGTTTTGATCTCTAAATTCCTCATTTTTCTTTAATAAATCTCTTATTAAGGTGATTTTGATCCGTTCTAAGCAAATTGATAAATCTTTTATGTACAAGTTCCCACACCAAGCCTTGTGTGCCAGGAACGATTTTAAGAGTTCAAAATTATGACTAATAAAATAGGGGTGTGTTCATCGTGGTTTTCAGAGTCTCATATTACATTATATCAATGATATATTTATTATTTTACTGAGGATATGCCCCATAAAGAAAAGAAACTAAGCTTTGGTGTTGTTTGCCCAAGAGTGAGTGAGCCCAGAGTCTTCTGAAGTTTTCTGACCTGATGTCTGGAACAGAGGTTTTCATAATTCTTTAGTTCTGTTGCTTGTGATGAAACACCATGACCAAGGTCACTTATAAAAGAAAGAGTTTAATTTGTGACTCCAGGGTTCTAGAGGGTTAGAGTCCATGAGTGTTAAAGCATAGGGCAGGGGCCAGTGGGCAGAGGGCAGAGGGTAAGGGCAGAGGGTAAAGGGTAGCAGGAGGCAGCCAGCAGCCAGCAGGCCAGCATGGTGCTAAAATAGAAGCTGGGAGCTCACATCTCAATCCACAAGAATCAGGCAGAGAGCTAACTGGGAATGGTATGGGCTTCTGAAACCTCAAAGCTGACCTTCCATGACACACCTCATTTAATAGGACCACACCTTCTAATTCTTCTCAAGTAGTTCCACCAAATGTTCAACTGTATGAGCTTATGGGGGCCATTCTCGTTCAAACCATCAAAGAGGCTGTTATCTCCATTTATGAAGCAGCACAGCGACTATGATGTTGAGAAGGAATGAGGAACTTTTGTCTTAATCAACCTTTTATAGAATTCTCATAGAGTGAAACAAAATTGTTCTTCTACCTCTTTTAAGTCAGAATAGCACATAAAGCCACAATCAGATATTATCAATATCTACCCACATGCTTCTTTCAACATTGTGGTGTGTGTGTGTGTGTGTGTGTGTGTGTGTGTGTGTGTGTTCTAGTTGCCACATCTCAGGCACGTGCACATTGTTCTGAGTCAGAGGCACAAATGGTTTATGAAGAAAAATTATGGCATAGGAGACATTCAAGCTATGCATTCAGATGAGCTTATAGGAGATAATTACATTGGGAGTCCAAAGTACAGTAAGATTGATTCCAGTGTTTTTCTTAAAGGTCAGCTAATTCTAAGCAGGCTGAATATACAGGATGAGAACATAGCATAACTGATCTCCAGTCACATTATGAGCTTGTTATAGATGGGATGAAAGTTTGATTTGTAAGTGCAGGCTTCAATAAGAGGTGGTATTTTTTTTTGTAAGTCCCCTCTTTTCTCTCAATAGGGCTGTGTAGCTAGTCTAATTTGGTTCCAAGGAATGAAATGTTTTTCCCCATGTCTCTGAATCAACAGTTCCATGGTCAGGATACCAGGGACAATACTTTTGACCAGTCTTTAAAAGCTCATGAATTGGCTCCAATGATGACTTAGCTCTAGTTCCTATAAGTAAAGGCATTAAGTGTGCAAACTCTGGAGATGAAGAATCCCCCATGAAAACAAACGCCAAAGACAATCAGGGAATTCACCTTTCCATTTTCCTTGGCTCCATTTTGTCCCCAGGCTTGAGTCACAACTTATTTATGTTCAAAACTCTTGAGTAAATTTCTCTGAGGCATAAGACTTAATGAACCACAGAGAAAAACAAATGCTGATAAATATTGATCTGAAAAGCAGACAATGCTCTAGGTCTGATCCTCTAATGTTTTGATGTCTAAATTCCTCTCTTTTTTTTTTGTTTAATAATTCTCTTCTTAAGGTGATTTTGACCAGTTCTAAGCAAATTGATAAATCGTTTTTGTACAAGTTCCTACAGCCATGGCTGGGACTAGGACTTCTTACAAGGTGAGTGAATGAACAAAAGAGATCCAAAGAAAGGCATGTTATTGCCCCTAAGCATGGTGCATGAGAAAGTTTATTGTAGAGAAAAGGGAGAGTGTAGTGGGAGAGGCAGAGATATCTCAGAGAGTCCAGGGTTCACATGCTCCTAAGCAGGTGAGGAGAGGGGGACCAGGTGCCGGAACCAAGAGGGCAAAGCTACAAAGAGCAGGAGGTGGACCTTTGGCTGTAGATGGAAGGACACTGGGAGAATGCAGTGGCCAGGACTACTTGAATATGTTAAATAGGCACCTCAGCTATTTGTTCCAGGGTTTGAGACTTAATAGTAAGACAGAGTCTGCCTGTTTGATAAACAACCTCCAAGTGTCTGGTAACCTCTAGCCATGGTAATAGATGGTCCCTAGCCAGGCTTGCTTACAACCAGAAGTTACAAGTTAAGAAGTATAGAAAGCACCCCCAAGAATTAGGAGGGAGGTCTGCAGAAGTGTGAACATATGTAAAGGAGGGAAGCCTTGAAAAATTAGCAGCAAAGCCAGGCAGCCCCAGCTATGTACATAAGTCAGCAATCATCTGGCACCTGGAGATAAGCTGCTTTCCCCAAGAGAGGGCTCAGCCAGGGAAAGGCAGTTAGTATAAACTATTTTGCAGGATTGCAACCATAGAAATTAAGGTCGAGAAATTAAGGAGCACATGGCTGTCTAAAGAATAAAGTGTAGGGGAGGAACTGATTTTCAGAAATTCCTCTTGGAAATGGGCAAAATTGTCTCAACATCTTCAGTTTTATGGAAGTTATTTTAGCTATTAACATTGTAGAACAAGGTCCAAATGGCTACACAGAGGGCATTGGTGAAAATATCCTATTCGTCTGTCTTTCTTGTTCCAATGAGATCATTGAGAGGCTGTGAGTTGTACTGACCGGTCTGGGTCCATGGCTGCCACGCTGTGGCTTTATCCCTCTCTGATTGATGATACTGCTCTGCTGTGCTTGCAGTACGGGGAGCAAATGGCGCACCAGGAGGAAGATGCTAACGCCCACTTTCCATTTTACCATTCTGGAGAACTTCTTGGATGTCATGAATGAGCAAGCAAATATATTGGTTAATAAGCTTGAAAAACACGTCAACCAAGAAGCCTTTAATTGTTTTTTTTACATCACTCTTTGTGCTCTGGATATAATCTGTGGTGAGTCAGATAGGTTTATCCTATGGAAATTAAATGGCTTAACTAGAAAACAAGATTCCATGGGTAGGACAAACGAGGGGACGGATTGGAAAAGACCCGGGATCCTTCAGGGTGGAGTTACTGATATGAGCCTCCCCAAGAAGCAGCAGCCATTCCGAGCGAGGTGACCAGAGCAGTCACCTTGTCACCTTGCCTGAAAGGTCAAAGGGGAAAGGATGACAGGAACCGGAAGTCGGAGATGCAGAAGAGAAAAGGAGAGCAAACAGAAGAGAACAGGATTTGGTGTTTCCCAGTGTCCCCCCTCGTCATCCAGCAAACACAAGCTGACTGCATAGTTAACAGCTGCTTCTCATCTGTGTTTTGCAGAAACGGCTATGGGGAAGAACATCGGAGCTCAAAGCAATAATGATTCCGAGTATGTCCGTACAGTGTATAGGTATGTATGTGTGTGGGGGGGTGGGGGGGTGTCTTCTAATTTTCTTTAAAATATTTATTGATCTGGGCTTGAAAACCACTGCTAATCACATCCATTTATGTGCTATTTCATCGTGCTTGAAGTGAAATTTTTGAAAAAAAAAATTCAGCTCAGAACATGTGTCAACTTTAGCAACAGGAAATTTGTTGTAAATGTCAATTATAGCATATCTGAGTGCTACAGAAACTTAAAATCTCCAACTGCATCTTGATACCAAATGACCAAAGAAAAATCTAAAAGCATTAATAGCACAGCAAACTATTTCTATATTTTATTTGTAAGAAAAACACCCAGTGGTTTTCAACCTGCAGGATGTGACACCATTGGGGGTTGAACAATTCTTTCACAGGAGTCACCTAAGACTACTAGAAAACACAGATATTTACATTATATTCATAAAAATAGAAAATTATAGGTATGAAGTAGCAACAAAATAAATTTATGGTTGGGGGTCACCACAACATGAAGAACTGTATTAAAGGGTCCCAGCTTTAATTAGTGGAAAACCACAGCTCTAGAAGATCTGTATCAGAGAGCTGTCAGTGGTGATCACTTTTCAGTGTGTTTTTCTTCTCTACTGAGAAAATTTTCATGTCATTCATTTTCTTCCACCTCTTCCACATTGAGTGGGTGCTGATTGTGCAATTGAGGCAGCTGTTTGTTTGTTTGTTTGTTTGTTTTAACTTTAAAAATGGTTGGAATTATCTATTAAGAGATGGAAATGGGATTCGATTTGATTTATACTACGTTAATTCATTCCTCAACTAGTTTCATCTGAACAACTGTTTATTGAACAGCTGTGATCTCTCAGCTACCACACAGTTACCAGGCAGCTTTAAACTGACACAGATGACAGAATAGCATAGGAGATTGAACCAAGAAATATAAACTTAGGTAGTCCATCCTTTCATCTTAGCTCCAAACTTTGTCTCTGTAACTCCTTTTGTGGGTATTTTGTTCCCTATTCTAAGGAGGAATGAAGTATCCACTACCCCACCCGGGGATCCATCCCATAATCAGCCACCAAATCCAAACACTATTGCACAATGCCAGAAAGATTTTACTGAAGGGACCCTGTTATAGCTGTCTCATATGAGGCTATGCCAGTGCCTGGCAAATACAGAAGTGGATCCTCACAGTCATCTATAGGATGGAACACAGGGCCCCCAATGGAGGAGCTAGAGAAAGCACCCAAGGAGCTGAAGGGGTCTGCAACCCTATAGGTGGAACAACAATATGAACCAACCAGTAGCCCCAGAGCTCGTATCTCTAGCTGCATATGTAGCAGAAGATGGCCTAGTCAGCCATCACTGGGAAGAGAGGCCCCTTGATATTGCAAACTTTATATGCCCAGTGCAGGGGAATGCCAGGGCCAAGAAGTGGGAGTGGGTGGGTAGGGGAGCAGGGTGGAGGGAGGGTATAGGGAACTTTTGGGATAGTATTTGAAATGTATATAAAGAAAATATCTAATTAAAAAAAATAAATATAAATTTAGGAACTGTAACAGTCACTGACAAAGAAAAGATCTAGTTGTTATCATATTACCAAACATGGGTATGTTCTAGAAAATAGTGCCTAGGGAAGGCCTCTCTAAAGAGTTGTCTTTGAGGTTGTTCTAAAGAAGGCTGAGAAGCAGTCTGTCTGCCCAGTCACTTAAAATGAGAGGCAAGTTCTCGGACAGTGTCACAGCAGGTTGCTATCTAATGTGTGATGTGTTAAAGACCATTTCCTTTTCTACATCATTTTAAATTATTTTATGCGCTCATGTGCATGTATCCTGGTGCTCATGTGAAAGTAGAGAACAACGTGTTGGTTGTTCCCTTCTGTCATGTGTATCCCAAGGTCAGAACTCGGGTGATCAGGCCAGGGAGTAGGTTCCTTCATCTGATGATCCACCTCACTGACTTCAGGAGAGTAAAGAGCTTAAAGAAAGTCAGATTTCAACTAAACCTTTGGTACAAATGCACTAACGTTCCTCAGAAGTAGGGAACTCACACTGTAGAGACAAAAGCACTGACCAGGGGCTGTCTGCATTTTTTCATACCAGATTTTTATCATTTCTCTAATACATCTGTTATTTGTTTCAGTTCCATGGTATGTATATTAATTTCTTATTTCACCATTTGGCATCAAACATGGATCTCTATTGGCATTGAAGAGCAATCGGCAACATTTCATTTATTAACTTTATCAAGGCCAGGTACCAAATGTCTGGAGATAATGTTCTGATATGAAAGGTGATATTATCCCATTTATAGGATGAGTGATATGATATATAGAAGAATGAAGATGCCCTGGCTTTGGTTTGACCTTTGGTACCTTGTGTTTAAAGAAGGACGGGACCACAAAAGGGGACTCAAATGCCTACATACTTTCACCAACAATGTAAGTTGTGTGTGTGTGTGTGTGTGTGTGTGTGTGTTAATATATACAAAGCACAGAGTCAAGTGGAATTAAATGATTTCGCAATGTTATGCAGCTATTACCAAATCTTAGGATATTCTTCAGTCCAGGATTTTTGTTTGGTTTTGGTTTTTATAGGAAACCCAGATGTAGGCCATATAGTAGAATATTTGTTCCACAAGAGTTAAATTAGATAGAAATACAAAAACAATTATTAATATTACATTTAAGTTACCTATTCAAATAGCACTAATGAAATACTTGCTGAGTGTCAAGGCTGGTACCCAGTGTTGGAGAAAGAGAGAAGAGTTACACAAGCTCCCTACCTTCTCAGGGAGTAGGTTATCTATAACAACAATGAAAGAGCATCTGTGGACTTCCGATGCTGATTTGGCAACAGGGTTCTGGGTGAGAGAGGAAAGAGACAGAAATCCATACATGAGTCTCTTGGGAAGGGTTTTGCGAAGGGAAGGCAGTAGCTCTCAGATGAAAAAACATGTAACTCAGCACGGAGCAGAAATCAGTGAAAATTAACTTGATAGTACTATTTTCTTTCAAAATTGAAAAATAAGCAGGAGATAAGGGCTTTGTTTTAAGCATAGCAGAATCATTTTTGTATTGACGACATGTTTATCAAAGAACAACATTTAATTGAAACCATACATAAAAATGCAATTTAAAATGTGTTGAAATGTTCCCGTTTAATAACCTTTTTTCCTGTTATTACTGCTTGAAGTATATTGGGAATTCTTCTTTGTGGTAAGGAAAGGCCACCAATGATCACGTGGTGAAGTCGGTGGATGTTTAGTGAATGAGATAATGCCCTGAGTTGTCCACAGTACAAGCATCAGGTAGCAGGAGGAGAAGAAGGCCACATTTTATGATTACATTCCACCCCCTACCCTCCAAATATCATGCATCGACATCAGTGACAATAAGTAATGAATTCTAGACTACATAGAAAATACCATCCATTTTGCAAATATTAAAAGCAATATATTGATACGTAAACACTTATAAAATCCACAAAGTACAAAGAAAACATAGTATTTTGTTCCCAAATTTCTGAGAATCTACTCACTTAAGCCTCTTCATGCGATAACTCAATTACCCAACAGGAGAAAGAAAGTATACGCAAGCACAACAGATGTGTGGACTATTTTTGTGGTTAATTTTAGATCTAGTGAACATTCTACAATGCTTGCCGGTGTTCTTGATCTGGAGAGAAAATCAGTCCACAAGGCTCTGCTAAGCGAATGGTGACTTTGAGGTTGTGGGGCAACGTATTATAATGCAAACACAATGCTTGTCATGTGATATGTGAAATGGGGGCCTGTGGGAAAAAAGTCAGGTGCTTGCAGATTGTTAGGGTCAAGAGTAGATATAAGCAGAGGAGACCTCTTGTATGACTATCACCTGAGACCTTGACATGGATAGGGACCCAGTCACACTAACACTCAAAGGCACAGTGCCAGACTCACTGAAGAGCAAACATGTAGAGTGACATGGCATCAGCTGTTGGTCCATTAACTTGCCATTGCCTGTCTCCATAACTTGATATAATCATCCTAGAATCAGTGCCCTCTGGAGCCGGGTCCTCCCTCCCGTCTGCACTGTTCCTCATTACTTCCCACACATCCCTGGGGATGTTTCCTAGACAGTGATTCTATTCCCCAGTTAGAAAGACTGCAAACTGGTACTTGAAAACTCTGCGTTTGTCCTGTCATTCCATTTGTAGTTAAGGGTTTCACCATATGACATCCTCGGTGTTAACCAGAGGCCTTGGTGCTGATTCACAAGAACCTAAGCTGTCACTGAAATGAACTGAGAAAGTATCAGGTGGGGGGGGGGGGGAGAAGACAGCATGTTTCCATAGGAAAATGGACCAAAAGTGCAAGTTTTGGTTCAACATTATTGAAATCCTACAGGTCATTGCTGAACGAGTCAAAGAAAGGAAGGCAGAGGAAGACTGGACGGGTGCTGGCAGGGGTCCTATCCCCTCCAAAAATAAGCGCAAGGCTTTCCTTGACTTGCTTTTGAGTGTGACTGATGAGGAAGGAAACAGATTAAGCCAGGAAGACATCCGAGAGGAAGTTGACACCTTCATGTTTGAGGTAACTTTTGTCGCCAGGTAATTTTCCTTACTGTATTTCACAACTCAGGATGTACTCATGGCAGCAACACCTGCTTAGTGCAAGAACTAGGTTCCATTCCCAGCACCACAGCAACAAGCAAGCAAATGGGGCAGGGTGCTGGGCAGATGGCTTAGTAATTAATAGCACTGGCTGCTCTTCTAAAGGACCTGGGTTCAAGTCCCAGTATCTACCTGGCAGCTCACAGCTGTCTGTAACTCTACTTCCAGGGGCTATGGTACTCTTATACAGACATACATTCAAGCAAAACACCAAGACACATAAAAATAAATCTTATCCAAAAAGAAATCCTCCACAGAAATGAGACCATGAAGATGGCCCAGGGAGTGAAATGTTTGCTACCAGGCTTGGCCACTGGAGTTGGATCACTGCAACCAATATGGTGGAAGGAAAAATCTAGCTCTTAAAAGTCACTCTTTCCAATTCTAAGAAGGGGCACAGTGTCCACACTTTGGTCTTCATTCTTCTAGAGTTTCATGCGTTTAACAAATTGTATCTTATATCTTGGGTATCCTAAGTTTTGGGCTAATATCCACTTTTCAGTGAGTACATATTGTGTGAGTTCTTTGTGATTGGGTTACCTCACTCAGAATGATGCCCTCCAGGTCCATCCATTTGCCATGGAAGGAGTTACAGAGACAAAGTTTGGAGCTGTGACAAAAGGATGGACCATCTAGAGACTGCCATATCCAGGGATCCACCCCATAATCAGCTTCCAAACGCTGACACCATTGCATACACTAGCAAGATTTTGCTGAAAGGACCCAGATATAGCTGTCTCTTATGAGACTATGCCGGGGCCTAGCAAACACAGAAGTGGATGCTCACAGTCAGCTAGTGGATGGATCACAGAGCTCCCAATGGAGGAGCTAGAGAAAGTACCCAAGGAGCTAAAGGGATCTGCAACCCTATAGGTGGAACAACATTATGAACTAACCAGTACCCCGGAGCTCTTGACTCTAGCTACATATGTATCAAAAGATGGCCTAGTCGGCCATCACTGGAAAGAGAGGCCCATTGGACACACAAACTTTATATGCCCCAGTACAGGGGTACGCCAGGGCCAAAAAAATGGGAATGGGTGGGTAGGGAAGTGGGGGGGAGGGTATGGGGGACTTTTGGGATAGCATTGGAAATGTAATTGAGGAAAATACATAATAAATAAATAAATAAAGAAAAAAAAGTCACTCTTTGAGCTCTATGCATGTGCTATCACTCACACACACACACACACACACACGTACATGCATGCACTCTAGCATGAGCACACACATGAATAAACGTAATTTAAAATATTTCCAGTTTCCACAACCCTCTAAATTACTGGCATAGATTAAAAACAAACAATCAGTATAACTGGAAAATTTTTATATCATTATCAGAAACTATAAAACTCAAGAAACGAATGATGATAGACATATGATTTTTTTATTAAGAAAATTTAAGGGTCTCCAGATTTCTCCTAAGAGGACACAAAGTCTCACATTGTCCTCAGTTCCCTATCTTGCCTTACGTTCTTTCTTAACCTCCCCAAACAGGGCCATTACACTCCTTTTTAAGTCTGGCCCTTAGCTACAGCTATGAGGTTGCTTTAGACAAAGAGAATCGCACCAGTTTGTGATTCTAATGGAATGTTTTTAAGCATTTTAATATTTCTTAAAAATACTTCTTGCAAATATACTGCATTTATTATAAGAATATTACAGAGAATGGAGCTTTCTACATGTGGATTGTGGAATTAAGGTTTCAGAAAGTCCTATGATGTAGCAACAGCTTACAAGTGGAGGTTATAAAAAATGTGCCTGGGCTTCCAGAGGGCCCTTGAGTGCTGCGCCTTGTATTTCATTGGCTACTCTGCCTCCTGCCATCTGGATGCAGGGCCCATGCTCCTGATTTCATTTCCAATTCTTAATTCATTTTTAACTGGTAGATAACTATTGTTTCTGGTTCTGGGATCCAGTGTGATACTTTGATACATGTACACATTAGGGAATGTGCACATCGTGTTCATCAACTCCAGTTCTGGAGTGAGAACATTCAAAAGACTTGAATGCTTAAATATTTGAGCACTCTTTCTGCATGTACACTTGCATGCCAGAAGAGGGCTTCGGGCCTCTTTATAGATGGTCATGTGGTTGCTGGCAATTGAACCCAGAACCTTTTGGAAGAATAGCCAGTGCTCTTAACTGCTGAGCCATCTCTCCAGCCCCAAACTTTACTCTTTAGGAGTACATAATACATTGTAATTGATTGTAGCCATAAACCTGTGCTATAGATTATGAGGATTCATTGATTACATGGAGATTTGTATCTTTTGAGCATCTCTCCTTCCTGTCCTCCCCAGCTACCAGCCACCCTCTGGCAACTGTCTTTTTATTGGGTATGCCTATGAGTTAAACTATTGTTAGTGTCTACGTGTTAGTGAAATCATGTATTATTTTTCTTTTATCATGGCTTATTTTACTTTCCCTTATGCTCCCTAAGATTCATCCATATTATCACAAATGATAGGATATCCTAGTTTTAAAGGAGAATGTACTTGATTTTATTATACATAGCCTACAATTTAAAGACCCAGTCACCTTTTGATAAGCATCTGCGTTATTCATGGTCAGTGGAGTTTTTTGTTTGTTTGTTCGTTTTTTGAGACAGGTTTCTCTGTGTAGCCCAGGCTGTCCTGGAACTCACTTCGTAGACCAGGCTGGACTTGAACTCAGAAATCCACCTGCCTCTGCCTCCTGAGTGCTGGGATTAAAGGCATCAGTGGAGTTCTTAACAAGATCCCAATGACTTATTTTGGAGAATAGGAAAACCAAGCCTAAAGTTCGTATGAAACCAACCATAAAAGACACTGAAAATTCAAAACAGTCTTGGGTAAAAAAAGAATAAAGGAGTCACTTGGTTACTTTAAAAATACTCTTAAAAGCTATAGTAACTGAAACAGTGTGGTTAGAGTATAAAAACATATATAGGGACCATTGGGATGGGTTAGAGATACAGGTAGTAATTCTGTTTTTATAATCAATCGATGTTTGACAGAGATGCTGAGATCACACAGTGGGAAGAATTTACATAAGACAGAGTCTCTAAAATTAGGTAGCCACGTGCAGAAGGATAGAAACTGAGCCCTATTCTACCCATTACACAAGAATGAACTCAAAATGGGTTAAAGATGTAACTGTCAGACATGAAACTGTAAAACTAATAAGGAAAAATATGGGAAGAGCTCCCTAATGACTGGTCTAGGAACTAATTTCTTGAAGATGACCCCTAAAAGCATAGGCAACAAAAGCAACAATATGCAAATGGAATTGCCTCATCAGTTGATCTCTAGAGAAGGGTTCTACCATGTAAGAGAGCACAGCGGAAGGTAGGAAGGGTCTGAGGCCTTTGCTCTTATTCCGGATCTGTGCCAATGAATTAAATAAAATGCCTCCGGTCATTCCAGCTCTAACCGGCTTCTCTGTGTGGTAAACAGAGAGCTAGATGAGTCGATGGTTTAAAATTTTTCCTTTTGGGCCAGGGTCAGGGAATCTCGTGGTAGATTACTTGCCTAGTATGTGTGAGACTATGGGTTCAGTTCCCAACAAAACAACTGCTGGCTGATCCCCTTTATCACATGGGTAGCTAAGAGGGTGAGATCCAAGTTGGGAGAGGCCTGTCTTAGAGAGTTGTTTTTCTTTCCAGCAAGGCTCCACATCCTAAATGCCCTAGGACCTCCCTAACAGTGCCAGCAGCCTAGGACCCAGTGCTCAAATACGGAGCTGATGGGGGATACTTCTCATTCAAACCACTGACATTCAGCCCCTTCATCCAACAGGCTCATGGGCATCTCATGAGGCAAAATGCATTTATTCCAACTTAAAAATCCCATAGTCTTTAGCAGTCTTACTCTCTTCTATGACTCACAACAGGCTCTTCACTGTGACTCTTGTGGAATCAAAACACTAATTACACATTTTCCAGTATATAATAGCCTAAAATATACACTCTTTTCCAAAATGGAAGAATGCAGGCATAGTCTCAAAAAACTGGATCAAAGCAAGACCAAAGAACATTAAATGATTCAGCCATTGTGGAGCTTGCTTCTGTAGAGTCTTCGGCATGTTTAACTTCACCCATAGGAAGCTCAGGAGCTCTCCAATATACTTGAATGGGGGTTACCCCTTTATATTCAAGAGAAGCCATTGAGTTCTTACGAGTGCTTCCTCCTGTAAATTAGCAGACAGCTAAGCAATGGCACCTGGATCTTGGCTGCACCCCAGAGCTGCTTCGTAAAGGGTTGCAGGTGTGTGGAAATACCACAGGGAGATGAGAAGGAGAAAAGAGGTGAAGGCTTGAAATATGAAGTGGGTGGAGCATTAGGCTGTCCCCATGGTGACTTGACTCCTCACCACCAGCCATACCAGAGTCTCACACAGAATGGTGCAGGCTCTGATTCGTCGGCAGGGCTAGTGTTCATTTCCTGCTTTTGCTTCCTTGGGAAGTTATTTAACTTTTTGAAAAAAAAATCTCTAAAATATGAATTCTAGTAATGAATATTTCCTGGAGTTATGAAGATTAATTTCTACAAAATACTTAGCATTTTGCCCGAGACTAGCCATGTATTAAATTGGCTGATAGCCAATGTCTTCAGTGGGAGAACATGCTCAGAAGCCCACAAATAATCCTTGGTGGTCTGCACCAGCAGGGAAGGCCTGCCAAAGCAAAAACTCAAGGCAGAACCCTGCAGCAGACACCATGGAGGAACGCCTCTCAGTGGCTTGCGTCCACTGATGTTCAGCTGCCTTTCCTGTATAGCCTGGTCCCAGCTTGGCTAGGGATGGTCTAGTACACCAGGGCTGGAGATCTGGGGCCCTCCCTCATCGATCATTAATCAAGTAGAAGGCCCCACATGTGTTTCAGGCCAGTCTGATGGAGGCAATATCTCAATAGAGTCTCTTTCCGGGTGTGTAAAGTTGACAATAACTAACCAGTACAGCAATCCTCCTGCCTCGGCCTCCTCCCAAGTATTAGGATTACAGAAGCATGCCACTTCTGCCCAGCAAAGGAACTGTTAAATCTCTCTCACACTGAGGTGAGCAGCTGCACTGAATAATTTAGGTGTGTCAGTCACACTGAAGCTGTGAGAAGCAGAGTGCGTTCAGTTTCTTCCTCGTACATTCTCCAACAGGACTGCACTTCTAAATGCCTCCTTTTTATATTTACAGGGTCACGATACAACTGCTGCTGCAATCAACTGGTCCTTATACCTATTGGGCACGAATCCAGAAGTCCAGAGGAAAGTGGATCAGGAGCTGGATGAAGTGTTTGGTACGTTGGGCCCCTTTGTTAGCTCTGTTGGGGACTCTGAGTCCACAGAAGCAATGGTCATTCTTGACCCCTAGGGATGCCATTGTGGTAAACAGAGAGGTGGTGGTGTAGGGCTCCTGCCTGTATCTGGCTCCTTGACAAGGCCTAGTGAATTCCCTAGCAGGCATTCAACGAATGTCCTGACATGTGACTATCCCAGAGAAGAGGCTAAGGATGCGCAGATCACTGAGACGGTTCATAATGGTCCTGATGCTGAGTAGGTGAAACAGACACACGTACCTACAGCTTAGTGTCTTGGGCTGAGCCTTGAGCAACTCCAAGAAGATGCTGTGTGGGAAGGCAGAGCTGGTTATGAGGGTTAGGGAGGATCCTTTCATATGACCACATCTGACACAGTGAATGATGCAGCAGGAGGATTTGTGTCTACTGTACAATAAACGCTATCATCTCTAAAGTATTTTCAGCACCTTAAAGGAATCCTGTACTGCTAATCATTGATCTTTCTTCCCCTACCCCTGCTCCCCATTGGCAGTCACCACTTTACTTCCTGTCTCATTAAATGAGAATCATAGGTGTCTTAGGGTTTTACTGCTGTGAACAGACACCATGGCCAAGGCAACTCTTACAAAGACAACATTTAATTGGGGCTGGCTTACAGGTTCAGAGGTTCAGGCCATTACCATCAAGGCAGGAATATGGCAGCATCCAGGCAGGCATAGTGCAGAAGGAGCTGAGAGTTCTATATCTTTATCTGAAGAAGATAAATACTGGCTTCCAGGCAGCTAGGATGAGGGTCTTATAACCCACAGCCACAGTGACACACTCCAACAGGTCCACAACCTTCTAATAGTGCCACTCCTTGGCATATACAAACCATCACAATAAGAGGCCTTTGTCTTCATAATGTGACTTTATTAACATATTAAAACTGGATATGGTGTTGGTTTACCTGGTTTCTCTAACTTGGCACAGTGCTTCATTTTATTTGGTTATTCATGATATTAGAAATTATGCTTTGTTTGCAGACATTCAACACTCTGTGTTGTGGTTCTGCATTGACCTGATATCTCACCTCACTAAGGATATATGTATATACATATATATGTATATATATATATATGTATATATGAATATATAATATACATATCCTTCTATATTCATGTATACATATATATGTATGTATGAATATATAACATACATATCCTTCTATATTCATGTATACATATATATACATATGTATATATGAGTATAGAATATATTAGAATATATGTGTGTATATATATATATATATATATATGTATGTGTGTATATATGTATGTATATGTATATGTATATGTGTGTGTATATATATATTGTGTGTGTGTTTCATTTTATACATTTACTGTAACCAGGAAGATCCCATCGTCCTGTCACCTTGGAAGACCTGAAGAAACTTAAATATTTGGATTGCGTCATTAAGGAGACTCTCCGAGTTTTCCCATCTGTCCCTTTATTTGCCCGGAGTCTTAGCGAGGACTGTGAAGTGGGTGAGTAGTCTTGATGGTGGCATGGGGGAGGGGCAGGAGTTATATTTCTGATGTCCATCTGGCTCCAGTGTCCTAACACACCGCTTGCTACTGACAGGCGGTTACAAAGTCACAAAAGGAACGGAAGCAATCATCATTCCCTACGCACTACACCGAGACCCCAGATACTTCCCAGATCCAGAGGAATTCCGACCAGAGCGGTTCTTTCCTGAAAATTCCCAAGGACGCCATCCCTATGCCTATGTGCCATTTTCTGCTGGACCTCGAAACTGTATTGGTTTGTATCCATGCAAGTGACTTTCACCTTTCAGGCCCAGGTGATAGATTACTTCCAAGAATCTCTGAAGCACTGTGTGACGTTACTCAGAGGCAATAGACTTTGAAAAGGGTTCTGTCCTCTGCTTTACACTATAGTTGTAATATGTCATTGTTAGGGACTAGGGAGGCAGCTCAGTTGGTACTATGCAAGTGTGAGAACCCAAGACTGTCACTAGCTGGCATTTAAAGTTGGGGATTGTGTGCACATGTAATCCCAGTGATGGGGAGTCAGAAAGAGTTGATCTCTGTGAGACAGAATACAGAATAGATGGATCAAAACAATAGAAACTAAACCTCTCATTGCTCACCAGGCTACAGGGTCAGTGTGTCTTGGGTGGTTTCTCTCATTTGGTTTAGACATAGCGGCCTTCTTTTTGTATGTCTTCATTTGGTCTTTCGTCTGTATGTGCCTGCGTGTTAAATATCATTGTCTTGCTTCCTGCAGAGACCCACCTTAATGATCTCATTTAACTCATTTATATTTAACCATGCAATGTTAATTTTTTATTATTATTTAAAGATCCTATCTCTAAAGAGATTCTTAGTATAAAATGTTGGGAGTTGCCTGATTTGGTGGCTTGTACTTAAGGAGTCAGAGGCAGGTGGGAATCTCTGTGAGTTCAAGGCCAGCCAAAGCTACACAGTGAGACACTTTATCAAGTAAACAAATGAAAGATGGAAAGAGTGAGAGGTGTCATCCTTAGGTGTCCTCTGATACCCATCTAATACTGGATATGGTCCAGGACCTCTCAGAGAGTCCCATCTGAGGATGCAAAATCCTGTGTATAAGCTGGCATAATTTGCATATGAATGCATAGTTATATATTCAAGTATATTTAAATCATCTCCAGATTCCCACCATACTAATGACAATATATACACTACGCAAAATAATTGTTCTGTATTGCATAGGGCATGAATGATGAGACAAAAAGACTATCTTCAGTAAAGATGTAATTTAAAAAGTATTTTAACCCATGGTCAGTTGAATCCATAGATATTTAATCTATAGATCAATAAGTCCACAGTACTGTAAAAGTCAAGATTGTCTGGCTGTTGTAGATAATATGACTCTTGTGGGAGCAAAGGGGACTCTCAGAACTTTTCAGTTTTAGCCGTCTTCTCAGGGATTTTGTTCAGTGGCCTACGTGGATGTGAAGTGCCTGGGGACTGCCCTGCAGCTTCGGTATCTCATGTTTCAGCTGTGATACTGTTTACTTTTACTTCAAGGTCAAAAGTTTGCTGTCATGGAGGAGAAGACCATTCTTGCCTGTATCCTGAGGCAGTTTTGGGTAGAATCCAACCAGAAGAGAGAAGAACTCGGCCTGGCTGGAGATTTGATTCTTAGGCCAAATAATGGCATCTGGATCAAGCTGAAGAGGAGACATGAAGATGACCCCTAACTCCATCCTCAAGCTGTGACTTTATTAATGAAGATCATTCCATAGGAAACATGGTATCTGTAAATTTTTAGATTATGAATTGAAAACTATGAATCTTCAAACCTAGTGTTTTTCCTTTCTTGTCCCCCCCACTCCTGCACCCCAGATCTTGGGACACAGTCTATCACTGAGAATTTTGGTGTGTTTCTTACCAACATGGGTGCCACATCACACTTGGTCTCTCTCTCGAGGGCACAGTTAGCTAGCTGGAGCAGCACTGACATAAACATGCAGGAAAAATTATAACAGAGGGACCATCGGCCTGCCCAAAGATCATCATTTAAATGAAATCTCAGAATTAAGAAAATGTTCTCATTGACTTGGAAATTCATATATCATTTGAAAATGTTGGGTCACTAAGCCCTCAGGATAATGGGCTTAAGTTTTTATGATGTCATCAGAGATATCAGTTATGATGGGAGTAGTTGTTAAAACACTTTCAGATTTTATAATGAAAAGCAGGCCCCTTGCATGCCCCTGTCAAGGTACAGTCACCTCGTGGACTGTGTGCTAGAATCTTCTTTCTGTTCTCAGTCGACACAATAACGTTAGACATCTTATTACTGGAAGATATCCCTCTCCAGCACATCTAACCTCTCACAGAAGCTTAGTTAGTGGCTTTTGAAGTTCAAGTGGCCACAGAAACTTCCTGGTTATGTGCCATTCTATTAAGAATAGGGGTATGGAGTAGAGGAGACATCAAATTTCTGCCATGGCTAAAAGTAGCTAAAATGTCTACACTGAGGCCTCTCCACTTCCATTCTGATTTACTCTCTCCCACAATATATTTTGGTGTTGTGGAAGTCAAGACCGTGATTGGATGAGTTAGAACTCAGGATTTATGTCCTTGATGTGGCCATGTCTTTCTTGTAATTCCTCTACTTTTAGTAGAAAGAATCTTTCCTTCTATATTTAGTTACACTGTATGATCGCACTTGGTTCAGCCCGAGACATCTAATTAACCCAGCCCCATGGAGTATTCTCCCCAAGCTGTCAACTGAATTCCATTCCTTGCATTTTAATTTGGCACACAAGGCTACTATTCCTCACACAATGACTTTTAGAAACTTCTCTTAATAAATCATTTTTAACAGCATTGGTTGCGTGGCTGGTTTTGGTTTTGGTTTTCCATGGCCTAGCAATTAGAAGCAGGAAGCAGAAAGGGTAGAATCTGTATCCATGAATCAGCATCCAAAGGAAAACAATGTGAAAAGGCAGTTATTTGGTAAGAACTAGAACATGGGTCATTTAGGACAATATTACCAAACAGGGCTGTTAGACTCTCCAGAGAGCCCCAGGGCACAGAACTCAAAACCACTAAGGAGGGAGATATACACTAGAAAAAAGTCCATGAAATGACTAATGTTACTATCTAGAAACTGGGTCTAAGCATAAAGTCTCATTCCAAATGATTTGGGGGGTCCTTTAATTGGTTTCACTTGTGTAAATGGGGTTTCTCCCAATTTATTACATATATTTAATCCTTGCTTTATACATTTTTAAACATTTTATACACTTGTTATACATTCATCTACTTATTCCTTTATTTAGTATATGTGTATCAGTATGTGTGTGCAAGGCACACATGTGTCGAGGGTATGAGCTGCTTTCTCTGTTTGAGTTTATTGACCCAAGCAGGGTAAAGCCAGAGGTCTTCCCTGGGATTTTTCCAGCTGGAGTTGAAGGAAAGAGACGTTAATCTTCAGAAGAAACTTTAGATCACTGATTGATCCTCTGGAGCAACTTCGAGGAGATGGAAAGAAAGGGATGCGTGGGGAAGAAAGGAGAGAAGGATGAACCCTGAATGATGCTGGGTTCCCACCTACTCTCAACCACACCTTGGACACCAAGGGCAGTGTTTGGCCTGAGTGCTTTAGTGAATAAATTTTTTCCCCATACCTCAAAGCAACTCCATGTTTATCAGTTCAGCTAAACAATAAAGTGTCAAGTCTCATTCTTGGGACATCATCTTGGTTTTCATCCTATTTCTTCCTGAAGAAAATACTAACTCTTCTGTAGGCTGTATTATTTGTACAGATGTAGGCTAGCTATTTCACAGCAATAGCATTTGATAGCACATAGATGTTCTTTTCTAGATAATAGGAAATTAGAAATTCAACCATACTGCTTAGATCCACATTATAGTGCAGCCAAATAATCAGAATAATCTGGAGACTAACCAGTCATTTCTCCCTTTTCTAACTAAGGTAGGCTCACTCTTGTGCCTAATACGATTAGCTGTATTACATATTCCTCGGTCAATTTTGTCTTCTGTAATAATTAATAGTTGCACCACCTCTCTCAGCCACTTGCCCAGGAACTATGGATTTTTAGGGCCAAATTCCACCTCTAAGTCTCAAGCTATGTTCCATGGACCTACCTCTAGCTGCATCCACAGCTCAGTTCCGACTTGATAAAAGCTCAGTTCCTTAAGCTTTATCAAGCAACATTGATGTTCTAGGCTAATCCCTGCATCCCTAGGCTCCAATAGACCTAGAGTCCAGGCCTGCCCCTCATGCTTGGCAGTAGGCCAGTTCCTCAGGATGACAGTCCCAGAGGACCAAAGGACAAGAATGGTACTCACAAAATCAGGAGATACATCTGTCCCCCTAGAGTGGGTGCAGCTTCATTTCAGAGTTCTATTGTACCACGAGACAAGGTTCCATGCCGCCCCAAGTATCAAATAAAATAAATAGGTAGATATTGCTCAAACCAATTTTCTTGCGTCTCTCATACCTATGACAACAGTTTTATCAACAATATATTGCCTACACACTTGAAAACTAAGAAGAGCAGATTACATGCTCTCAACACAGAAAAATTGTAAGTATGTAATGTGATAGGTTAACTGGTTTGATTTGATCACCGCATTCTGGTACACTCTAAAATATAGCATAGGTACACATTAGAATATAGTTGCTATAATAACTAGCTTTAACAGGAGCAGAATATTCATTAGTGTTAGGGCTGGTGTGGCTATTACTTCAACAGTCAGTTTAGCTCATGTAAGATGGACATCTTAGCCTAGTTTATGATATAACTGATTTACGCAAACCTGGCTACCCAAAACCGTGGGCAGAGGGGCCCCTAGTCCCTGGTATCCTGTTTGCTAAGAACTTAATTTCTCACACATGTAGTTATTCATTATTTTACTCAAACACCCAGTGTCATTCAGGGCTGGTGAAAGACCTTGGACAACTGCAGTCCCAGGTCCTAACAGCAAACTGTGAACAATGCAGAAGGACGTTGGTAACCGATGTACGAAAGGAAAGTGAACTGCAGGAAAGGAAGGCGGTGTGGTAACTGTAAGGATGGAGCATTTGAGCAGGGGTCTGGTTGATGTGAGGTCTGCATACCTAGATACTGACTAGAAAGTAAGGGAAAGTGAGCTTTGAGGATGTTAGAAGTGAGGATCAGAAGGCAGACCCTCTTCCCGGCCCACTCAGTCATTGGAAATACTTGTTTCTTTTTTGTGGTTGTAGCCCTAAGACCACATTTTTACAACTGTTGGCAGAGATGATTCTCAAGTTCTTTCTCAGGGCTCTTCCATATCCAAGGCAGTATCAAAAATGTCTCCCTGCTGCTCAGCCCTCTTATATTTTGAATCTTCCTGAATCCCTCTTATTTCCTCATTAGAGCAGCACGGGGGTGAGGAGAGGGGGGTAACATGGCTCAACAGTAAAGATTATTGCTGCCGGGCCTGATGGTCCAAGTTTCATTGATCTCCATAGTTTATATAGTGCAGGAAGAGAACCAACCATTGTAAACTGTCTTCTGACATCCATTAGTATCTCATGGCCTGTGCATCGTACACACACACACACACACACACACACACACACACACACACACAAATATAAACACACAAAGATACACACACAAACACACATACAAACACACGCAAATGTACAAAGACTCACAAATACAAACACATAAAGCTACATATACATATAAACACACTCGCAAATACAAAAACACAAAGTTCCACACACATACATGCACACTCATACAAATACAAACACACAAAGATACACACACATATAAACTCGCTCTCTCTCTCTCTCTCTCTCTCTCTCTCTCTCTCTCTCACACACACACACACACACACACACACACACACACACACACACACTGTAATAAAACTCTGCCTTAAAGGGCTCTGGCAGTGAGACCCCGCTCATCCAGATAATCTACCTTGACGAGCTCGCTCGGTGTCAGCCGCAGAGTCTCCTTAACTACATCTTTAATTAAAATGGCACTTCTCATGAACCACACTCTGTGGGCCGCAGTCACTGCAGGGGCGCTGCCTCACAATGTCTGCACAGTCCACAGGAACAGAGTGGGAACTTTAAGAGGGAACACTTAGCATCCTGCCAACTGATGGCTCTCTTCCACACAACTGATTTTGTTCTCCCGAATCCATGAGGAAACTTTAGTTTTCATTATATTATGGGACTGTAACTTCTATTTCATTCTCAGGAGCCTTCAGACTAAGCAGGGAAGTATGTTTATGGAGGTCTTAAATCTAGAATGTTACTTTCTAGGCAAGCAACCCCCTGAGCATGTCTTGTGCTCTGGAGGCAAGTGCTCCCCCCGCCACCCCCTCCCCAGCTTCTGGTGAGACTAGTTTGCCAATGAGATTGCAAATTTCAATTTTTTGATAAGTTATAGAGCAGAGGGGTTTGTTTTGTTGATGGCTGGGGTACCACTTTCTCTAGAAAGAAGTACAGCATGCTATTTAAATACGCTGCTTTATGACACTCCAGAGATATTTATTGGCAACACTATCCTTTGTTTCTAATAAACACAGGTTTGCAGTCCAGAAACATTTATCAAATATTTAGGAGCCAACTCGCTCCATCTCACTTACTAGCTAAAATGACATGTTGTAAATGTTGCCAAATAGAAAAGAGAGGAGATTTAGTAGCAAGCGATTATAGCCTTTAAATATGTTTTAAAAACAACACAAAATAAAAAGGGGGAGCAAATTATTAGTCAGTAAATCCAGGACTGAAAGTTAGAAGTTTCAAGGAAGTGTATGTATTTTTATTGTATTTGGAAACATTTTTCTAAGAATTAAAAGTAAAATAGAGTTTCCTGAGCAGGAGAGAATCTAAACTCCACTATAGAAGTGCTATCCAGCAGGTTTCAGTAAGCTCTGCTGTAGAGGACCAGATATTAACATCTTTGTTTGCTTGCTTGTTTGTTTGCTTCGTTTTATTGTTGTTGTTATGGAAGCCATTCTGTAATTATAGGAAGTAAGCAGGCATAGATCGTGCAGCCATGAATGGGTATGGTTGTGTTCCATTAAAACTTTAGTTAGAAGAACAAATACTGAGTAAGATTTGTTCTGTAAACTGTGGATTATCAACTCAGTATCAGATGGATCTGAACATAAACTTCCAGTGTTATAACAAGGTAGAAAAGTGTGGCTGGAGAAATGGCTCAGCAGTTAAGAGCATTGACTGCTCTTCTGAAGGTCCTGAGTTCAAATCCCAGCAGCCACATGGTGGCTCACAACCGTCCATAATGAGATCTGATGCCCTCTTCTGGTGTGTATGAAGACAGATAACAGATACAGTGTACTTACATATAACAATAATAAATCTTTTTTTTAAAGGTAGAAAAGCAATAACTTGCTTTGATTCACCTATAGGGAGAGCTGTCCACCCCATCCCCACATTGAGGTGTGCATGCATGCAATTTCAATAGAAATACACACACAAACACACACACACACACACACACACACACACACACACACACACACACACACATCTGTAAAGGTGAATAGATAAGACTCAAGCTGCTAGTTCCCAACATAAAACACTTCTTTTTCTTCAGGATAAGCATTTAAATGCATTTCCCATGTATAATTTATTAAAATGGAGTCCTTGATATGCTTGTAATATAATGACATTTTGGTACATGTGTACACTGTGAAATTATTACCACTATAAAGTTACTTAACACAGTTACCATCTCAGACAACTATTATGTATATTAAGAATACCTGCATATCAGGGCACAGTTGTGTATACCTATAATCCAGCTCTCTGAAGATCTAGATCAGTGGTTCTGAACCTGGCGGGTGGAGGTGGTCACATATCAGATATTTACAATTCATAACAATGGCAAAATTACAATTATGAAGTAGCAACAAATATCTTTGTGGTTGGGAATCACCACAACATGAGGAACTGTGTTAAAGGGTCACAGCTTAGGAAGGCTGAGAAGTACTGCTCTACAGGATGGAAAGACAGCTCAGTGGTGCTCTTGATGAGAACCCAAGCTCGGTTCCCAGCAACAACATCAGGTGGCTCACAAGGACTTGTAGCTCCAGCTTCAGGGGACCTGATTCCCTCTGTTGGTCTCTGTGAGATGATGCCATTGCTGGGCATCTATTAGTCCTAGAAACTTTGTATCCTTTGGTGGACATCACCCATTCCACAAAGTTTCAGATCCCGACAATTGCCATTCCACTTGCTTCTAGAGCTTGCCTTTTTCAAATGCCTCACATAAGTACAGCTCTTCAGGTGGCTGTATGATTTTACATCTCCACCAGTTTTGCATCACTGTAATAAAACACCTGATACTGGGTAATGTATACAGAATAGAGGTTTATTTGGATCATAATTCTGGGGAATGCAGAGTCTGAACAGCATTATGGAAGAGTTTGCAAAGTATAGTGACACACTTCTGGCTGCATCACAACCTCGTGACAAAAGAACACGAGCACAACTAACAATTTTTCTTTAAATATATGGCCAAATTCTTCAATAAGAATTATGTTCTGAGCTTTTCATTGGGTTAAGGCTTGGTAGCAGATAAAAGAAGCTTATGTACTGACATTTTGGCTTCATGTAGGAGGACATCTCTACTATGTGGATTCTATTTTTTCCCATCCTTTATCCCCCCATGTTTTACCCCACTATGACTAGATAGGAAAGAAAGAAGGATAGAAGCGTTGCGGGGGGTGGGGGGTTGACTTTTTACTCTGATTTCCTTCTTCTTGCTTCCTTTTTGAGCATGAGGTACTACCAAACCTCAACCAACTCCTTGAATGACCAACAGCTACCTATACTACTTCTGGGGACCCTCACCTTTACAATGCTCTGTAAAGTTCCCAGAATTCCAGACATCACACAATCACAGAAACTATCTGCAGCTGGCAAAACCATGTCTCTGCTAGCTCATGAGGTAAATAATGACTAGTTGCTTTGAAGCAGCTCAATATCCCCACACTTACGATTATAACAAAAACATATTCTTACAGTGTTTCTGTGTTTTTTAAAGAAACTAAAATTCTAGAATTTTCACTATAACTTCGGACTCATTTTAACTCCACTGACCAACTCCCTCTCTAAGCAACAATAGTTACCCAAAGTGTAGTGCCTGTCCCTAACAACAGAAAGAACAGATGAGTTTGGTTGGCTAGACAGAAAACTTACATTCAATGTCAGCTGATAATGATGGAACACTTGGGGAAGTCCCTAATCCCTGAGTTCCGATTGGTGGAAATTATAACTGTAACTTGGCTCAGATACTGGCAGATTATGTGCTTATAAATCCTGCTTCAGCTCCTATTTGGGGCTGCCAGAAGAAACAAGGCTCCCAAGTCCTTGTCTGGTGGCCCTGGTTGGTCAGTGACTTTGCTTGTATGGCGGGAAGAATAAAAGATTGTGCTGTTCCATGAGCCCAGTGGTGCTTTCTCTCCTCTTTGTCAAGACTCACAGAAGACATGGTGTAACAGAAGTATTATTCAAGTTCTTATTGTTGAATCAAGCATCTTACAAACTGTTGACCTCTTCAGATGGTCATGATTTAGCACTGTAGATCATAGATTCCTAGAAATTTGTTAACTTATTCTATCTAATTTGTTGAGATAATTTTTTGCAGGGATCTCATATTTCCTATTTGTGTTGTGTGAACTGTAGTGTCTCCTCTTTCATTTATGCTTTTGTTTACTTGACTCTGATTTCATAGGTCATCAAACCAACCATTTTTCTACTTCATCTTTTATAAAACAGTTCAGTACTAGTGGATTTTTCTCTTACTTTCCTGATATCTATATCACCTCCTTCTGTTCTGTTTGTTCTGGGCTCAGTTTTTTAAATTTATTTTACCTATTTACATTGTAAATATTGTCCCCCTTCCCAGTCCCCACTTCGCAAATCTCCCACCCTATCCTCCTCCCTTTTGCTTCTAAGAGGGTGCTCCCCCACCCACCCAGTCTTACCTCACCCCTCTAGCATCCCCCTTTGATGAGGCAACAAGCCTCCGCAGTACCAGGCACCTCCACAAGGCCACCCTCTGCTACATATGTGGCTGGATCCATGGGTCCCTCCATGTGTACTCTTTGGTTGGTGGTTTAGTCCCTGGGAGTTCTGGGGAGTCTGGCTGGATGATATTGTTGCTCTTCCTGTAGGGTTGCAATTCCCTTCAGCTCTTTCAGTCCTTCCCCTAAATCTTCCATTGGGGTTCCTGTGCTCAGTCCAATGGTTGGCTGTGAGTATCTGCATCTGTCTTGGTAAGGTACCGGCAGAGCCCCTCAGAGGACAGCTCCTGTCTGCAAGCATCAACAATAGTGTCAGGGTTTGATGTCTGAGAATGGGATGGATCCCAAGGTGGGAGGGATGGTCTCTGGATGGGTCAGTTTATTTATTTATTTTTCTTTCTTGTTCCCTTAAATATAAGGACGGATTGCTTTTGTTCTTTTCCAGTTTCTTAATGAAAGCTCTATTGCTGCAAACCCCTTCTTTATTAGATTTTCTTCTCCATTACATACATTTTGGATGTGTTGTTTCCATTTTCACTTCTCTCAAATTTATCCTTAACTCACTGGTTTTTCCAGAATCTGCAAATTTTTCATATATTTATGAGCTATTTATACTTTCTCCAGTAACCAATATCTAGGTTCATATTGATGTGTGTAGAGAGATGTGCTTAGTAGACTCACTTGATGTGAATCCGCTGGAAGTTGACTTCGCTTGAATATGTGATCTGTCCTAGTGTACTCCCCATTGGTTCTACACCCGGTGTGTGTTCTGTTGCTGCAACAATGCTCTGAGCATGCGTGGAAATGTTTTATGTGTGCACTGGAGGGCAGTGCTATCAAACGTCTTGTTTATTTATCCGTGTCTGGGTGATGTATCTGTGTTGATAGTCTACTGCAATCTACCTCTCCCTTCAACACTGTTAATATTTTCTTTATGAATTTAGCATTGGGTTGATTGCATCCATATAAATAGCTGATCAGTCTTCTTGATCAACAGCCCATTCTATCATTATATACAAGAGCCCCCTTTTCACAGAGGTCACTTTCTAAGATCCTCAGTGGGTGCTTGAAACTCAGACAGCCCTGGACTCCATGGATACTGAACACTAGGAGGCCATGATCATTGGTTTGGTAGCAGAGAAAACCACTGACTGAATGTGGGTGGTGCGCACAGCGAGAGTGTGTTGTACAAAAGGGTGATTCGTGTGGCAAAGAACAAGCTGGTGTAGGAAGGAGTTCAGCCAGCCAGCCACTCTATGGCTTTTGATTGAGAAATTCTATGTATTAACATTTCATGGTAACAAAGCATCGGTTACTTTATTATAATCATTATTTTATGGATGGATTCTTTTTTTCTTCATATTTTATGTGTATTTCAAGTTTCTTTATGGTTATTATAATGCATGCATAAGTCATTTCAACTGTTACAACTGAAAAACCATCTACACTTTAAACCAATTGTACCATCCTGGATTGCAAAACTTCTGCTAAGAACTGTTAATAGTCTTATGCACTTCTCTTGTATGTGAACAGCTGCATTTTTTCTCCTGCTGTTTCTGAATGCAATGTGCGTTGATGAGACGGTCTTTCCACCTCTTTATCTGGATAACCATCTTATTCACCATCTTTAAGGAGTTCTTTTGGTTTGTAGGTCCTCAAAGTTTTCTTCCAATTCTTCTACCTTCATTTATTTAAGATCACATATAAGTTCCTAACTTTTTTCTTTTGGTGATTTGGGGGGGGTGGGGCTTTGTTTTGTGTGTGTGTGTGTGTGTGTGTGTGTGTGTGTGTGTGTGTGTGTGTTTTGTTTTGGGGTTTGCACCTTTAGATGAGAAGTTATTTTAAATTTAATTTTTTAAAGTTTATTTATTCACCCCTTGCCACGCTCTCCAGTCGAGTCAGTTTGACAAGCAGAAGCTTGGAAGCTGGCCGTGAGGAAAAGAGTTTCATGGAAGCTCCCTCCTGGAGTCTGGCACTCTCTTTAATCTCTTTAACCCATACATTAATTTTCCACTCCCATGTTAGTCTAGTGTATGGATCCACGTGCCCTCTATTAAGCATTACCCTATTATAAGTGCCATTTAAGATTGAATTCTGACATAGCTAAAGCCTCTCCCAGTGTTCCAAGATCCCAGTTTACAGCAAGGTAGTTTAACCTATTCAGTAACTAATTAAGCATTACAATAGACAGAGCCATTAACTCAGTTGTCTGCAGAAAGAGCCTGGGAATCTCACTGAGATAGAAATCTTTACTACAGGCTACATTCCATGCCAAGAGCAAGTTGATATACTATACTGATATATGGGGAATTCTTCAGACAAGATAAGATTTTACAAGACCTAGGAATTTAGGGGTCCATGACACTACATTATTCTTGAGGCCTGTCAAGAGTTAAAACCCCCTGGTGCTATTAACACTAAAGTGTGAAACTCTTGCCTGGCATTAGCCTGATCCTAGGCAGGGCTGGTAATTTCTATTGTAAACATTTATCTAGTTCCTGCAAATTCCTTTCTTGCTTGTATCTGGTAAATTTCAGTGTACCTTGTCTTATTGTGATTTGTAGCTCCTGATAATTCGTTGTAATATAAAATAGTCTAATGTTCGACCAGAGATTACATTCAGATTCAACACCTCTCTTGTGTGCATCTGTTTGTCAATTTAATCCTAAGCTTTGCCCACCTACTCTAGAGACCCGTTCTACACAGACACAGGGACCCAGAGGGTCTGCAGCAACCTCTTGCATGGTTATGTGTGCACACACAGAAGAAGTATAGGTGTGGTGGTCAAAGGACACTTTTAGGGGGTTGCCTTACTCCCTCCACTGTGCAGGTTCTGGGGATAGAACTCCAGTCATTAGGCTTGACAGTAAATGCCTTTGACCCCCTGAGATATCCTGCAAGCTCCACCATGATTTTAGGCTTTAAAAACATGCAAACCTATTAGTCATTTATCTCTTCAATAGATTCTGGGTTAGCCAACTGTGCAGTTAGAGTTGAATGTGCAAGGCTGTTTGAATCTCGGGTCCATAGAAAATAGCCTGGCATCAGGGTCCATTGCAATTACATTGATGATTGAGTCCCTGGGCTCATGCTTGGATACCCAGTTCAATGGGGCCAGTATCTTATGATCGAGGACTGGCTTAAAGTGCAGATGTTGAAATGAGCCTAGAAACTGAGCCTCCAGAGGCAATGTCCAAACTCAAGCCCACGGGCATGAGTTTGTTCCCAAATCTACAATTACAGTCCTGGAAAAGATTCTACGGGGGTAGTAGACCCGGTGACTGGGCCTGAGGTTAACATCCTGGAGCCTGGGTCTGCAGGGTCTGGCCGGATACTGGAATTTCCTGGGATGGGCTTGTTTTCAGACCCGTGAAAAGTAATGTTTACATCACTCTTCTTCATGCATTTGGAACACATCTCCTTGCTGCGCTGCTTAGGATTGGTAGGAGGGTTTCACGGTTAATGTGAAAAGTCTAACATTCCTCAATGCATATTCACTAGGTCCACATTTTCAACCGGGGTTGGGGGGTGCAACCTATCATCTGGATTCCTTAACAACTCGGAAGGCATTTTTTTTTGTGCACAGAGAATTGTTCCCATGGATTCTTCTGCAAAGGGACCCATTTTGGAGCCTCCAGCTCTGTCATCGTGTTTATATGACTTCTTGAAATTGGTAACATATTAAGTAGCTGAACCTGGACTGGGATGTCCGTGGACTATATTGACAGGTTAAACAGTTGAAACTGATGCCAGAAACCCAGTGTAAACACTGGAGCCAAGCAAAGACCGCCCTCGGTGCCATATTCAGAGGGCTTGAAGACCATCTTCATGTGAAGACTCCCTCTCCTCCAGAACCACAACGTGACCATCCTTCCAGGTAGCTGCTTTCTACCGGTCTTGTTATTTCCTGTGTCTTGGGTTTTTTTTTTTCAATATAACTATTTCTGCATGAACAAAAGCTCACTGGTATAATGCACTAATTTCCTGAGTTTTTAGAAAATCTACAAGGAGTTGTTTTTCTTTCTATACAAATATATTAATGTAAAATATTTTAAAACCAAGAATAAGTTTTTGATTCTTTTCAAAGATGTCCTTTCTGTGAAGGTTGTGGGTGATATTATTGTCCTTATTCATAATAATTTTGCATTAATCTGGAAATTTAATAAGTGTTTTTAATTATTTGTATTAACTCTTTACAAAATTATTAGAAATAAATCTTCAAAATTAACAATAAATACACTAATACACACTGATAGTAATCTAGAGGTCTCAATTTGGATCTTGGGAAGCATGATAAATATTTTAATTTTCTATATACAAAATATCCCACAGCCAAATCTTCCTTCTCCTGGTGATTATGTGCTGTGATTTGCAACTTAGACATTTATCAAAAAGGTGAAGTCTACATGAAGTTAAATTGTCTATTAAATACATGGTAAACATGATCTCAACCTAGTAGTTATATGTATATTTTTTTCTTTCAAAGGATGATTTTATTCAACCGAGTGGGTTATTTTGTTTCCTTGTTTGCTACCGTCTCCTGTGGTAAGTATTAGTTTAAGGAGTTCAAATTAATAGTGTGTGAGAGAGGAATGGTCTTGCAATCTATACCACTCCTGGAGGAAGCCTTTAACTGTACAGCTTTGGGGGACAAGGCAGCTGTTGATACTCCAAGGCAAGAACTTAGATACATTACCCCAAACACAGATGAACAGGGGGAGGAACTTAGAGACATCACTGCACCTGTTAGCAGAAATATCTGTTTTGAGTTTACTCTTTAACAGAGCCTCTCCCACCCCCGCAGAGTTGTTTGTCTTTATAATATCAGCCTTCTAAATAAAAACTCTACCTGAAAATTGGAAATAATATCAGATATTGCATAATGATTTGAGTCTAATCCAGGTATCTGATTAGTATATAGTATTTTTAATATAAGACATACAGAGCCATTTCTAAACTGAAAGTACCTGCTTTGGGTTTCACAAGTATAGTATCCCTTTGGCAGTCTGGAGGGACAGCTTTCAACACTCGATGTCAGTGCTCTTTCCCTGTTTATTCCTTTGCTTTTCAGGATATGAGCATGGATGGCCCTGAACAGCCCCTCTCAACAGTCATTATAGAGGGAGATTTCCCTGGGTATAACATGTCAGGTGTATTCTGAGTCAAAGCTGACTTAGATATAGCCACACGCAAGGATTGTTTTCTTCTTCTTTTTTTTTTTTTTTTTTTTTTTTTGGTTTTTTGGTTTTTTGGTTTTTCAAGACAGGGTTTCTCTGTGTAGCCCTGGCTGTCCTGGAACTCACTCTGTAGACCAGGCTGGCCTCGAACTCAGAAATCCACCTGCCTCTACCTCCTGAGTGCTGGGATTAAAGGCGTGTGCCACCACGCCTGGCAAGGATTGTTTTCTTGACTTTCAAGTATATGGCAAAGATAGGCTTGTCCTTGTAAGTAGAAGTCATTTCTCTAGGTAAGCTCTTTTTTCCCATCCCTCTCTGCTCCCTACATCTGGCCCATCATCTGTAACTGCTCTCCTGTACCATAACTACTGCCATGTTCAAACCAACTAAACACGAATAGTGATAACCAGAGATGCTATGGGCCATGGCTATAAAATTCATAATCATGACAGGAAAATGAGACATGGGAATACATATAATACTTGAAAACAAATACTTTATATAATCCTAAAGTACAAAATAATGATCGCCAATTTTTTCTTTAGTCTTTCATATTTTTCCGCATGAATCTATCTGTTGTATAAAGTGTTATTCATGAATAATAATTTTAATTAAAAATTATGAACACTAATGAAAAATAATTTTAACTTACCTTTGGTATTTATAGCTAATGTTAATGCAAATGAACATTTATGTTATTTGTTCTTCTTCATGGATATTTTGTAAGTATGGACATTCTCTGCACATATCCAATTATTTCTATAGATTAAATTTTTGGAAATAAAGATTTTAGATAGAGGAGTATGAATACCTTTGAAGGCTTTATAGCATGCATTATGGTATTAGCTTCTAGACAGGCATTCTCTGTTTGGTTTTCCCCACAAGCATGTGGAAGTGAATTAACAATACAATCTCTTAGAAATGAGATGTCAATATTAAATACGTTTTATGTTAAAAAATAAAATTTACAGGTTCACAACACTGGTTTAAACAGCTAGGTTAACAAAGATTAAATTTGAAACAATCAATATTTGTGCGCTGGCTTTGATCACAAATGAAAGAAAATCAAGCAGTACAGCTTTAATATAAATGAGTTTAAGAGTTCAGAAATCCATGTGCCCAGTGAATGGCTTCTGGAGTACTTAGACACTGCCCAATGATGGCACCCGCACATAGTGTGTCTGCATTGCTTTACTGCATTGTACGCTGCTGCCTTCATCTCAGGATGCACAATAGCAAGGCAGGACCAGCAGCCCAAGTCGCCTTGGAAACAAAAGTAAATCGGAGCCTTTTCCTAAGTCTGAGAACAAGCCTGTTACAGACTAGCTCTGGTCAGGTCATTGTACCAGCTCTGTGTGCAGTTCTGGCTCTGGTCTGATTGGCTGGAGCATCAACAGCAGAAGCATCACCTCCAGCAACATATGGACCACCACTTGTAGATGGTTCCTCAGGAGGAAATCTGGATGCCAATTCAGCAAGGTGGCTCTATGCCAGGCTACAAAGTAACAGATGCCTATTGGAGCTCACTGTTCTAAGTGGGCAGGCATGGTGCAGGAGGAGCTGAGAGTTCTACATCTTCATCAAAAGGCTGCTAGCAGAATACTGAGTTCCAGGCAGATAGGATGAGGGTCTTATAGGCCACACCCACAGTGACACACCTACTCCTACAAGCACACCTACTCCCACAGGGCCACACCTTCTAATAGTGTCACTCCCTGAGATGAACACATACAAACCATCACAGTGCCCATTTGCTGCAAAGAGA
This sequence comes from Mus musculus, assembly GCF_000001635.26. Lineage (NCBI taxonomy): Eukaryota > Metazoa > Chordata > Mammalia > Rodentia > Muridae > Mus > Mus musculus. The sequence goes on along the minus strand of NC_000074.6, from coordinate 45,291,676 downwards.
GGCTTCGTTGATGTGGGACAGTCACTACAGTTATCTAGGGAAGGTGGTCATCTCACTGTTAGCAGCTTTCATATACTTACAGTTATTTACACTCCTTTGGTAAATTATCTTTTCATATCTGACATTGAATGTTTAAAACATTTTAGCATTTATCTATTTTTGTATCTATGTCTGCACACGCATGTGCACATATACACATGTGCTGTGGAGCACGTGTGGAGATGAAGGGGCATCTTGTGGAGGTCAAGAGGTCAATTTGAAAACTGAAGGGCCTCATTACAGGTTGTTTAGGTTAAATAAACTCTGTACAAATAATGCTGTTGTTATAATCATTACCACCACCTTCGTTATCATTGCTGCCGTTATCATTGCAACTGAGGAGGATAAGCAGTCCCACAGTTAGAATGTGTCTAGTCACTCTTTTTCATTGCCTGAGTCACATGTTAGTTTACCAACATTCAATTGCAGGATAGAAACTTCCAGGCTATCAGCGGATCACAGTTTGTGTTTGTGTTTGTGTACGTCTCTGTGCAATGGGATGGCAAGGGAGCCTCTGCTTGATAATTATGAGATGCTAACCACATAAAAAAACAAGTCTCTTTATAGCTATCCTCACCACTGGGCCTACTATTCAGTGCATTGTGCAAATGGGACACCTTAGGGTATACACTTGGGAACATATATTCCTAGGAGAATTTACCCAGGAATATCTGTTCTTTCCAAATATAAACCTGACTTAAGAGGTAGGCATGGTGACACCTCTCTGATAAGAAGAAAAACAATATTGCTAGGTTGGTTCATCCAAACTTGTCTCAGTGGCAGGATCCCCATATAGATAGAACATAGAAACTCTTACCTCTTTAGTGCTTATTAAAAGACATGTTGTCTAGACAACCATTCCTTGAAAAGTAAGGACAATGTGGGCAATGTTGCCACTGGAGTATTCCATAATTAATGAAAACCTGACTGGTGAAAACAGACAGGCTGCCTAAGGTGGAAAGCTAAGTACAAAGATTTGAACGGAATCTTTTCAGGGAGATCCCAGTTCTTCAATGGATTTAAAGAGCTGCTCTCTAATGATATGTGGGGTGCAGGATACCCACATGATGGAGTCAGCAGAAGCGATGTATCTCAGTTTATTTTCAAGTTAGCTTACTTTAATTTTTTTTTTAATTTGAAAGGTATTAGCCTTTTTTTCTGATTTATTGAAAATATTCTTTTCTCATGCCATATATCCTGATTATATATTTTCCTTCCCTCTACTCCTCCAAGTTCCTCCCCAGCTCCCATCTTCTCCCCATCCACTCCCTTTCTGCCTCTCATTAGATAAGAACAAGGTTTCTAAGAGACAACACCTATACAGAACAACATAAAATATAATAAGATGAAGCAAAAACCACCACAGCAAAGTTGGACAAGGCAAGTCAACAGAAGGAGAAGAGCCCCCAAGAGAAGGGACAAGAGTCAGAGACCCATTCAGGAGTGCCATGAAAATTCTCAGGGGAAGGCTACAAAATATACGTAGAGGACCCTGTGCAGATCTGTGTAGGCCCTGGTGCTTCAGTCTCTGTTTGCTCACAGGAGCCTTACTTAGTTGGTTCAGAGGACCTTGTTTTCTTGGTGTCCTCTGGCCCCTCTAGCTCTGAGACTCCTTCTGTCTCCTCTTTCACAGGGATGGATCTCTCAGCTCTGAGAGGAAGGATTTGATGAAGACATACCACTCAGAGCTGTGTGTCCTAAGGACTCTGACTCTCCCCTCTCCGTTCTCCTCTCTCTACTCTTCTCCCTCTCTCTCCCCTCTTCTCTTTCTTCTCTCCTCTCTCATCTCTCCTCCCTCCCCTCCCCACTCTGTAAAATGTCTGAGTGTGGGTTTCTGCAAATACATTTTCTTTATCAAGAAATGAGCAACAGAAAAACAGTACCCAATACTTATTATTTTGCTTAAATAAGGCTGGCTAAACATCAACATGCAACATTGCATGTTAGAAAAAGGGGACAGACAGGATTGAGAGTCAGAAAGAGTAAGTTTATGTCCCAGGATATCTATTCACTGTGTGATATTAGCCACATTTGAACTCTGAGACTCAGTTATTGACTTCTTTCATGAAAAAAGGGGGAAAAGAGAGGTGCAACTAATGGTCCTGACCTCAAGTTGCCCTCCAAGTGTTGTCCTAAAAAGCATTTTGAAAAAAATGCTGTATTTTCATTTCTAAGGTGAGATGTTTTCACAGCATGTTAGACAGCAGGCAGAAAAAAATTATACTGTATTTTAGTAGATAATTTATGTAAAAATTATTATATAGGTAATAAAAGAGTCAACTTCTATGCATAAATGTTCATAAGATGACTTTAAATAGCATGCTGTATTGTTTGACAGTTGTCAGACCCGTGAAGTTGTAATGACTATTAGGATAAATAAAACAGGAATGTCAAAACAGATGCATTTCTATTAAAATGGTTACACTTTCCCCCAAAATCAACTTTTAAATCACAGGGTGTATGACTCAACTGTATAAAAATACCTTCTTCAGAGGTGGGGATCTAGCTGCCATCTACACCCCAGATGCCCAGTACTGTCAGAAGATGTGCACTTTTCACCCCAGGTGCCTGCTGTTCAGCTTTCTCGCCGTGACTCCACCCAAAGAGACAAATAAACGGTAAGATGTGATGGTTTGTCATTGCCAGGTTAGATGTTACTTAAACTGCTTCCAGTTATATGCCAAAATAGTGCCATGTTTCTCAGAGTGTTCAAAGACTCTTTGCATCAGAAGCTCCTAGGCTGGGTCTTTTCAATGCAGACCCAAAGTACTGAACCCAGAGACAGACTCTAAACAGCCACAACACTTGTTCACAGTGATAGGAGGTAGTGATGCTACAGCCAAGGCCTGAAGACAGAGCATGTGACAAGAAAGGGTCCTTCCTCACACTGCAATACTTAGCCTTTTTTCACTTTCAACATGTTATTCTGTCCCCACATGTACATCTGTTATGTATATAAATGTTATTAGCTGGGTTATGCATATGAGGGAGAACCTGAGGGTTTTTTTTCTTTCTGAGATTATATGGCTTCCCTTAATATTAAAAATACTAAGTCCATCCATTTTCCTACAATTTTTGTGATTTCATTTCTCTTCAGCGCATAATAGCATTGCATTACATATTTTCTGTTTTATTCATTTGTGTATTAATTAATTTATTATAAATGCTGCAAATAAAACAATCACAGAACCAAATTAACCAGACTCAGAGACTGTGCAACTCAGTGAACTTCTATCCAGTTACAGTAATTGTTTGAAAAGGAAGCCAGGGAATGTCACAATGCACTTGATACTTTCACTATCAAATTTATATTTTAATCATATATATTGCTTTCTAATAAATGGTGACAATTTCACCTGCATAGAGAAATATATTTAATTGCTTTACTAGCTACCATATTTATAGGGAGCAAAGTTGAGAAAGTATAAGCCAGGAATTTTGTTGATAATAAATTTGAGACCCAGTAGGCAAGTCTCAATAGTGCCTGCAGTGGACCAGTTTACACTTTTAGAATATGCATTTTCTCTCTCTCTCTCTCTCTCCCTCTCTCTCTCTCCCTCTCTCTCTCTCCCTCTCTCTCTCTCTCTCTCTCTCTCTCTCTCTCTGTGTGTGTGTGTGTGTGTGTGTGTGTGTGTATGTGTGTGTGTTTTATTAGGTGGTAATTTTGGCAAGAACAATTATTAAAAATATATTTGGAAATTTTACCTTAATTTTCTTTCATTTGATCAAGAGCCAAATGTAAATTTTTGCTTCTTTTTCCATACACATAACTTTCATCTTCAACTATGTGAATTTAAGAATTAGAATTTTAAAACTCATTCTCTGATCCCTACATGCTAATCTGTACCAAAAAAAACCCAAACAAACAAACAAACAAACAAAAAAACCCAGACCATATGTGAGATTTACATTTTTAAAAAAATTGAACCAGGTTCTAAGATTCTTATAAATAGCAACGTTAACATAGCGTTGATATTGAAGACAGAAAAAGCCTCCCATTACATGGACACTACCGGGAATCAATACACCAGATGAACATCACATGCAGACCTAACTCATAGCTGAGTCAGTTTTTTTAAAAGTAAATTAAAATCTTTATAACAATAATCACCATTTTAGAAAATGTGGATGTTTCAGACAGGAGAATCGTAAGTTTAAAGTCAGCTTGTGTAAGTTAACAAGATCCTTTGTCAAAGCAAACTAAGTAAAAGCTTGGGGTGGCATGGGGGGAGGAAAAGGCTGGTGATAATTATTAGGATTTGATTAGCATATTTGAAGCCCAGGCTCTCCTCCTCAGTACCACATAAACTAAGAACAAAACCAATGATCTTTTGGAAAGAGGAGCCAGCGACGTTCAGAATGAGAAAAGAATCATCAACCCTTCAGTGTGGTTGGCTCTCCGCACTTGCAGCGTAAACAGTAAGAAAAACAACGCTATAGAGAGCATGGACTTGTCGCAAGAACGTTCTCTTCAGCAAGTGACAAGGCCATGTTATTAGTTTCCTGACCCTGGGCTTTATTTATTAACATGTACAAAATACTGCATCATTTCTTAATGTGTGTTTGTTCAATTCCGCTTTTAAAATGTGTTTTTTTAAAAAACAGGTTTGGTTGCTTCATGAAAGAGAGCATTACAGGGACTTTGCCAAGAATACACCGGACAGGGGCCATTTCTGGTCATTCTTTAAAGCAGTGTGGCCATCAAATAAGTGGTAAGATGTGGATTTTTTTTCCCAACTAAATTTGAGTTAATAACACTCAAACTCAGAGTAGCTTTTGCTGCAAGTTTATACTATGATGGACTTTTAGACGAGACCACCAAGAAAGATAATAGAGCTGAGGCAGCATCATGGCTGTAAGAAGGGGGTACTTTCACCTTGATAATGTTCACATCTTTATCAGTTATAGTGCTCAGCCTTAACGGGCCTCTATTACCTATGGTATTCACACACAATGTAAGATTTGTGGGAAATGAATATGCACCCAGATAATAGGCCTTCCCTGTTTCCGCAACAGACTTTTTAGGTAAGACTCGGGGACATCTCATCCCAAAGTGGATTTTGGGGTAATTGGTGGTCACCCCCAGAACTGACTTTGCCCTCTCCATGTCAAAGAACAGCTGAAAATGTCTGGAGACAGTTTAGATTGTTAAAATTGGGGAAAATGGTACTTTACGGTAATGCTCAGAGTTGGTGCAGTCAGACTCAGCAGAAAACATTCTGGCCACCACGGGGCCATTGATAAGGGATTAAGACTGTGGTTCTCAGCCTTCCTAATGCTGCAGCTCTTTAATACAGATTCTCTTGTGGTGGAGGTTACCAGCTATACACTTTTCATCGCCACCTCATAACTGTAATTTTGCTACTCTAATAAATCATAGTTGTAAACATTTGTGTTTTCCAATGGTCTTAGGCGACCCCTGTGAAAGGGTCTTGCAACCCCTCCAAAATGGGTTGTGACCCACGGGTTGAGCAATGCCGGTTTAAGAAATCTTATTTTTGCCACTCGGTCCAGACTGAAAGACTGAGTTCTGTCCATCTTGCTAAGCGTAATATTTCTTACAAGGAATGTGAACGCTAGGATGTTAGAGCGCTTTCTCTGTGACTGCTGTTGCAACTGATGTCTTAGAACACACCATCTTAATTCTCAGACCATCTTAAAGGCTTAGGATAAAGAAGGCATTTTTATAAGATGACAGGGACTGTTAGAAAGTGAAAGTGCTAAAAAAGAATGAGGCGGTGAGTTCGATTATATTGCTTTGTTTTTACGTCCTTCATTCCGTAGGTTCAAATTTCAAATGTTCTCATTTTGCTCCAGTAATAATAACAGCCCTCTCACCACATAAACATTCAGTGTCTGCAGTTTAAATTTTAGGCAATGAATGAAGAATGACAATGGCTTAGCTATAAATCCATATATTTATATGTACATATATTTAACCTGAAGTGAACTACATCAAGATCAATCCATAAACTAACTTGCTGTATATTGCTTGATGAAGTGTCTAATTACTGTGACCAACGACAACATTTTAAAAAATAGAACTATTGTGACTTCCCCAAAGCTGCTTAGTTGTCTTTTTCTCCCCCTAACTTTGTAACTTTTTTCCAAATACTTTCAAGAAAGATCTTCAAGTTAAAAAGGGATCTCAAGGAGCCAGTTTTAGTAAAAACTATTGAGAGGTGGGCTTAAAGTGTACAGATAATCATTAAGAAAATATTTTATTTGTTTCTACCTTATCCCAACCCTCAGCTCATTTCTTTTCTTATCTGAAGCAAATTTAAAAGAACCTTATTTTTACAATTTACAGTTTCCTACCCTGTAAACTGCTGGGAGTTTAGGACCCCTACACCCTAACATAATGCTTTCCTTTTTTTTTATTGGATAGTTTCTTTATTTACATTTCAAATGTTATAACCTTTCCTGGTTCCCTCCCCCACCCCAAGTCCCCTATCCCATCCCCCTCTCTCTGCTTCTATTAGGCTACTCCCCCACCCACCCACCCACTCCCGCCTCCCCACCCAGGCATTCTCCTACACTGGGGCATCAAGCCTTCACAGGACCAAAGGCCTTTCCTCCCATTGATGCCTGACAAGGCCATCCTCTGCTATATATTCGGCTAGAGCCATGGGTCCCTCCATGTGTACTCTTTGGTTGGTGATTTAGTCCCTGGGAGCTCTGGGGGGTCTGGTTGGTTGATATTGTTGTTCTTCCTATGGGGTTGCAAACCCCTTCAGCTCCTTTCTATTAGTTTGTATATGCATAGTGTCTCCTGTGTTTAATTAATTTCACAATTTTTAGAAACTTATAGTTATGTACAATAGAATATTGTTTGTGCTAACACACACACACACACACACACACACACACACACTGCTTGCTTAACTAAGTATCTAATTAAAACAAAACGTAAGAGCTTAATTTGGCTTAATTTCTGTTAAAAGAATCAACTATTTTCAATATATAAGATAAATTCCAGTAAAAGGATGCTTAAATAGAATTGAAGAAACCTTTAAAAACTGGTGTGCTAGCACATGGCTATCATCTCAGTACCAGGGAAGCAGAGGCAAAGAACATTTTAAGTTCAAAGCCAGTCTGGTCTGAAATTCGAGATTGCCACATTCAGCATGGCTTGGGGGCTGGAAAACTGAGTAAGAACATTAAGGGAAGAAAGGACAGACACACAGACCCATGTGCAGGGAAGCTGGAATAGTGTGAGTTATGAGACTGAACCCCTAACCCCCAGAATGCTTGTTACATACACAGGGGAAGGGTTAAATAGTCTCAGAGGGCGGTCAGGCAATCTCTCCTCTTGGTCTATAATCATCTTGGAGTAGAAGGTGAAGTTGCTGGTCATTGTGCACACTGGTCAATTGCTCCTAAACACTACTGCTGAGACCCAGGGATATCTCTGCCCTTTTCCCATGGGTCTGAGCCACTGATCCTTCACATGTGGTCCTCAGACTACAGACCACAGACTTCACCTGCTCCTTTCACATTTACTGGGGTTTCCCATGGTTACCACAGGAGTTCCAAACCAGCCAGGCTAGAAAGGACAAGGAAGGATGCAGTGGCTGCGGTGGTGGCCAGTGGTGGTGGTGGTGGTGGTCATAGAACTTAAGAGAGGTTTAAAGCAAGAAGGGAAATGATTTCACTGTGCGTATAAATAAATTGAGACAGTCTGTTAAAAGATTTGACACAGGCATCAGTGTTGTGACTAATAGTCACAAATAGCAATCAGACCTGAATAGGCGAAGGAAGAGAAACTGATGCAGATCATGATTTTGTTTTGTTTTGTTTTTTTGGTTGTTTGCATTGTTGGTGGTGGTTGTTGGTTTGGGTTTTTTTTTTTGCGTATTTGTTTTTTGTTTTGTTTTTGACCCAGAAGTCAAAGGTTCGCCGTTTGTCAAATACTTTGTGTCTCTGGCACACACTATCAGGACCCCTGTTGCTGTTGCCTTCCTTGCTTATCAGTGCCTCTGCTAGCTTCCATGTGGAAGTGCATTGTTTTGTATTGTTGCATACTCGTTGCAGTTTAAGAGGCAAAATAACCTGTTTTTAATGCTGGGGCCAGGTAAACACACCCGAGGTGAGCTAATGTCCAGCAGTGTTTGATAATTTAGACATGCAAAAAACATTTTAATTCCTGTACTTACCAGGGAAGTCACCAAAATGGGATACCAACCTTCAAAAATGACTCTGAGGGAAGAGCAGTTTATTTGTGTCTAAAAAGAAGTTTGGTCGAACGTCTCTGTGTTTCCTTTCAGCTTGCCACCGAGACATATACAAAGGACTTGATATGAGAGGGTCCAACTTTAATATCTCTAAGACCGACAATATTGAAGAATGCCAGAAACTGTGCACAAATAATTTTCACTGCCAATTTTTCACATATGCTACAAGTGCATTTTACAGACCAGAGTACCGGTGAGTGAGGCACAGATCCGAGAGGACACTCCAGGGATGTGTTAGCATGAAAAAAAAAATCTTCCCTCCAGTCAAGGTGCAAGGGGCATGCAATCCCCAGCCCTGCCCCTATTTTATTCCTTATTTACATAGTTAATTTCAATGTAATTTCCTCCTAAAGGTAGCAAACTCCCTGTAGTCAACTGATAGGCTGTGTATGGGCATAGTGTCAGACAATGGTGTCTGCCACTCCATTCGCAGAAGGGAAAAGCATCTGTTGATTGATGTTGCCCAACTGTGCCCCTCTGTGGTTATCAATTCGATAACGAATATTATCCGCACGTCTTTGTGCGCCCCAACAAAGGAAGCATAACAACATCTTTTGTGACATCCAGGAAGAAGTGCCTGCTGAAGCACAGTGCAAGCGGAACACCCACCAGCATAAAGTCAGCGGACAACCTGGTGTCTGGATTCTCACTGAAGTCCTGTGCGCTTTCGGAGATAGGTAACTAGATGACGATTATTCCACTGTGATTGCGATGCCCTAAACAAGAGTGCCAAGAAATACCCACGTGCCATTCCCAGGGACCTGGGGAATATGATGCCTTTTTATAGATGTGATTGCATGGAAATACTTGGCAATCGGAATGATGTTGGGTTACCAGAATATGCCCCTGCCCAGGCTCAAGGGTTCTTATATGATAAAGAGAGAAACAGAGGGGTCAGTGTCAGAGTAGAAAGACTTGAATGGTCTATATTGCTGCCTTTAAAGATGGAAGAAGAGTCCAAAAGCAAAGGGTAGCAGAAATTAAAAAGGGCACAGAACAGGTCTCCCTGTTAATTATATAAATATATTATATTTATCTTCCAAAGGACTATAAAGGCAGAAACCACAACATGATAATTTTGGGAAGCCAAATTCACTCATATCCTATTTGGGTGTGGGCAAGGCTTGATTTTGCAATATACATCCAGCAGGTGCCTCAGTCGTCCAAGCAAGCAAGCGTTTCACACAAAATCGGAACTTAGCAACTAGCCTGTTAAATCTTTGCCCCGTTACCTTGCAAGAATAGCTGAGGCCGTGGCATATTTTGTAACACTCAGGCAATTTTATTTTTTGCCCAGCTGTACCAGGAAGTGGTCCATCAATGGACAGGGTACATTCAATGTAAGAACAACTTCTTCATGGCTTATATGAGCTTAAAGGAACATTTTGTTTTTACAAGCCGAGCAGAGTAAACGTATCCTCTAATTATATTGTTCCCAATCATCGGACCTTATGCTGTGCTGTAGCGTGGTAGAAAATCACAGGTCAATGTGCATGTGTGGAAGATACAGAGAACAAACAGAGGCCTTGGTTTAGAGCAACCTGCCCTTGTGGGGTAACTGACCTAGTCCAGTGAGAGCAGGAACAGGTATTACCCAATTCACGTGGAATGCAACTTCACGACTTTGCACTAGGCCATACTGCCACCTTGGGAAGCAAGCGTCACCAGGATTTTTGCTGCGGGCAAAGCACACTCCAGCCAGAACAGCACACTGCTGCAAGGGTGTTTTAAACACAGGTTTAAAGACAAGGTTTTTTTTTGTTTTGTTTTTGTTTTTTTTTTTGTTTTTGTTTTTTTTCTGCCTCAAGTGCTGTCCACAGTCTCAACAAGTGAGGTCTGCTAGCATTCTGTCTAAACTCCACCCCCACAGTTACCTGGCAACAGCCAGGTAGGCTCCTTCCTCTCTTACCCTCTTGGGCTCTCCCCTACTCTCCCCCCCTCCCTACTCCCTTCCCTCCTCTCTCCACATGCTCATGGCTAGACTCTACTTCTCTACTCTCTTCTTCTCTCTGCCTTTCTCTGCCTCTACTACTCTCTTAACTCTCCCCCCCCCCCATGCCCTGAATAAACTCTATTCTATTCTATACCTTCTATACCTTCGTGTAGCTGGTCCCCAGGGGGAAAGGCTGCCTTGGCATGGACCTGCAGAGATATCCCCTTCCCCCACACTTCACCATACCCCCATAGAACATATCTTAATATCTCTATATCTTTTTTATAATCACAACATTGGTTAAAGGCTTGTTTTCAGAGTTTAGGCATGGACTTTGAAAGCTTTGGAGATAATCATAGTTGCCCTGTTAATGGATCAATACTATTTACAATTCTAATTAAAAGGACTCCTCTTTTCCTGTTGTAGGTTTGGCATTTGCCCTGATCTGTATTTTCATCTTAGGAGGCAGATGTCATGTCCCATAATCACCAGGATCCATTGCTTCTCCCCACCTTCCCCTCTCTCTTTTTCCCCTCCTATCCCTCCTCCTTTGTACCCCGTCTCCTTCTCCCTCTCCTTCCCCTCCCTCTCTCCCCCTCCTCCTCTCTTCCTCCCCCTTTCCCCCTTCCCCTCTCTCTTCCTCCCCCTTTCCCTCTCTCCGTCCCCTCCTCCTCCCCCTCCGTCTCTCTTTTGTCTTTCTCCCTCCTTTCTTCCTTCTTCCTCTTTCTGTAGACACATGCTCTCAAGGAAAGGGCTGGAAACACTAGGCAAAACAGGAGTCAGGTCTGATAAACTTAAGCCCTGTGAGCAGAATTTTCCAGGGAGCTTCTTGACAAACCGAGTGATGATTGTTGTCTGGGAACGAGGGACAGTGGCTTTGGAGGTGCTCCAACCATTCTGACATGTTGATTTTCAGCACATCCATGGGGCTGTTTTCCAGGTCTCTATGGATCTGAGAAAGGGGCACAAATATAAGGCAGTTCAACCCCACACAGCTCTTGCTGAAGGTCAGCCATTTGTTTCTATCTCAGGATTAGTCTCAATTGTGTGTCCCTTTGGTTAATTTCTAGGGATTAAAAAAAAAGTGACTTGACTCATTTTACTAGTATTTAACATAGTTATAAAAGAAGACGAATGCAGGCTGGTGGTAACATTTGCCTTTAATCCCAGTGTTCAGGAGGTAAAGGCTGAGTTCAAGGCTAGCCCGGTCTACAGAGTGAGTTCCAGAACAACCAGGGCTACACAGAGAAAGCCTATATTGAAAACAAACAAACAAACAAACAAACAAGATGGATTCTGGGCACTTGTATTCTCTCAGCCTCGCTAACATTCTGTAACACTTTTAATTAACAGAGTGACCCACTTAGGGTTATTGTTGTTGTGATGAAACACCATAACCAAAGCAACTCAGGGAGGAAAGGTTTAGTTCAGTTTATACTTCTGGATAACAGTGAAGAAAGTCCAGGAGGGTGGGACCTCAAACAGGGCAAGAACACGGAGGCAGGAGCTGATGCAGAGGGGGTGGAAGAATGCTGCTTACTGCCTTGCTCATCATGGCTTGCTCAGCCTGCTTTCTTATAGAACCCAGGACCACCAGCCTATGGATGGCACTACCTACCATGGACTGGGCCCAACTCTGATCACTAATTAAGAAAATGCCCTATAGGCTTGCCTTCAGCTGGATCCTATGGAGGCATTGATGCTCCCTCTTCTCTGATGACTCTAGCTTCTGTCAAGTTGACATAAAACCAGCCAGGTCATATAGCTAACAACCTAACGTTGGAGTGGAAAATGTCTTTGGAAAGCCAGATGCTCATCTTGCCTGGGTCAGGTTCTGCATTTTGTGTGGAACAATAGGAAGCTGGAGTATAGCCAACTAGGGCAACCATCTTGACGGAATTCTTAGAAGTAATGGAAAATTTAGAAACCAGTAAAGGAAGATGTTAAGTATATTCAACTTGAACAGAAGACTGCCTTGGCGTTTGGCGAAGTCTCCTCTGTTCTGAAAGGCTGTCATTAGGGACTGGGTCAGTACACAATCCCGTAGGGTTGTTTTAGAAAGGTAGGACTTTGTAGAAAGTAATTTTTTGAAGTCCCTAACATCTTCAGCGGTCCAGAAAAGAAGTTGACTTTGTCACATGGTGGTGAACTCCTTTTCAACTACAAATGTCCCAGGAAAGTTGTAAAGTGACATGCCAGGGATGTCTTGGAGATACAGTTGTAGGTTGGCATGGTTACCTGAACATTCTCTTCCAGTAGCAAGGCTCTTCATGATTTTTTTTTTTAATTCAAGTGGTAGAATCAGCTTCCAAGACTACACAAGTGGGATGTGAGCTCTCTTGATCCAACTGTCTTGAGTTTGACTGGCCTATCGTTATTCTTAAGTGTCCATTTTATTAGTATGGAATCAAATTGATTCTTACATGCTATCGAATTGAGCAACTCATGTAAATAGCATAAATAAAAATAGATGAAAAATAAAATGATATAAGGGGGGATGAAAATGAAGCTTTTCTGTTCTCATCGAAGGGCATGCTTGTTAGCCCTTTGGAATTTATGTTAATGTCTTTTCATTAAAATGCTTCTCACAATACTCAGAAACAAAGCATGAAACAGCATGTTCCCAAGGCTTAGTCATAATACAAGGGAAACTCGAGTCATCTAATGTCCTATTAGAAATGACAGTGCTGCTTATTCTACAGCACCCAGTTGCTGTCTTTCCCAGTAGAACAACTTTTACTTTTTTAGCAAAGAACAAACTACAAATTCTGAGATAAGTTAACAGGCTTTCCTCCTCTTATTGAAATGGATTCTCTCTCTCTCTCTCTCTCTCTCTCTCTCTCTCTCTCTCTCTCTCTCTCTCTCACACACACACACACACACACACACACACACACACACAATATATCCTGATCCCGGTTTCCACTCCCATTACTCCTCCCACAACACCTCCCCTCCATTTCTATCATTAGAAAAGAAACAGGCTTCTAAGTAATAAAACAAGGCAAAAATGAAACAAGAAAACAAAACCGAACACATTGAACTTGAACAAATTGAAGAAACAAACGAGAGAAGGCACAAGATTCAGAGAGCTACACACACGTCCGCACACTCAGGAATCCCCATTAAAAATAGTCAAGTGGAAGCTATACCCAGGGGACCTCTTGCAGACCAGTGCAGCCCCAGTGCATGCTGCCTCAGTCTCTCAACGGGCAGTTTTTAACACAGGGTGCTGATTCCCGCCAATATCAATTGTCATAATCACCTTAGTTACTATGTTGAAACAAACACAAGCAAACTCGGGCATTGTGTCACTGAGGAATGTTCACCGCTGAGTTCACAGGTTGCCCCATGGATATTTTCCAGCACTCTGCCTTTGCAGACCTGAATGTAAGCCAGGTCATCACCCCCGATGCCTTTGTGTGTCGCACCATCTGCACCTTCCATCCCAACTGCCTTTTCTTCACGTTCTACACGAATGAATGGGAGACAGAATCACAGAGGTGAGTGTGAGCGGCGTGCGCCCCCTTCTAGCCCTTTCCGTTCCTTGCGAGGGTCTTGCTCGTTGCCCTAACAGCGCTGGAGCCTGTGGTTTAACCGGATGCTTTTCAGCCAGGTGCAGGTTACTTCACAGATTAACAAATTCTTCCCTTCCATAAAACAAGCCTACTATTTAGTCAAACCACAGCGGCAGAGGCAGAAGGGAGCAGGAAGCATTCTCACTGGCATTAAGGTTTGGGATTGGCTTGGGTTACAGCTGCTCATGCAAACTGTCCTTTAATCTTGTGAGAAACCAGAGCCCTGCTTATCCAGATCTAGGGTCTAGTCTGACCTCTTCATCTTTACACAGCATTTCCTTTATGTACGCCGTGGGGCCTGCAGAAGGATGTGTGTGGACATAATACCATGGGTAGCATAAATCCAAACCAACAGTCTTTTGATGCCTTCTCTTTTTCCTTTTTCTAATTAGAAGGTGGACTTTAATCCTCTGTCCTCTTTTCTGGATGTCTGTACCTACCAGGTATTTTTTGCCAGAGGGAGAGGTGACTCTACTTACATTTAAGCCCTGTGATATTTTTGGAGTCTTGCAGTCTGACTGACTGAAAATAATTTCTCAGAAGAATACCATTTATGGAGTTGCTTAGAGAGGAAGGAAGGAAGGAAGGAAGGAAGGAAGGAAGGAAGGAAGGAAGGAAGGAAGGAAGGAAGGAAAGAAGGAAGGAGAGAGAGAGAGAGAGAGAGAGAGAAAGAGAAAGAGAAAGAAAGAAAGAAAGAAAGAAAGAAAGAAAGAAAGAAAGAAAGAAAGAAAGAAAGGAAGGAAGGAAGGTAGGTCTGTCTAGTGCTTCTAATGCTGTCTTCTTCTTCTTTCTCATTTATTTTTAATAGAAATGTTTGTTTTCTTAAGACGTCTAAAAGTGGAAGACCAAGTCCCCCTATTCCTCAAGAAAACGCTATATCTGGATATAGTCTCCTCACCTGCAGAAAAACTCGCCCTGGTAATGACTCAATCTTAGTGGCACATGGCATGTGTCCGGGTTTGGTTCTTGGTTGCTTGATAAATACTATGACCAAAAGCAAGTTGGGAGAGAAAGGAGTTTGTTTTGTTCACATGTCCCAGTCATAGCTGATTCCTGAGGGAAGTCAGGCTAGAAACTCAAGCAGAAGCAGAGGCAGGGACTGGGCAGAGACCATGGAGAAATGTTGCTTCTTAGCTTGCTTCTGTGAATATATATATATATATATATATATTCATGCTACCTGCCCAGAATTGACACTGACCTGGTTAGACGGACCCTCTTCCATCCATCATTAATCCAAAGAACATCCCACAGACATGCCTATAAGTTAGTCTGAGGAAGACGATTCTCAGACTGATGGTCCATCTTTTCAGGTGACTCTATTTTGTATCAAGTTGACAAACACTAACAGCCACATGGTGCAGCACATCTTGGGGTCCTCTAAGAGTTAATGAAATGGTTCTCACGACTCTAGAAACTTTGCCAATGTGACTCGTTTCCTGACTTGTGATATATCCTTTGATATTTGTGTATGGTGCAGAACCCTGCCATTCCAAAATTTACTCTGGAGTTGACTTTGAAGGGGAAGAACTGAATGTGACCTTCGTGCAAGGAGCAGATGTCTGCCAAGAGACTTGTACAAAGACAATCCGCTGCCAGTTTTTTATTTACTCCTTACTCCCCCAAGACTGCAAGGAGGAGGGGTAAGGAAACCTTTCTTTGATGATCAGCAAGGTAATTGTTTTCTAGTTTTCTCCCTGTGTGGGGGTTTAATTTTAGACTGTTCATTTATTTCCAGGTGTAAATGTTCCTTAAGGTTATCCACAGATGGCTCCCCAACTAGGATCACCTATGGCATGCAGGGGAGCTCCGGTTATTCTCTGAGATTGTGTAAACTTGTGGACAGCCCTGGTGAGTGAGGTTCGTTTGTTACGGAACTGCATGGCTGGCTTGGCTGTTGTGATTAATGTCTTGGTCTTATGTGATGGGATTGTTTATATGGTTTCTGTTATGGTTTGTATATGGGAGTGGCACTATCAGAAGGTGTGACCCTGTTGGAGTAGGTGTGTCACTGTGGGTGTGGGCTTTAAGACCCTCATCCTAGCTGTCTGGAAGTCAGTATTCTGCTAGCAGCCTTCAGATTAAGGTGTAGAATTCTCAGCTCCTCCTGAACCAAGTCTGCCTGCATGCTGCCATGTTCCCACCTTGATGATAGTGGACTGAACCTCTGAAACCTGTAAGCCAGCCCCAATTAAAACTTGTCCTTGGTCATGGTGTCTGTTCACAGCCGTGAAACCCTAACTAAGACAGTTTCCTTGGATAAAGGGAAAGAATGCTTATCTGTGTCTAATCCTGCCACATCTCAACACTTTTCAGACTGTACAACAAAAATAAATGCACGTATTGTGGGAGGAACAAACGCTTCTTTAGGGGAGTGGCCATGGCAGGTCAGCCTGCAAGTGAAGCTGGTATCTCAGACCCATTTGTGTGGAGGGTCCATCATTGGTCGCCAATGGGTACTGACAGCTGCCCATTGCTTTGATGGGTAAGTTTCAGGGTCATCTTATTATACCAATGTGTGTG
The DNA here is from genome assembly GCF_000001635.26 of Mus musculus. NCBI lineage: Eukaryota > Metazoa > Chordata > Mammalia > Rodentia > Muridae > Mus > Mus musculus. The sequence goes on along the minus strand of NC_000074.6, from coordinate 45,275,369 downwards.
TGTGTGTGTGTGTGTGTGTGTGTGTGTGTGTGTGTGTGTGTGTGCATGTAGAGGTTAATCTCGGGTATCTACTTGTACTGCTTGTTCATCTTATTTGTTGAGATAGGGTAATTCACTGAACCTAGTGCTAACCTTTTTGACTAGACAGATAGGTATCTGCCTGTCTCTGTCTCCTGGTACATCCTTAGCCCTAGTTCTGGGTTGGGGATCTGAACTTGAATCCTCAGGTTTGAGAACCAAGCCCTTTGCCCACTCTGCCATCTCCTTGGCCCTGAGATATTTGTTTTTAGGACAAGAAAAGTTTCAAAGTCCTTGCCTAGAAAATATTATAATTTTAAATTCAGCCTGTATATCCTTTACGTGGTTAATTTAAAATTCAAAGGAAAGGTAGGTAGATTTTTAAGCAACAAAATACCTTTAATTCCTGCTGGGGCTTATTTTAATCAGTACAGCTACATGAAGGCTCGGATAATGAGAGCAACTGTTTTTGGGGTTGGTAGACTGAACCTGATTCTCCCAAAGGTTCTTCAAAAGGCACAGAAGCACTCCTGTGCTCTTACTTGAAATAAACAGAAAGTAATTTTTAAGTACGTCTTGAGTGTTTCCAGCCACAGCGTTTATACTGTGAACTGTAATCCTTTAGGAACACAGTGCAACAGAATATGAGCGTCTTCCAAGATTTTAGCAACAGTAAAGGGTCCCTGAAGGGACACTGATAAAAATGAATCCACAATAAAAAGTATGACAAACCCGAGGCATTCTGAGAGCCCTCTCCTGTGCTGTGTCTGAGGATTCCTCTGCAGCCTTTGTTCCTGACACACAACATCATGCTTACTGTGCACTGTGCATATCGCCAGGCTGCGTAGTACCAGCAGATGGTACCCTAAACCCAATCAATCAGACTGAGGATTCTTTAATGGTGTGAAACTGGTGTGTGTGGTATGTGTGCCTTAGGATTTCTGCTCTTACAGGAACATAACAGTATAATTTTAAACAATTTAAAAAAAAACATTAAGATGTCTCTTGTCACAGTGTGTCTTTGGATTGTACAGTGTTAAACTCTGATTTTCAGTGTTGCTCCAGCTGGTTAGTTGAGTTTCATAAAAACTCATTGAATGAACTTGGGCTTGGATATTAGAGTTTCCAAAACTTTCTAAACCGTCCTTAATCTAAGACTATCATTTGGTTCTCCACATTTATGTGAAGTGGTGCTTCTCAGCTTTATCAGTTATAAAAGTAAAAAATTAAGGAACTCCTAAAAACATTGAGGTTGTTCTTCGTCTTTTAGTATGAAATACTTAGACATGTTTTAATTATTTATGTGGAAATAAACAAGCCCATTATTCTATTAATATGAGCGTTTGCTAATAAGTGGTAAAAATTCTCCATACATCAAAAATTGTCTTGCAGTAAATTTCTTTATAATATATTACCAGTAAATGTTTAATATGTGTACCTGCTTCATATAGTCACACACAGAGACATAAAAATAAAATCTTTTCAGGCAAAAGGGAGTCTTAAATGGAAGAAAGTTTTATTACAAACTAAATCTTCAAAGTCCAATACGACTGCTGTAAGCAATGACAGGTTGCCTTGCCAGGAAAAGGTGACTAGGTCATATGGAATGTTGTCTTTCTTTTCTCTCCACCCCTTCAAGAAAATGTGCTAAGAAAAAGGAGCGGAGGAAGGATGCCAACGTTACTTTGTTTCCCTCCTAGAATTCCCTATCCAGATGTGTGGCGTATATATGGCGGAATTCTTAGTCTGTCCGAGATTACGAAAGAAACGCCTTCCTCGAGAATAAAGGAGCTTATTATTCATCAGGAATACAAAGTCTCAGAAGGCAATTATGATATTGCCTTAATAAAGCTTCAGACGCCCCTGAATTATACTGGTATGCAGCATATTTAAGAGGAACCTGCACAACTCAATGGTATTGGTGTCAATTTCCACTTCAGTTTGCATGAGAAGAGAGATCTGCAGCAATTGTCTTTGTGTCCTGGTTGGTGAGGCTGAGGGAGAGATGAGGCCACCTGGGCAGTAGAAATCCCGTGTCTTCCCATACATTCACTGCTATCTGAGGGGCAAAAAAGCTTCATTACTTTCTCAGAGTGGCATGCAACTGAGTGTATGGTATTGGTCTAGGAAAGATTTTGACATCTGGGGACATTGGGCATCTTCTGACAAGATTGGCAGAATGACTATGGCTTAGGAATATACAACCATATGAAAGTGAACGGGACTAGATGTTAGTGCCCAAGAATACCCTGGTTGACAATGGGGGGACACGGAGCATGGAGCTGCTTTGGAGGCACATCACTCCACAGGAATGGAATGTCTGCCAACACCATTACCTGCAAGTGTCTGTGAACAGTCATGAGACCTTAGACAGCTTGGCTTTCCTCCTTCCACCTCTAATATCTGCTGCACGCGTGCTGATCTCCGTGTTGCTTCCTTGCAATCATTAAGCAACGTATTCAAATAAAGCCCTGGGAGAGTATGGCTATTTTTGCTCTGTTTCTGAATTCTGCTACAGTGTATATTAAACAAGACATAAGAAAGTAGACATATGTTTGCCAATAAATTTTGGTTGAAGAGTCCCTCTTCCCCATAGAAATTTCGTTCCAAAATGCCATACAGAATGTGAGAATTGTCTTGAATTGTGGGCTTTAGAAATTGCTCAGAAAGCTGGAGGGTCGTTCTTTTTAGTTTTAGTAATGGGTTTCATTATATTTCATACATATGCATAGTATGATGTAATTGTATTCACATCCTTCACTCTCTCTTGTCATTTTCACTCCTGCAGTTCTCCCTGCTCCTCCCAAGTAGTCCCAGACTGGTCATTCTTGCTTTGTTGCTTTGTAGAAAAAGAATAAGAGAAAAAGATAGATACTAATTTTTGAAGTTCCCATCTATGGTTTCAATTAGTCCAAATCTATTCATGAAATTTTCTTTCAGAATTCCAAAAACCAATATGCCTGCCTTCCAAAGCTGACACAAATACAATTTATACCAACTGTTGGGTGACTGGATGGGGCTACACGAAGGAACAAGGTACAGTATGGCATGTGAAATGTTCCTGTCTTACATGCTAAAGTACATAGAGTAGATCCACTCAACAAGCCTTACTCATGACCTTTCTGTTCATTCCAAACTATTGGTCCTCTGATTCCCAAGAATGTGAATTTTTTTACATTAAACATCAATGAGCTAATCCTTTAAGAATATTACTCATAATAGAGATTATTTTTATGAGTCTGCATTAAGAACTGTGGCCCTATGATACTATCAAGTCCACTGAATCCCATGTGGTCCTCAGTACTTACTGTGTCCCTGTTTGCTAAGTTCTCCCTTGGTATCAATAGCTAAGGTGCCAGCATCTCTCTTGAAGAACAGTTCTTAATATTTATTTAAATGCCTTCTTGTAAAAAATCTGACATTTCCTCTAATTATGCCATTAAATCCTTATGTAAAATACATAGATTCATAAAGAGAGAAAAGTAGATTGCAGTACAGTTACCAACATTTGTTAATAGAATTTTACATAGTGATGATCATATTTGATTATTAGTGTACTCAGTTGCAAATTGTTTTAAAATCTACCATAATGTTGAAGTAGTTATGGGCATAAACAACATTTTCCTTTCTGTCGTAACTACAATTCAAAGTATCTGTGACCCTTACACTACAGTGCTGCCAACAATATCACATTCCTGCATTAGTTATCTGAACTTAAAACTGAAGGGCGTCTGCAGCTTTATTTGAAAGGTTGAGAATATAGAGGCGAGTTTTTCGCTTTCCCTTCCGCTGAGTGTATGGATGCCTCGATTGTGTGGCTCTGAACTCAAGACCCCTGTGTGCTGAGACTTGAGCTATTTCTCTAGAAATAAGAATGCTTTCTTTCTAGACTGAGTGCCAGATAACCAGCATTAGACATATTTGAGTGATTTTTTTTAAAGGAGATGATTGGCTGTGTCTTCTTTATATTTCCTGAACCAGTCAGTACTGTATTCAATTAGTTCCCATTTTCCACTACATTTACTTGGCTACCTATATGTGGACACACACATATATACATGCATATACATACATACATACATACAAACATACATACAAACATCTGAGAAATATAGACATGGGTAGACATTAAGTTATCTGTAAATGTATCATTTATTGCAGAACAAAATACTACTCTGCTGTCAGATGTTTGGGATGTATTCTCATAAATTGTACATTTTATTATAATTTGAATTTCTAAAACAATGAAAGGCAAGAACATCCTTTAAAGGTACAAATGTGTGAGACAACATTTTTTGAGGGGGGCATCGGTTGATATAGGAGGATGCCTGAGATCATAGAAACAAGTCTGCAGAGGCTTGGGTGCTAGCGAGTCTGAAATATGTCACTAGAAGGAAGGCAGCACGGATCACTGCTCCTTCATCTCCTTCTCCCCCTTCTCCTTCTCCCTCTCCCGGTCTCTCTTCTCCCTCCACCTCTTGCTTCCCTTCTCCCTCCCTTTCCCTCTGCCCTATTTATTGAACTTCCTCTCCTTAAAGGCACTTCTTGATTGCTTCATAGGTGAAACGCAAAATATTCTACAAAAGGCTACTATTCCTTTGGTACCAAATGAAGAATGCCAGAAAAAATACAGAGATTATGTTATAAACAAGCAGATGATCTGTGCTGGCTACAAAGAAGGCGGAACAGACGCTTGTAAGGTAATGGGGAAAAAATACACAATAGTTCCATGAAGACAGTTCATTCAAAAACGAATCTCCAAAGTTATATTTCATTAGTTTTGGTTCTGAAGTTCCAGAGTTAAACGATTTGAAGGCTATTTGAAACGATAGCCTTTAACAAATTAAACACACATAGTGCATATTATATGTTACTTATAATAGTTATGCTAGAATATGTATTGCTGTGACAGGTATGTCACAGTGAGGACAGGGGCATGCCAAATTTAAGGACAATTTTTACATGCCATGGTCATGCTAAAATACAAGAAAAGTAGATTTATTTGAACTTGGAGTAAAGATGCTAAGTCTGTTGGGTTTATCTGAGAATGGGAGAGGGAATAAATTGGCCTTGTAACCATTCACTTATTTTTTTTTTCATGGCTAATGGGATGCACAGAAATTGAGAGGCTCCGTGGTGGTGTGTAAAGTGTGACTGCCAAATATTAAAGACATCTGTCTATGAGCAAGGGGCTCCTTATTTGCATCATCACCATTACCCCTCTCTACCTTTGTATTTCTCTACCCTCTGTGACCCAGGGAGATTCCGGTGGCCCCTTAGTCTGTAAACACAGTGGACGGTGGCAGTTGGTGGGTATCACCAGCTGGGGTGAAGGCTGCGCCCGCAAGGACCAACCAGGAGTCTACACCAAAGTTTCTGAGTACATGGACTGGATATTGGAGAAGACACAGAGCAGTGATGTAAGAGCTCTGGAGACATCTTCAGCCTGAGGAGGCTGGGTACCAAGGAGGAAGAACCCAGCTGGCTTTACCACCTGCCCTCAAGGCAAACTAGAGCTCCAGGATTCTCGGCTGTAAAATGTTGATAATGGTGTCTACCTCACATCCGTATCATTGGATTGAAAATTCAAGTGTAGATATAGTTGCTGAAGACAGCGTTTTGCTCAAGTGTGTTTCCTGCCTTGAGTCACAGGAGCTCCAATGGGAGCATTACAAAGATCACCAAGCTTGTTAGGAAAGAGAATGATCAAAGGGTTTTATTAGGTAATGAAATGTCTAGATGTGATGCAATTGAAAAAAAGACCCCAGATTCTAGCACAGTCCTTGGGACCATTCTCATGTAACTGTTGACTCTGGACCTCAGCAGATCTCAGAGTTACCTGTCCACTTCTGACATTTGTTTATTAGAGCCTGATGCTATTCTTTCAAGTGGAGCAAAAAAAAAAAAAAAAAAAAAAAAAAAAAAAAAAAAAAAAAAAAAAAAAACTGAGAAAGAGGTAGAAATCTTTGTAACATTTCATTTAGAATAAAAAGAGTCTCTACTTGAACCTGATGGGACATCTAAACCACCTTTCTGGCCATTGCTGCAGAGTTCTGCATGGTCATGACTGCATGAGGTTTCCTACCCCTGGAGCAGAGCCATCTGGGCATGAGGGTTGCTTGTATAAACTTCATGTTCCTCCCTCAGGAAATAACCTCTCTGCCTAGGTTATTGAGGAATATCCTCTCTGCCAGGACAGCCCTTAAGACTGTGGGAAAGAACTCTTAAAACATAAGTTCAAGAATATATAATTTCTCAGCTATGTAAAATATAAGGATACAATATGAATTGTATAAGGAGATTCGATTCGTGGACCTAAAAGAACAAAGGCAGCTGCACTATGAGCCAGCTTGTCAGAAAGATACTACTGAAGGAGATAAAGAGATAAAGAGATTTAGGGAGTGGTGATAACAGGGCAAGATCCCAGCCAGCTAAGTTTATTATTTGTGCTTACATAGGCAGGCAGAGTCCTGAGTTCAAGATCAGCCTGGGACAGAGCTAGTTTAGACCCAGGGTTGGTGGGAATCCCACCCAGCTAGCTTGTTGTCTATGCTAAGAAAGACAGGCAGATCTCTGAATTCATTTGGCATGTTTTTTTTTTTTAAAAAAAGTACCTGATGTCTTTTCTTAAGAATCAAGAGGCTAGAGTCATGGAATGCTGACTCATGGGTTAAACAAAAGGGAATCTAGAGTAAGTGACTGAGTTGATATGTAAATAAAAGACTGGGCTTTAGTCTGCAAGAGCTGAGCTACCTGGATGAGCTGTCTGGAGATCTCTGTAGAGCAGAATACTAGTCTCTAATTTTTTTAGATTTTTTTTTTTTCTAGTAGCTACTCAGAGAGAACTGCTTAGAGAATGAAATGAACATTGCTATTTTAGTTGTGTTGTTTTGTTTTTTTTTTTTTCTAGAAAATCCAAAAATATTTTATAGAAGCTTCTCTGACTCTAGTCAGAAAACCCATGAGCTAGCCAGAGAGCTTTTGGATTTTTTTTTCCTAGCAAGAGAAAGCTGTCTCAAGAAGAGACAGCTGTCTCAAGCAAAAGAGCTGCCTTGAGCAGAAAGCTATCTCTATCAGACTGCATAGCCAAGAGCTATCTGCAGAAAGCTGTCCAGCTGTCTAGACTACAAGGCTGTCAGCTTGCAACCCATCATATGACTTTGAGTTGTTTCTTTCACCGCTCCCAGACACCCCTTCTCGCAGGAACCTCCCTCCAAGCCAAGGCTGGTCCTGGGCACCTTGCCACATGGTCTTGGCTACAGATGTGTGCAAGACCTGTAAGGCTATATTTTTCTTCTTGTGTGCAGCTCCTGCAATAGGCCTATCACACAGTACTCACACAGGGCAAGGGATCTGATGAGAACCTCCTGGGGAACCCTCGGGGTTCAGCTGATGCTGTATTCTGCAATAGTAATTCATGTAATGTCATTGGGTGTAAAGTGTTGTATAAAATTCAAGCTTCCAATTGAGTTGAAAGTGAAAAGCAATCTTGGAATGGATGACATTAATCCTCATGCAAGACAAATTTCCAGCTTCCCATTGATTCATAAAGTGGGTCATCTGTGCTTAACTCCATTTAGTTAACCTGGTTAATATTTAGACAGAATTAGCCATTTACGAACTACTGTGCAAGTTAAACAGACAAATAGAAAAGTGAAATTTCCTAAAGAAGATTAAACTTTTCCTTGCATATATAAAGGCTTGTTGAGTAGTGCAGAGGGTTAAATATGGAAGATCCTGTGGGTTATCTACAGAGTTCACCATGGGAAGTGTAAGAGGTGGAAGCAAATGGCTTTGGAAAAATCTTCCAAGCACACAACTTCAACTTTTAATTTTGTACACCATTTCATCTTAATCTGTGTGGCAGTTGTTTTATATTTAAAAAGAAAGAAGTGGTTCTCAATGAAAATCTTGTATCTCAAGGTTTCATATTAATAACCCTAACAGGTATTTACACAAGGTGTCACAGTACTTACTGGGTAAACTTTGGGCTTTGGTTTCTCAAGGAATGGCCTCATTTGAGCAAAACAGAGTTTTGAAATGAGGGATTTCCCTATGGCGTAAAGTACCATGATCACGTTGCCAGCTGGAGTCCAGCTGGGCTGGAATGCTCTGCTTTTCATTGTGTGTTCCTGCACAAAGTAGCCCGTCTTCCACTCGAAGCCTTAAGAGGCTGAGAAAATGAGAGGGCCGGATAACATCACTTTTACAAGACAAAGTGGAGGCAGGAGGCCCTAGATCTTTGGCAGGTCCATCCAAGAAAGGGAGTGTCACCTCTGGAATGGAACAATGCCGGCACTGTTCTTCCTGGGCCGCACGTGGAGAGCACACAGCACACCACTAACACTTCTAGAGCTCAACGGGAAGCTCAAAGGGCTGTCTGATCTCTATCTATTTTTTTTCTTGTAGTTCTTGCTTATGGCTACCAGCCCTACAAACTGTCAACAACTCTGAAGGATGCTCTTGCATCTCTGCCTCTCTCTTTCATCAGTACTTCATGTGAATAGGAATGTGGCAAATAGGAGAGATTTGGGTTTGCTGTTATTATTTTTGTTGCTGTGTATGCGTAATTGCCTGCCATGTGGGTGCTGGTGCCTGACACCAATGGATTAAAATGTAACTTCTGAACAACTACCTTCTAACAAAATAAAATAGAGTAGTCAAGATCTCTTGTAAATCATACACACGCACGCGCACACACATGCACATACACATGCATACATACATGTGTTGTGGTTATTATTATTTGGGGGGTTTTCTTTTTTCCCCCTTTTATTGGACATTTTCTTTATTTACATTTCAAATGTTATCTCCTTTCCAGGTCTCCCCTCCAGAAACCCCCTATTCCATCTCTCTTCCCCTGCCTCCATGAGGGTGCTTGTTGGGACTAAAAAAGGGGCCCGGGGAAGAGGAGGAGGGAAGACCCATACCCAGCCAGAGTTCCACCTATGCTCTGGTCAGTCTGGCGTGGGAGGGCTGCTATCTACCTTCCACTCATCCCCAGGGGGCATCTCAGCCTCTGATCCACTCTTTGGGGGTGGCAAGAGGCAGCTCTACCTGGGATCCCCAGAGCTACTTTCCTAAAGCCCCGGGGAGCCTGGGTGCTACTTTGCTAAAGCCACCAGGGTTATGGGAAAGAGGGATGAGGGAAGAGAGGTTCCCAACACCGGCGAGAGTGAGTGCAGTGAATCTTGATGAGCAGAAACTCTCTATGGTTTTATAACTTTATTATAGGAAGGCAGGTGAAAGAGAGAATGGAGGGGATGGAGAGAGAGAGAAAGAGAGAGAGAGCGAGAGAGAGAGACTAGAGAGAAAGAGAGTAGGAGGGAGAGAGGAGAGGAGAAGACAAAGAAAGAGGAGAGAGGGGGAGAAAGTGAGGGGTAAGAGGTAAGAGAGACAAGTAAGAGAGCGAGGTGGGGCTGAACAGCCCTTTTTAAGGTATGATGTCTTATCTTATTGTTGCTAGGTAACCGGAGAGGAGTTTAGCCTGAAGGTCAGAAGCTTGGGACATTGTCTACGTGACTTCTAGCCATACTTCTCTTATGAGGGCTGTGGAGGGCTGTAACTTAGGCAGGAACCAGAGTTCTGGGAGCATGAGGGAATGCCTACCATGTCATGAAGGTGAATTATCACCCTTCGCGGGGTTCAGAACTCAGCTCGACTGGAGACTAGCCTGTCTGTGCATAGCCCAATGTCTCACAGGTGCTCCTCCACCCACCCACACACTCCTACCTTCCCATCCTGGCATTCCCCTACACTTGGGCATCGAACCCCCTCAGGCCCAAGGGCCATTCCTACCACGGATGTCCAACAAGGCCATCCTCTGCCACATATAAGGCTGGAGCCATGGGTCCCTCCATGTTTACTATTTGGTTGATGGTCCAGTCCCCAGGAGCTCCAGGTGGTCTGGCTGGTTGACACTGCTATTACCTTTAAATAGCTATTAGGGATTTCTACCCCGTTCTAGATAATTTCATTCCCAAATAAAAGACACGGGGTCCTTTAGATTTATAATAAGCTTCAGAGCACTGGGCAGATATCAACCCTCTATTCTATGCTGTTTTGTCTGTTTCCCTATCAAACTGTGGGAGATACTACTTGCCACGTTTCATTTGGACTGCTCCTGTTCCATGAGGCCAGCCCTCATGGTCACGTGCATATGGTTCACACTACCCCCAAGATGACCTCTTCCTTCTCTTTCCTTTCTACCTGCAACTCCCAGTCAGGTAACTAAAAATACGCCTACCTCTATACACTGCCCAATCACAGGCTTTAGCCTATTAGTTATCAATTAACTCGGGGAGCAAGGTTTGCACAACAAAAGCTGATATAGGTGAGAATCCACTTGTGTTGCAGCAACTGGGCTTTGGGGTACAGAATCTCACATTTGAATACACAGCAGCACCAGACCAATCCTTAACACACATGCATGTGCACACACACTCCTCAATCCCCCACCCCCACACACTCATGCACACACAGACAACCCACACTTTCACACAGTTGCTCACCTTAACTTCCTGCCTTAGCAGAAATGTTCCCATTTCTCTAAGGGGCATATTTCAATTTTACTATCAGGTTGCTAGTTATCCCTTTCTTATTTCTCCAGTAAGTTCCTCCTTCTCACTACCTGCATTTTGTTCTTCCTGTAGAAGGGCCCCCTAGCATTTTTCATCCTGGTTCTTCTCTGCTCAAAGGCATGGGTATCTGACAGGTTCAGAGTCTATGCAGAAAGCCCCTAGAAGCATGACCAAGATACACAGAGAATGAGACTGTGTCCCCAAATATTGAAATACTGAAAGTCAGATGGTTCAGAGCTGACATTAGCACTTAGTCCTTGAACTAAGTACATGTATCCCTTGGTACACGTGTCCTCAGCAGATCCATTTCTGTTCTGGACTTCTGAATAGTTTCTTGGTTCATAGTTGCACTTGTAAATATGAGCATTCACTTAGTTTTTCTATAGAAAGTTGAGAGCCTTCTCAGAACCTGTGATTGTTTCTCTGGAAGTTACTTAAATCACACCTAAATACAAAACAAAACAAAACCGAAAATCTATGTGTTCATGTATGAGTATCTATCACAAAGTATCCACAGAATCCACAGGAATCAGTCCTGTCCTTCCACCATGGGGATCCTTGGGGTTAAACTTACATCATTAGTTTTGGTGGTAGGCACCCTTTGGTCATCTTGTCATCTTGTCAGTTCTAAATTAGACTCTCAAACAGTTTATTTTTGTCTTGGTGTGTGTGTGTGTGTGTGTGTGTGTGTGTGTGTGTGTGTGTTGATGGGGTAACAGGAGACCATGAAGCACTCTTTATGGTGGTGTTTTTGTTTTGTTTGTGGCACAGAGTATCTCTAACTATGTATTCCAGGCTGTCCTGGAGCTCACTATGAAGACCTGGCTGGCCTTGAACTCACAGTGACTCATGTGCCTCTGCCCCTCCTGAGTCCTGGGATTAACAGGTATGTGCCATCATACCTAGCAAGTTAGTGTTTGTCTAAGCTAGGGTTTCTACTGCTGTGATGAAATATAATGACCAAAGGCAAAATGGAGAGGAAAGGGTTTCTTTGGCTTACACTTTTCTTATTGTTGTTCATTATTGAAGGAAGTCAGGACAGGAATTCAAACAAGTCAGGATCAAGGAGGCAGGAGCTGATGCAGAGGCCATGGAGGGATGTTACTTACTAGCTTACACCCCCCCCCCCCCCCCGGCTTGCTCAGCTTTCTTTTTTTTTTTTTTTTTTTTTTTTTTTTTAGATATTTTCTAATTTACATTTCAAATGCTACCCTGAAAGTCCCCTATACCATCCCCCCACACTGCTCCCCAACCCACCCACTCCTGCTTCCTGGCCCTGGCATTCCTCTGTATTGTTGCTCAGCTTTCTTATAGAACCCAGGACCACCAGCCCAGGAATGACACCACCCATAGTAGGCTGTGCCTTCCTCCACTGATCACCAACGGAGAAATATGGGCAACAGCTTGCCCATAGGATGGGTCACTAGTTGGGTTGGTTACTGTTGGGCCATTCCCTCAGTCTCTGCTCCATCCCCCATCTCTACATTTCTTGTAGACAGAATCAATTTTGGGTCAAAAGTTTTGCAGGCAGGTTGTTGTCCCTCTTACATTTCTCATGGAGGCATTTCCTCAACTTATTTCCTCTCTCTGATGTCTCCAGCTCATGTCAAGTTGACACAGTTGTTCGGGACCCACATGAAGACCAAGCTGTTCATCTGCTACATGTGTGGGGAGGCCTAGGTCCAACCCGTGTATGCTGTGGTAGTTCAGTCTCTGAGAGCCAAAACAGTCCAGGTTAGTTGACTCTATTGATCTTCCTTTGGAGTTCCATCCCCTTTGGGGCCCTCAATCCTTCCCACAACTCTACCATCAGAGTCCCCAAGCTTCATCCACTGTTTGGCTGTGGGTCTCTGCATCCGTCTGAGTCAGCTGCTGGGTGGAGCCTCTCAGAGGACAGGCTTTCTAGACTCCTGTCTGCAAGCATAGCATTAATAGCATCAGGGATTGGTGCTTGCCCATAGGATGGATCACTAGTTGGGTTGGTTACTGTTGGCCATTCCCTCAGTCTCTGCTCCATCCCCCATCTCTACATTTCTTATAGACAGAATCAATTTTGGGTCAAAAGTTTTGCAGGCAGGTTGTTGTCCCTCTTGCTCCACTGAGGTTCCTGCCTAGCTACATGAGGTAGCCTCTTTAGGTTTGATATCCTCAATGCTGTGAATCCCAACTAAGATCACCCCCCATTCATTCCTGGTGTCTCCCCTATCTCAGGTCTCAGATATGCCTTCAAGATGCCCCCCCCCCACCTCTCCACCTCTGCCAGCTGCAGATTTCCATTCATTCTCATGGCCATCTGGCTATCTCTCCTGTTCCTCCCCATACCTGGTCCTGAACCCCCTTCACCCCACTCCCCATCCCCTCTCCCACCCAGTTCCTTTCCTCCATCTTCCTCCTATGACTCTTTTATTCCCTCTTCTAAATAAGATTCAAGCATCCTCGCTTGGACATTCCTTCTTATTTAGCTTCTTTGGGTCTGTGGAGTGGAGCGTGAGTATTCCAACTTCTAAGGCACACAGACAACCTCAGATTCTCCAGCCCTTTGTGTGTGTTGCTTATTTGAACAAACGGGTGAAAGAAAACACACAAAGTTGGCGTGTTGAAAGAGTTAGTCGATCTTCTGGGGTAGGTTTCAGTACAGAGACCAAAGGGACATTCTCAGACACTAGACACACTATGCAAAGACAGGATGTCACATGACAAAGGATAACGGCACAAGTAAACATTTAAGCAACAGTGTTCCATACCGGCTCACGTAGAAAAAGGACAAGACTATAGGAAAGAAAGCAAACACTCCGCCGAGGACTACAGCAAAGACAGAAAGTATCTGCAGGTACGGCTTCAAAAGGAGCATTTCTCTCAGCAACTTATATCTGTTAATGCCCTGTCTTCTGGAATAAGGGCTTAGTTTTTATCAGTAGAGAGAGATTGATTTTTAAGATGTATCTGATTTTACATTGTAGATCTCCTTAGTCACCCCCTGTAGTAAACTAAGGAAAACTTCCGTGGAGGGAGAGGGGAAGATTAGTAACTCGTAGTGAGTAAGAATTCTCTTTCAAGAAAAAGATTCAAGAGCAATACAAGGCCTAGATATGAAGGTGTGTGTGTGTGTGTGTGTGTGTGTGTGTGTGTGTCTTAACAGCCTGTTCAGAATTTAGTAGGTCACATACACTTACAAGTAATGAAGACAATATATTAATGAATTTGCAGTAATTTTTTGTTTTAGAAATAGAAACTGTTGTAAGGAGGATAATCATTCAGAGCTCTTTGATATGTATCACTCACATTCACATACATGCATACACACAGAGAGAGAGAAAGAGAGATACAGAGATAGACAGAGAGAGAACCCAAAAATGTAAAGAGAGGAAATGAGTTGAAAGAAAAAATGGGAAACTGGGTTAGGGAGGGGTTCAGATGACAGTGACTGGGGGCTTTCAGAGTTGGGAGTGAGGCAGCGATGGAGAGAGGGCAGGGAGGAGGGAGTGTCCATTGTGACCTCTGCAGAACTCTGACTAGACTGAGCAGCTCACACCGTGTTGGAGCTGTCCTAACACTACCAAGGGGACGGGGGAGACCCCATGAACACCACCTAGGGAGTTGCTCCTTTCATTCTGTGTAAAGTCTGATGTCTTCAAACTTGTTGTAAATTTATACTCTGTTCTAAAAACAGTGACATTCTTCTCTTTGTAGGATGACCTCATTACATCAGGTGTTATATTTTATCTTTTTTGCCTCAGTTTCTAGTGGTAAGTTGCTGTATTTATTTTCCCCTAACATAATATTTTTTATTACTTGAGAGTTTCATACAATGCACCCTGATCACACTCACTTTCCATTCCTTCTAAGTTCACCCTCCCACTCTTGAGCCCTGCCAGCTCACTCCCCCCTTCTTGAAAAAAAATCATCAAGTCAATCAATTTGTGTTGAGAATATATACTCGTTGGGAATGTGATCAAACTCCCAATGGTCAGCCCCTTAAAGAAAAGTGAGTCTTTTTCCTCCCCCACTTCTCTCCCCACTCCCTTACCCAGTTGGAAGCCATCAACTGTGAAGAGTTATACTTCAGCATCTTTACTACAATTTTAAAGGACTCTCTTCAGTATTTAAGTATGGCTTAGAAATAGCTCATTCCTTGACCTGTAATGTAGGAAACAGCCTAAGTCCACAAAAAGAAATTACACTTCAGACCCCATATATTGTGGAATAATTCCATGCTGTGAACTCCAGGGAAGGAAATAGAGTCGTTTATTTTCCAGTGAAAGCTCCCCTTTAATACATCAAAGAAAGAAAGAGATTTAAATATAGAATTACAAAGAGTCTTCACCTATATCATCTGAATGCTAGTAATATCTGTCTATAGAGTTGCATCTCTATCTACCTACACAACACATTGCCATGATTCCTAGGAGCAAGATTAGAAAGAGAAGACTCGACTCACCTCATTGATTATTATTCCATAAGGGATTCAGTCTAGTATCTCTCTCTGTCTCTGTCTCTCTGTCTCTGTCTCTGTCTCTCTCTGTCTCCGTCTCTCTCTCTCTCTCTTTCTCTCTCTCTCTCTCTCTCTCACGCACACACACACACACACACACACACACACACACACTCACCAATTCCTGACTGAAAATGTTATAGAAAAATTAATGTGTGGCTTACACATTTGGTTAATTTACCCCTTGCAATTATGCTTCCATTCTACATTACATCCAGTAAATACATTGCTTACCATTCAGTAGAATGAAATGGGAAGTTACCTCACCAATACTGATCTTAACAACTTAGTGTAAGCACTTCTTAAAATAATTTATTTATGTTATATTGAATGCCTGAGACTGCCATTGACATATTAAGCATAGTTAGTTCTTTTTGGTGTGACACATGTGAACAGTAGCAGATCTAAAATAAAATAAACATATGTAACATATTAAATTATACAGATTATAGCTTAATTTTTCTTTGTGATTAGATTGATTTTCAGGTTATTCCTTCATTATCAATGTTTTGAAATCCCATTGTTATTTGTACTGTCTTGTTCAGTACTGTTTTGACATGTTGTTGTTGTTGTTGTTGTTGTTGTTGTTTGACACAGAGTTTCTATGTGTAGCCCTGGCTGTCCTGGAGCTTGATTTGTAGACCAAGCTGACCTCAAACTCAGAGATCTGCCTGCCTCTACCTCCAAGGGCTGGGATTGAAGGTGTGCACCATCATCGCTCGGCAGCCTGTCTTAACATCTTAAACACTGAGTTCAATAACTGTGTCGATTCACAAGGACATTCTGAGAATTATAAGACTTTTTTGCTTATGAATATATATATGCAAATGTAACTGACAAAATATTATCCATTGTGGTTGTATCACACTTAAAAATCTCAGAGCCGAGAAAGTTGGGGCAAGATGATTAAAAGTTCGAGGACAGGATGGGCTACATAACAAGGTTCTGTCTCAAATTGGCTATACCAAACCGTCCAACACATATTTTAAAGAAAAATAAATGGGAGGCTAGAGAGATGGCTCAGTAGTTAAGAGCACTTAGTGCTCTTGCATGGGATCAGTTCAATTCTCAGCGCCCATGTTAGATAGTTCACAACTTCCTATGACTCTAACTTCCAGGAATACAGCACCCTCTTCTGGCTTCTGTAGGTACACACACACACACACACACACAGACGGCATACGTACATACATACATACATACATACATACATACATACATGCCTACATACACATGTACATGCATACACAATAAAAAAGTTTTTAAAATCTTTTTTTTTAAAGAAAGAAAATTAAAAGACCAATTACATTGGCATATTTTGGCCAAGTTTGCTTAATTCTAGGAACAAGGAGTTACTTTAATCTAAGAAAAACAATCAATGGATGCAATGTAGATCCAAAGGAAGTGAAAGAAGAGAGTCCTACAGAGATTTGTCATTTGTCTTCCTGCTATCGGGCAGAGAACCAGCAAGAGAGAAACGTGGGCATTTGAAGCCCACTCAGCCGTGTCATAGCACAAGTTGGGTCTTCACCAATGGACAGAAGGTTAAACAAAATATAATATCACAGTATGCACATGCAACACAAAACAGGATATTACTCAGCGTGTGAGGAAGAAAATTCTCCCTCATACTGGGGCATAGCTGAGCCTTCGTGGTTTTATACTCAACGAAATGAGTCATTTACAAATGAACACATGACTGAACCCCTAACGTTTGGTTCCCAGAGATGCCGATTTCAGGAAAACAAAAGACCGAAGAGAACTGACCAGGGGCTAATGCTAATGACTATTTAATGGGTACAAGTTTTCAGTTGGAAAAGCTGAAGGAATTCTAGAATAGTGGTGGAAATTGTACCTAAGGTACATACTTCATTCCACAACTCTAGAGACCTGAAAAGGGCCGGAGTGACAAACTTTATGTCATATATATTTTGCCATAGAAGAACAAAATTAAAATAATCTAACACATCGAAGATTTTAAAGATTTTCATAATAAAATAGTTTAGCAAACTCAGAACTTTCCCAATGACTAAGTAGTACTGTAAAACAACAACAACTAGAAAAACATTCAAACCAAAAGTTTTCAAGAAATCTCATATGTAATGGTGACTGAAATAGTGTTTCCCTGAGGTACTGGGGTAAGGCAGGAGTATCCACAACTTGGCTCCTGTGAATAGGAAACAAGGAACAGAGAGATGCAAGCATCTTCAAAAAGTTGTCATAGGATCCATCATGGACATTCCAGGAGGGGTTCAGTTCTACTTTTAGTTTTCTGTGACATCTCATTACAGGTTTTGATTTTTTCCCCCCATAGCTTCGCCAGCATGGAAATTTATTCACAAGTACCAAGTCAGGGAGTCTGCCTATGTGTCCATCAATAGATGAATGCAAAGAGCAAACACTGGATGTAGGCACAGTGCAGGGGGCAGGGAGGGGTGGCATGTTCTGCATTTAGCTAAAATGGTTGTTTTAGTTTTTACTAATTCTTCAAGAATGCCATATACCATATTTTGCTAATTTTTACCTCGACTCCCCAAACTCCATCCAGAACCCCCCATTCTGTACCCACCTAACTCTGTGTTCTCCCTGTTTCATTTGGCCACAGTGAGGAATGAAATCGTGCCATTTGTGTAACAATGGCTGTGACTGGGCATCATCATTATTCAGTGAGATAAGTCAGATTGAAGAAGATAAATATCCCATTTTCTCAAATTTGTGGATTCTAGACCTTATATGGATACATAAAATCCAGTGTGTGTGTGTGTGTGTGTGTGTGTGTGTGTGTGTGTGTGTGTGTGCTTGAGTGACACACTCTAGGCTCCAGAGTCTAGGGGAATGACAGAGACTAGAAGGAAAGAGGGAAACGAAAAGATATGAAGAATAAATATAGTCGAAGCACATGATACATGCCTATGATATTATGATGTATACACACCTATGCAGGTGTCCCATGAAGCCCCCTGCTATGCAACGAATACGTGTCAATAAATGTGTTGAGAGACTATCTACTGTCACTTCCCTTAAACATTATATTAGAGATCCTGTGTAGCACAGTAGGGAAGGTCGAAGGACCTAAGAGTCAGGAGAAAGATGGAAATTAACTGACTCTTCCCATAAATGTGGTTATGTACATAGAAAAATTCAAAGTAATGAATGCACTGATTATTTCAGGCAGATCAGCAAGGAGTTTACAAACTCGATGGACCCCCGGGAGTGGAGGCACACACTTGTAATCTCATGACTCAGGAGGCAGAGGGCACATCAGAGACCCTAACTCCAGCTCTTCCGTTCAAAATCTTCAATATACAAACAGTAGCCAACTCTCGCCAGTACTAGGAACTGTACTGAGATTATGAAAGTCAATATTATAGGTTAAATGATTCAAGTAGTGGCTACATCCTAATCAAAACTGCACATTTATTAATCCTTTAAAAATCAATTCAACTTATCAAATCCTGGTGTTGTGCTTGATAAGAACATTTTAATGTGTTATGATGGCTTAATAGTAAAATGTTGCATTTCTTAGAGTTAACAGGTAAACTGTGAGGTGGGAATAGACTGCCAATTAGCTGGAAACAGACGCAGTATGGTTTGGTGGGAGACAACACTGAACTTGGAAAAAGAAGTCGGATCTCTATGTAGCTCCTGGGATACTTGCCTGTAGTGGAGAAAACCATGTTCCCTACCAAGTCTCTGCTGAATTTTGGAAATGGATCTGTAGTGAGGTTGCTCTTCCTCCCCACAAATCCCTTCCGAGGCCCCATGGACGCAGCGGAGCCTATCCTTGGAATAACTTTTCTAAAGGCATGGACTAAAAATATATAGGGTTGCTGGGGAAATTAATTATATTGAAATATGAGTAGCTAAAGTGGAAAATACTCAGTACAGAATTAGTTGTGGCTCGGAGTTAACACCTTACATGACATTAGTGGCATGCCCAAAACTGAATAGAAATAACCAACAAATTATCGACAAATCATAATGATGTTATATCTCATCATCACATACATGACAAATACTAATCATGTTAATTGATTACATTAATAATACAGGTATGTATGTACCACATTTTGGTTAGGGAATCAATGAAAAACCACATGAGGTTTTTTTGAGCTCGTTGGTTATCTAGGTCCTACAAGCCTCATAGGAGGGTTTTGAGACTGCTATGCACCTACAATCCTCTCAAGACATGACTGATGGCTGTTACAGTAGTCTATATTTGAGTTAAATTTTATTCTTCTGGAAGTACTTCCACGTGAGTCTGGTAATGTTTTCAAGTTATAAAGAGAAATGGGCTAGCAACACCTCTCCATGGGCATGTATGGCTGCATGAAGTAATCTTTTATTCAGTCACTAGGCAACCTACTGTGTGAATTATTAGCTATCTCTTCTAGCAACAGAGCACTTTTGAATTTTTATGCATTTTGGCTTTTTAAAAACTAAAGCTGATGTAAGGTTTTCGCTAAATAGAACTCAGTAAGTTTTCCCTGGTAAATGTTGGTCATGAGACCATTTTTAATGTTCGCATGACATCATACAAGGGCCCCTCAGTCTTGGCTTTTAGTTTGTGGTAGTGTCAAAACAATAAATGAACGTAAACACAGCACACCCTTGCTGACCCCCTAGAGGGGTTTCATGGGGACCGTGTTCTTCTTGCCGGTCAACAGCTGAGAAATCACTGAGTTGCTCCTGCAGCCTTCCCAAGACAATCACTCATAAATGTGACAACACGGAGGGCCCCCATGTTGTTTGTGATTTATAGTTCCATCTGGGGCTGTTCACTGAAGAGCGTTGCCCGATCTGATGTCCGAGGTCAGGCATATTTAGCACTGACTTTTTAACAAACCATGTAACGAGGTAAGTGCCCACCAACATCTGCAGTAATGTGCGCCCGCGTGTTTTTTTCTTCACAGAATGCGTTACTAAGGTCTTCAAAGACATCAGCTTTCAAGGAGGTGACCTGAGTACTGTTTTCACACCGAGCGCCACATACTGCCGCTTGGTCTGCACTCACCACCCACGGTGCTTGCTCTTCACGTTCATGGCTGAGTCATCTTCGGATGATCCTACCAAATGGTAACAGTTTCTGTTTCTCTGAAGAGGAACTGATTTCCAGTGCCAGTTACTCACCAATGCAGATTACCTTACAACCCCACTTTTGTCATTTTACAAAAGGGGATGTTAGTGGCTGGAAAGTGAGTTTCCTTCCACGGAAATACTAAATATTACAGGAAGGATAGCGCTTAGGCATATTGGTGGAAAACCGTAATAACTCCTGGGACCTCAATCTTAAAGTCACGTTTTTGCTCTTCATCCATGGTTTGTCTTACATTCTTTTTCTGTCGTGGCTATTGGCTAACAATGGTGGGGTTATCTAGAGCTTCCTTCTAACCTTTCAATTAGGGGGAAAATGTTTAAAAAGCTACTTTAAAAATTATTACAACAATTTTCTACCCCCTCCAATATCCTGTCATATTATGTGGCTTTCTCGGCTCCCATCAGTGGTTCAATAAGGCATGCAGACTTTTATATAAAACTTAAGGCCCTTCATTGGGGCAGGCAGACTCTCAGCTCTCTTCTCTAATCTTAGATCGTCTGCCAAGTAGCTAATGATTTATCTCGTTTCCATTCCTTTCCCTATCTGCCTCTGAATCTCCCACCTCTGCTTTAGTTCTCTCTCTCTCTCTCTCTCTCTCTCTCTCTCTCTCTCTCTCTCTCCCTCTCTCTCTCTCTCTCTCTCTCTCTCTCTCTCTCTCTCCCCCTCTCTCTGTCCCACCCCCAGAAGTCCCACCCTTGTACTTCCCGTCCCACTTTAGGCAATATGAGTGGGTGAGGAAGGACAAGCACTTACAAATCAGAAGCTGGTGATGGGCCATAGACATGACGATACCAAACATCTGCCAGAACTTAGCTCTTTGCCAGTACAGTAATCAACAATTGCACAATTGAAAGTACAGAGACACGCCTTAATACAATATAAGGAAGGTCATCGCAACACTGTCATATTTGCTTTACCTACCTGTATATGGTCACAGATAAATACTGAAAGTGAGTTTAAAATATCATCGACCTGCATATCTAAATACTTCAACATGAATTTCCCAATAAGGAAACTGTAAGAAGCCCAACAAAGTTAAACATACTTGAAATGTTAATTTTAGCTGTTAATTAAATTCTCATCAAATTTCACAGGTTCCTATGGCTGTTTTTCCCTCTCTATCTTATTTTTAAAATATTGCATCCATTTCTGTCTCTATGCTAAGCTTGAAATTTTAATATATAACCTTTAATGCAAAATTAAGCTGCCAATATCTTTGTTATTGCTGTTTTCTCAGATGGTTACATATTGCTGTCAACATTAAATATTCTTCTGAAATCTAGAACAGAGATCGGCAAGACAGGAATAAAACTTTAGGCTTTGTTGAACCAAATGCAAAAAGAACATTCTGTGTTTCTAACACTGTTTTAGAATGTAACCATGTGTGGGCTGGAGGGATTGCTCAGTGGTTAAGTTTGCTGGCTGCTCTTCTAAAGGGCCCTAGGTTTGTTACCCCAACTTACAGAGATTTGCAATCATTGGTAACTCCAGCTCTAGATGCCATCTTCTGCCTTTCTCATGCATGTGATCACACACACACACACACACACACACACACACACAGAGAGAGAGAGAGAGAGAGAGAGAGAGAGAGAGAGAGAGAGACAGAGAGAGACAGAGACAGAGACAGAGACAGAGACAGAGACAGAGGCAGAGGCAGAGAGAGAGACAGAGAGAGGCAGAGGCACAGACTGAGAGAGAGTGTGTGTTTAAAATTTAAAATGTAGCCATGTAAAAAATAGAAAACCATTTCTATCTCAAGGATAACACAAAAATGGCAGATTTTAAGCAACATTTTAGCAATAGGTTAAAGTCCTTCCATTCTTATTCATGTCCTGTTGGAAAGGAGGGCCGTGTGTGTTCTTTTAGATGTAGGGATGTTGTAATAAAAAACAAAGTCAAATCTTGCTAATTAAACATTTGTTTTGGCAGGAAACCCAGTCGTTTGTCTCCTTCTCTTTGACCTTAGGATCCCCTCTTTGAAAGCATGAATTCCTGCTGAATAATGTTATTTTCATTTTATTTTACTATTTTATTTTTTAAAAAAGAACAGGTTTGCCTGCATCCTGAAGGACAGCGTCACAGAAATATTGCCAATGGTAAACATGACAGGCGCGATCTCTGGATATTCCTTCAAGCAATGCCCTCAGCAATTAAGTAGTAAGATTTTTTTTATCAAATACAATTAAAACTAGCCATTAGAGTATATACGTGTAATCGTTTCAGATACAGGTTTGTGGCTATAAAATAAAATACTACCACCTAGGACTAAACTTCCCACCAAGGAACCATCTTCCTATGTAGAGTAGAGGACACAGTTTTCTCCCTTCCTCTCCCCATAAGCACACTGTCTCGCTTTACCATTTCTTAGCCTCATAAAGGCATGTCAGCACCTCAGTTCTTATTATTGCACACGAAAGCCCTCGTTATAAAAGCTAATTCAAATCAAGAGGAGAAATGCAGACTGAAGTGGCACATGTTTTAATAGTGGAACGGGCACTTTTCAGTAAGTTAAGGGGTGAACCAGTTGGTCAGTGCGGTTTGAGGTCAGAAAGTCAAAATTCAAATTCACAAGCTTTCTATTTGTTAAAAAAATTTTTTATTTATTTTATATGCATTGGTGTTTTGCCTCCATGTGTGTTTGCGTGAGCGTGTCAGATCCCCTGAAACTAGAGTTACACACAGTTGTGAGCTGCCATGTGGGTGTTGGGAATTGGACCCAGGACCTCTGGTAGAGCAGCCAGTGGTTTGAATCGCTGAGTCCCCTCTCCAGTCTCAAATGTACAAGCTTAAAGCGGTTCCAGTCTAAGAGGCACATTGGCTTCCTCGGAATACCTCCTAGTGGAAGTGGGAATCACAGCTGAGTGAAACAAAACATAGAACTTCCACGGGAGAGTGGGCGAGAAGCGAGCAGTTTCCACGCGAGAGGGCCAGCAGCGAAAGCAGCGTACTGTAGTTGCCCCTCGCTTCTGGTGACGCCTAGATTCTCCGCCTTTATTTCCAGCTTGCAGCAAAGATGTGTACGTGAACCTAGACATGAAGGGCATGAACTATAACAGCTCTGTCGTGAAGAATGCTCGAGAATGCCAGGAGAGATGCACAGACGATGCCCACTGCCAGTTTTTCACATACGCAACAGGGTATTTTCCCAGTGTGGACCATCGGTGAGTGAGCGGGAGTCCGAGCCGCTGGATATAAGCCTGCCCAGGGAAAGAAAACCGCTGGTTCCGTAGGTATTTTCATCAATTTGAAGCCTAAACTTCTTTTTTTAAACCCCAAGATATTTGCATAACAACAATCACTGTTTTGTCATGAAAAGGTCATAGCGTGTCTAACACACATTTACGACATATTCAAATTTCAGAACTGGAGGATGGCTCGGTGGGTGCGTAAACACACTGCTTATGCAGGGACCCTGAGTTTGGATCCCAGCATGCACATAAAAGCCAGATATGGGTGTGTATGCCTTTAACCCCAGTGCTTGGGACATGGGCACGGGACAGAGGGAGGATGGTTGGAGCTCACTGGTTAGCTCCAGGCCTTTATTATTATTATTATTATTAAATATTGTCTTTATTTACATTTCAAATGTTATCTCCTTTCCCTGCCCCCCCCCCAACCCCCTCTCCCATCCCCCTCCCATTTCTACTAGGTTGTTTACCCACACACCAACCCACTCCTGCCTCCCTGCCCTGGCATTCCCCTACACTGGGGCATAGAGCCTTCACAGGACCAAGGGACTCTCCTCCCATTGATGCCTGACAAGAACATTCTCTTTAGCTCCAGGCTTAGGGAGAGATCCTGTCTGGAGGGGAAAAGACAGAGAGGTCATAGGGCAGGAACTCTAACACCCCCCCCCCACTTGGACTTCCTATTCTCACTTGCATACCCACACCCCCACACCCCACACACACCATATACAATACATACAGCGTGGCCTCACAGATTCTGTGTATGTTGTAAAGCATACACAAGCTTACCCTATCTAACTTCAAAAGGCATTACATTTTCACGCTTGTGGTTCTGAGAGCTCGGTTTGCTTGGCCATGCTCTTCCCAGTCTAACAAATGTCCTAACCTAAAAATCATCAAAACTTAAAGTTTGTTTCTCTATCTACCTACATGTACAGTTCTGTCCCTTACCCAAGACGAAGTCATTGGAACCCATGTGCAAAGTTTTCTCCTGTTTGATGTGGGATTCCAAACTCCTCCAAGGAAGAAATCTGTTATATAAACTAACGAGAGGGAATGACTAAATCTGCATCTTCAGTTTAAATTGTTGTTAGAAAAGTATATGACTTGTTCTTTTACAAACATTTTAATTTTGTGTGTGTGTGTGTATGTTTATGTATGTGTGTGCCTGTGCGTTTAGACACACACGTGTGCAGATAACTATATAGCCAGAAGAGACATCTCTCAATCTCTCAAGGTTCATTTTTAGACTTAGGAATCTTTGACATTATCTAGATTTGCACAGTAAACAACAGGTATGTGGTAGTTGGATTTTAACATTGGCTATTCCTACTTCACTTTCCATAATTCTGGGGGGGAAAAGATGAATGGGAAGTGAAACATTAAAGATGTCTTTTAGAATGAATAATAAAAAAATGGAAAGTAGCCTTCTATGGCTCTCTTTAGCTCTCCTCAGAGGACATGTTTTATGTCTTAGACTTCACAGAATGCCAACTGCAGGCTAGGAAAATGTTCCTAGGGCTTACACAAAAGCGTATTTGGAGGGCTAACGTGAACCCGTTCACACAACCACCTCACACCACATCAGGTCTTCTGTGTTGTCCTCTCACTGATGAGATAACATTATTCCTGAGTCCACAGAGCCTCCCTGTGGTTAGAAGAGCTGCCAGGACTCATGCAGCCACCTGGCTCTGCAGGTGAACACTCCTGGGCAGTTCCTCTGTTATTACAGTCATTTCCCCCCTGCGGACCGTAACTTCTTATCCTCTCGTGTTTTTATACACTTGGAAAGAACAATATTTTGCCATTTTTGTTTGTATTCAGTAAAATGTGTCTTTTGAAGTACACCCGAACGGGGACGCCAACCACAATAACGAAGCTCAATGGCGTGGTATCTGGATTTTCACTGAAGTCCTGTGGACTTTCAAACTTGGGTAACTATCATTTTTCTCAATGAGATATTGGTACCATTAAGCCTGAGTGAAGCAGAGACTATGTGCAATGGGTCTAACTTTAAAAACAGCTGATGGTTATACATGAAGCGAACCCAGTAACCTTTTACTGTCTTCAAAGTGAAATGGTTCACTATGTCCTGGAAAGCATTTCCTTCTTAAATTTCAAATTTGTTCTTTTTATAAACAACAACAACAACAACAACAACAGCATAAATAAATAAATAAATAAATAAATAAATAAATAAATAAATAAATAAATAAGGTCTTCGGATGAACTTTCCATTTATAATACAATTTACAAACCCTGTCTGGGATGTCTATGATTTTGCTGGTGCCCCTGCCTTCCTAACACAGTTTCTTCCCTTGGACAGCTTGTATCAGGGACATTTTCCCTAACACGGTGCTGGCAGACCTTAACATTGACAGCGTGGTGGCCCCAGATGCTTTTGTCTGTCGTCGCATCTGCACGCATCACCCCACTTGTTTGTTCTTCACATTCTTTTCCCAAGCATGGCCGAAAGAATCTCAGAGGTAAGGCGTTGTCATTAAGGGTCATCTGGTCTTTTTAAAAAAACGGCCAATAAAAATGTGCTGCACAATCAAGATAGGAAACGTCTAGGCAGCAGGACACTTCTGGACTCCTTGAGATAGATTTGAATTGCGGAAAGGAATGGTACCAGCAGGAGGAAAGACTGGGACCACGGACAATAGGGCAAGGTTCAAAAGTGTTTTGAAAAGTTCTTAGTGACATTACAATTTACAGAACGCGACTTGGTGATTCAAGAAGCAATGTTAGGATGAGGTTGCTATTAAATGCTTCTCTGAGCTACCTTTATTTGCTATACTTGTACCAAGTGGTCTTTCTCTTTGCTATATTTTATCTGATTTATTCATACACTCCCTTTGGTCCTTTAGACATCTTTGTCTCCTTAAAACCTCTGAAAGTGGATTACCAAGCACACGCATTACAAAGAGCCACGCCCTTTCGGGCTTCAGTCTCCAGCACTGCAGGCACAGTGTCCCAGGTAAACAATGCAGGCTGTCCCTCTCTCTGAGCTCCACAGCCCCAAGGAACTGGATGGCTGTGAAGGCTACACACTTCAAACCTGGCGTGTGCTTTGTTGTCTAGTATTCTGCCATCCGTCCTTTTACAACGACACTGATTTCTTGGGAGAAGAGCTGGACATCGTCGATGTGAAAGGCCAAGAAACCTGTCAGAAAACGTGTACCAATAACGCCCGCTGCCAGTTCTTTACCTACTATCCATCGCACAGACTGTGCAATGAGAGGAAGTAAGGCACAAGTTAGGTGGATGCTCTTGGAGCATCTCCTTGTAGGATGAGTTTTGCTTACAGAGTTTTGTTTTCAGCCGCAGGGGCAGATGTTACCTAAAGCTTTCCTCCAATGGATCTCCAACGAGAATACTTCATGGGAGGGGAGGCATCTCTGGATACTCACTGAGGCTGTGCAAAATGGATAATGGTGAATACTTGAAAAAATACAACTGAAGGGGAATAGTCAACCTAACGTTGCTAGTCTACTACACGAGGCTAGTCTACAACAACCATAGAGAGATGGAGACAGCAGCACAAGGAGGTTGAGGCAGGAGAATCAGAAATTTAATACCAGATTGGATTAAAAGGCAAAATCCTGTATAAAAAATGACAACAAAATAGACATGGAAGAGAGAACAAAGTTAACAAATTTGGAGGTTTTCCCTTACATATATGTATGTCATATATATATATATACTTATATATATATGTATATGTGTATGAATATGTATATGTATATATGTCATTTCAAGTGGCATTTCCTGTAGAGACAGACCCAGAGGGCCAATTTTTGTTTTCAAGAAGTGTTTTTTTTAATTATCAGAGATTAAACTATTAAACAGTCCATTAAATAAATTATTCATTTTCTTCCCACTTAATATTTCAGTGA
Organism: Mus musculus; assembly: GCF_000001635.26. Taxonomy (NCBI): domain Eukaryota; kingdom Metazoa; phylum Chordata; class Mammalia; order Rodentia; family Muridae; genus Mus; species Mus musculus. The sequence goes on along the minus strand of NC_000074.6, from coordinate 45,248,091 downwards.
GCCATGATTAGATGCTATGATATATGATATGATATATACACACACACATATATATAATATCTCTCATATATATATATATATATATATATATATATATATATATATATATATACATACACATACATACACACATGCATATATATAATTCCAGATGTTAAGCTATCCTGTAAATTGTGATGAGATTTCATCAATAAAGTGTGACCCTAATTACTCCTCGTGAAAGTTTCAAAAGTATAAAACCTTTTTCATCAGATCATTTGCTATTCTAGAAGGTGACTCTATCCTTAGTTTCAGAGGACCTGATTTACAGCACATTGAGATGTTTTATCCCAACAACTGCAGTGCCCTAAACAGAAAACATGCCTTCCTAGAATTCACTGGTTTGATAGCAATCTCTGGGTGGCCTGAGCCTCTTAAGACAGTTAATTAAGTTATAGTTCATACACACTGTGTTTTGCTCATGATAAACTTACCTAATAAGAAGGAACATTCAAGACAAGTATTGTCTTAATTCTACTTCTTCATGGTAGAAGGGGCAACTAGAAAGACGGCTAAGTCATGTGAGCATGCTTTAAAAACTGGGATCCAGAACAGATAGCTTGATACACTGAAGATTACATTTCTCACCCACTTCTGCCTTCATTATGTTTGTCTCTGTTGAATTTATAGCCTGGTCTGTACAGGTGACAGAATGGATCAGTTGTAGATTGACAGAAGAGAAAATGTGGAGGGTAATAAACCTGTCTGCCTTCTCATGCATAGAGAAGTGGTTACACTGTACAATATTGGGCTACAATACTTACCTTTATGCAAGAGAGAAGATCGAACTCAGTTGTTTTTCGTATTTACTCTGTTGTTGGTCTCTAATGTAACTTGACTTCCTAAAGACACCTAGCAATGGACACCACTAAAAGAAGTATTTCTTCATCCCCAATGCAAAGTTGAGCACTATAAGTTTTCAGCATTCTGTTCAAGTTGATGGAGCAGACATCGAGATAGAACTTTTTCTGAAGGCTTGCATTGGGCTTACTGATAATGTGTCCTACTTACTGCTTGCCTGTTAACTTTCTAAAGGTTACCTTTCTGCTGATGGACTGAAAGGTTTCTGAGGGATTTCTCAGAAGCCTTTCAGGACGAGGGACATTGAAGCCTAGGTAACTGCTAACCACACTCTCTCTGTTGTAGTGTGCACAACTAAAATCAACCCCAGAGTGGTAGGAGGAGCTGCGTCTGTTCACGGTGAGTGGCCATGGCAGGTGACTCTGCACATCAGCCAGGGACACCTGTGTGGAGGCTCCATCATTGGAAACCAATGGATACTGACAGCAGCTCATTGTTTCTCTGGGTGAGTATTATTGCTATTCTCCTGGGATTGCCATCATGAAGGTGAAATCTGGGACTATCATAAGAGTCAATAAACACTTTGAAAATGTAAATGATCCTGTTTCCTAAATTAATTCTCTCTGTGTGGGCAGGGACGATGGTGTAGAAGAGACCAGTCCTCATCATTTGGCCACAATAGAACAGGGGCAGGAGCAGAGCAGATTGCCCACCTCTGCCTTTTCATTCAAACGCAAATTATTTCCATTGTCTTCCTGATGGTGCCTGGTGGCGAAGCACAGGGCCAGAGTGAAGCTTACAATCCTCAGCTCTCTGAATCCTGGTTACCCTAGTCTCTCTTTCTCTGCCTCCGAATGCTTAGAGTTCAGCACACACCATCAGACCAGATCCCCGCACTTAGCATTGCTTTTCGATATTGGCCAAATGTGAACATCTTAGCCGGGGAAGTGTGTATCTCGAGGAAATTCGGTTGAGTGAAACCTTTCTGTGCTACTTTTAGTGCCTCTGTTGCTTCCAGACACAGGTTTAGAGGCTAATCGTTTTGTTAATTTTTTTCCATGCATGGATGCATTATGCACATAATTCAATGCTACACTTGAGATCAATAGTCCCCTTTGCAAGCACATATGAAAAAACACAGAAAGTCCCAGTGACTTTTCTTTAAATTCTGCCCAAGACAAGGTTGAGACTAATACCCAACTCTCCTGAGCTTGGAGATGTGCTGGGGAGTAGAAAGACCATTTATTTAAAGTGTCCAATATTAGTGCAAGAACTAATCCAGTGATTTCACTGTAGAGGAAATATGTGACTAAAAGTTTTGAGAATAAAATCACTTTTTTTACCACCTAAAGGTAGAAACAGACACAGAGTATAAATAACTGTGAAACACAAATATTTGGAAATTGCCTAGTGATAGATTTTTTTTTCCATTCTGTTTGTTCCTTAGGATAGAGACACCTAAAAAGCTGCGTGTCTACGGTGGCATTGTAAATCAATCAGAAATAAATGAAGGGACTGCTTTCTTCAGGGTTCAAGAAATGATAATTCATGATCAGTATACGACAGCAGAAAGTGGGTATGATATTGCCCTGTTAAAACTGGAATCAGCCATGAATTACACAGGTATATATATAGAGAGAGAGAGTTTTAGGTGACCTAGATAAAACATTCACGTTAGGAGACTCACAGTCTCATCTATGGGGTCTAATCAACAGACAGACAAGGAAGGTCTGAAAAGATGGCCTCACTCTGTTGAGACAGAGAGTTTGCCTTAGAATACTAGATTAGCGATCCATACTTATCTCCTTGTACTAAGGTCAAATCTAAGTGGATCAAGGAACTTCACATAAAACCAGAGACACTGAAACTTATAGAGGAGAAAGTGGGGAAAAGCCTTGAAGATATGGGCACAGGGGAAAAATTCCTGAACAGAACAGCAATGGCTTGTGCTGTAAGATTGAGAATTGACAAATGGGACCTAATGAAACTCCAAAGTTTCTGCAAGGCAAAAGATACCGTCAATAAGACAAAAAGACCACCAACAGATTGGGAAAGGATCTTTACCTATCCCAAATCAGATAGGGGACTAATATCCAACATATATAAAGAACTCAAGAAGGTGGACTTCAGAAAATCAAATAACCCCATTAAAAAATGGGGCTCAGAACTGAACAAAGAATTCTCACCTGAGGAATACCGAATGGCAGAGAAGCACCTGAAAAAATGTTCAACATCCTTAATCATCAGGGAAATGCAAATCAAAACAACCCTGAGATTCCACCTCACACCAGTCAGAATGGCTAAGATCAAAAATTCAGGTGACAGCAGATGCTGTCGTGGATGTGGAGAAAGAGGAACACTCCTCCATTGTTGGTGGGATTGCAGGCTTGTACAACCACTCTGGAAATCAGTCTGGCGGTTCCTCAGAAAATTGGACATAGTACTACCGGAGGATCCAGCAATACCTCTCCTGGGCATATATCCAGAAGATGCCCCAACTGGTAAGAAGGACACGTGCTCCACTATGTTCATAGCAGCCTTATTTATAATAGCCAGAAGCTGGAAAGAACCCAGATGCCCCTCAACAGAGGAATGGATACAGAAAATGTGGTACATCTACACAATGGAGTACTACTCAGCTATTAAAAAGAATGAATTTATGAAATTCCTAGGCAAATGGATGGACCTGGAGGGCATCATCCTGAGTGAGGTAACACATTCACAAAGGAACTCACACAATATGTACTCACTGATAAGTGGATATTAGCCCAAAACCTAGGATACCCAAGATATAAGATACAACTTGCTAAACACATGAAACTCAAGAAAAATGAAGACTGAAGTGTGGACACTATGCCCCTCCTTAGAAGTGGGAACAAAACACCCATGGAAGGAGCTACAGAGACAAAGTTTGGAGCTGAGACGAAAGGATAGACCATGTAGAGACTGCCATATCCAGGGATCCACCCCATAATCAGCATCCAAACGCTGACACCTTTGCATACACTAGCAAGATTTTATCGAAAGGACCCAGATGTAGCTGTCTCTTGTGAGACTATGTCGGGGCCTAGCAAACACAGAAGTGGATGCTCACAGTCAGCTAATGGATGGATCACAGGGCTCTCAATGGAGGAGCTAGAGAAAGTACCCAAGGAGCTAAAGGGATCTGCAACCCAATAGGTGGAACAACATTATGAACTAACCAGTACCCTGGAGCTCTTGACTCTAGCTGCATATGTATCAAAAGATAGCCTAGTCGGCCATCACTGGAAAGAGAGGCCCATTGGACATGCAAACTTTATATGCCCCAGTTCAGGGGAACGCCAGGGCCAAAAAGGAGGAGAGGGTGGGTAGGGGAGTGGGGGTGGGTGGGTATGGGGGACTTTTGGTATAGCATTGGAAATGTAAATGAGCTAAATACCTAATAAAAATGGAAAAAAAATTAAAAAAAAAGAATACTAGATTAGACTTTGAGAGTGCAGACGGAGAGACTTGCCTTCAGGCTTCTTCAGGTACATAGAATGACATCGTTTTATAAAATACCGAAGCAATAAGAATAATGATTGATATTTTGCTTTAGTAACAAAGGGCTTGACAGCACAGTTGAGCAAATGCTACAGAATATTAAACCACATTAAAAATGAAAGGTGGTGTAAAGAGGGCCTGTCTTACCCTTTCCCTTGTCCCTTCTGCTTGGGACATTTCATATGTGCCACTGAACACATGACATGAAACACATGAGAAAAAGATAACGAATATCATAAAGAAAGAGAGCATGATTAATGTCAGGTGAGATAACACCCCTTTCTGGGACAAATGATTGGCTTTCTTTCTGCTTCGGTCAGCTTTTCGCTACTGTGACAAAATGCCTGATGTAACCACCCTGTAAGAAAGAAAGGTGATATGGGCTCTCTTGATGTCAGAGGCTTCAGCCTGCAGTTGTGTGTGTGTGTGTGGGGGGGGGGGGTCCACTGCTTTGTAGCCCTTGGTAAGAAATGTGCAGAGGAGCAAATTTTCACCTCCTGGATGCTGGGAAGCATTAATGAAGGGACGGGGCTCCTGATAGCCCCTTCAAAGGCCCACCCTCAATGACGTCACTTCCTTCCTACACCTTCCCCCCCAACACACACACACACACACACACACACACACACACACACACACATTCTCCATTATCTCTAAGTAGTGTCACAGGCTGGGATGGAGTCTTTGAACATGGGCCTTTGGGGAGACACCTCAGATCCAAACCGTAGTGGCCTCTGATGACTAAACTGTGATTTTCAAAATTAGATTTTCAGCGGCCAATATGCCTGCCTTCCAAAGGAGATAGAAACGCAGTGCACACAGAATGCTGGGTGACTGGATGGGGGTACACAGCACTAAGAGGTAACAAACCATGCCTTCTATCTCTGCTTTATTCTGAAGTCAAAGAACAGAGCTTAACCATTGCCTCTGTTTTCTATCTAGTCATATGGCCCAAACGTGAGTCAAGTCACCTACTCAATAACAGGAAGACTGATAACAAAGATCAATACATCTGATCAGAAACGTTAAATATGATTAAACCCCTCTAAAGACCATTTTAACTGGAGACTTTTAGTTTGGGACCTAACACTCTATGTAAAAGTTCTAGCCTGGTTTCTAATTATTTTGTCTGAAAAGAAATTCTACTTAGTGTCAGTTAATTTTGAACTTAATAACATTAATGAAATTATGTACACAATAGTAGAAACAATGTCTTCTTTATACTCCATACTTACAAAAATTACTTATGAATCAAGCTTAGTAATACCACCCCCCCCCAGGATTTGTATGTACAATTTTGGCTTTTAAATATAATTGTATATAAACCTATAGTAATTATTCCTCTAAAACACTAATATGACCCTTTTCAGGTGAAGTACAAAGTACTCTTCAGAAAGCCAAGGTTCCATTGGTGTCAAATGAAGAATGTCAGACAAGATACAGAAGACACAAAATAACCAATAAGATGATCTGTGCAGGCTACAAAGAAGGAGGGAAGGATACGTGCAAGGTAAGGCAGTCTCAAGCAATCAGTCATGCCAGATTGAAGTGAGAGCTTAATGCATTTGTACAAACCACTGTACCATTGAGCAGTGTCCGAGTGTGCTTCCTGTTGCTGTGATAAAACACTGACCAAACACAACTCAGGGAAGGAAAGGGTTTATCAAGCTTACAGGTTACACAGTCCACCATAGCGGAAAGTCAAGGTAGGCAGGAACTGCAGTAGAGACGGTGGAGGAGTGCTACTTCCTGGCTTCTGTTTAGTCTTGTGTTCCCTACTTTTCTTTTGTGACAATGTGGTTAACAATTAGCAGTGGAGAAAGTTCCCCACAGTCCAGGCTGATGGCAGAGGTGCCTCAGCTGTGTTCCCTCTTCCCAGGTGTGTGAGGTTGACAACTCAGATTAGCCATCGCAAGCAGATCACTTGGTGGGTTTATTTTAGGTAAACTAAACTCTACAGGAGGAAGGAAAGCTGGATAAAGGAGAACAATTGGATGTTTGGATGCTTGTGAGAGGGCCAGAATATTATGTAAAATTGCTGTGAGCAATACTTACTTAACTCAGGAAATGCCTACCATGATCCCGGCATGTGTCTTCTTTTTCTCCCCCTTTGACAGGGAGATTCTGGAGGGCCCCTGTCCTGCAAATACAATGGGGTCTGGCACTTGGTGGGCATCACAAGCTGGGGTGAAGGCTGTGGTCAGAAGGAGAGACCGGGGGTCTACACGAACGTGGCCAAGTACGTGGACTGGATTCTGGAGAAAACTCAAACAGTCTGAAAGAGTTCAACTGGTATCACTTTGTGGCCCTGGAAGATTATTCCATAGAAATGAGCTTGACGTCTCTGATGAAGACACTGGGATACTGACTCTTCCACTGTAACCAATTGAATGGCCTTGATGTACGTAAGAACACCCAGAAAGAAAACTATTATTTTCAGAATTCCTGATCTGGGAGAACCACTGGTTGTTTTCTGCATCCAGCTACTACTCAAGGAAACAAATACAGCAAGGAGATTTTAAAAATAAAAACACATCAGATATATAAGGAAAATATCAAGTAAGGGTGCTGTCTGCCTTTTTAGTCTCTGTGACAAATACCTAAAGTAGTTCACAAAAGGAAAAATTTCTTTTGCACACCTTTCCTCAGGTTTCAGCCTACGATCTGGTTGGCTGGCCCCATTGCTTTAGCCTGAGGTGAGGCAGAACCATATATCCATAGGAGGCTGTGGAGAAGGAGTCTGCTCAGTTCATGGTAGGCAGGAAGCAAATGGAAACAGGAATGTATTGGGGACACGAATGGTCCTTCAAGAATATACTGTCAATCATTTACTTCTTCCAGAGACATCCTGCTCCCTAACCTCCCTTTCCTTCCCAGATAACACCTCTGTCCTAGCTGGCCCCAAGAGATCAGGTAGAAAGGCAGAGGAAACCATATAAAGAGTTGTTAAGTGCAAAATCAAAACCAGAAGGAATGCAGACAGGAGCTCAAAATGTCCATTTATAAGAATCTTTTTTTTTCTCTGCCTATATGAATCCCCCTCCTGTATAAAGGACTGACTCAATTCAGTGATGGGTTTTGAGAAGTCTGTTTGTGTGTGTGTGTGTGTGTGTGCGCGCGCGCGTGTGTGTGTGTCTGTCTGTCTGTGCACATTCATGTTTAGGTATGTGCAGGTACCTGGTGGGGGCGATCAACCTTGCATTATTTCTCATGTGCCATCTACCCTAGCTTTTCAAAGACAGAGTGTCTTACTGGGATTGGAGACTTGGGCTAAGCTAGCTATCTAGCAAGTCCAGGGACCATTCTGTCTCTACCTCCCCAAACTGAAATTAAGAAGACATGCCATGGTGCTTAATTTAAACCTCTCTCTGTCTTTGTCTCTGTCTCTGTCTCTGTCTCTGTCTCTGTCTCTGTCTCGCTCTCTCTCCTTCCTCCTTCTCTCCCTCCCACTCTCTCTTTGGGTGTGCACGTGCGCATGTGCAAGTCATAGTGTGTGTGCAGGGCAGTGGACCATCTTCAGGAGTCAATGCTCTCCTTCCATCATGTAAGGTCCAGGGATGGACATTAGGTGTTCAGATTTGGTGACAAATGTCTGTACCTTCTTAGCCACGTCACAAGCCAGCTGTTCCGATTTCCTACAGATGCTGGGAATCAAATCTGAGTCCTCGGGGTTGCCTGGCAAGCATCATTACTGACTGAGCTCTCCAGTGGCCTTGTCAGTCTTCTCTCTGCATTTTCCCAAACTGGCTTGGACAAGCACCATTGCAGGTGTTAAGTGCACACTTCCTAATTTCCACATGGGCCGAGTATAGGAGGAGCAATTTTCCAGGAAGTGGTCCCTTGAAGACACACCGTACTGATTTGCTTGCCTCGGAAAGTATCTCAGCGTAGCCTGCACTCTTTTTGCAGTGTTAGGGGAAAGTACAGGTGGATGGAGATAAGGAAGACAAGCCAAAACCTACCAAGATCTGCCAGTGAGTGGGAGTTTACAAAGCTGAGTAATGAATGTGCTGGACGGAAATGTGTGTTGAAATCGTACATACTACGGGGGGGGGGGGGGGGGTGGATAATTTGGGAGCAAATGTGGTTTCAATAGAGGCTGCAGCCTCCTCAAACAGTTCTCTGTATTCTGAGTACCTGACTTTTGTCCTCACATGGGGCAATAATGTAGTATTTGGACTTTGTCCCCGTACTTTTCAGTCAGCGTTGATAACTATACAAGTTGTCCAAATGAAAAGTATTTATTGTGCCCAATTATGTCAGAGTGTCTTGTTGAGCTTGGGGAACTGAAGCGCCAGCCAATAAATTATGAAGGTTTCATAAGGTTTTCTGTTGATTTAGTACGAACCGAAGAGAGGAGCTGCACAAAATCTATACTTTCAAACAAAGATGACCATGACACAAAGGGTTCTAAGAAATGACAACGAAGAAGAGTTAGCAGAAGCTAAGAGAGTGGCATGGAAAGGAAGTGGCCCCAAGCAAGACAAAGCAAAGACAGCAAACAAGCAAAAGCCAGAGATCGATGTCACTGAAATGGCACGAGCAGGCTGGATTCAAAATGCTTCTAGAGTAAGACAGAATTGACATCAAATGGGGTCACAACTTCACAACCCATGAACAAGCAGCGCCTTTTATAACCTATTTATTACATTTCACATAGGAAATCTTTTATAACCTATTTATTACATTTCACATAGGAAATTGAGGAGGCATTGCTGTCTTCTCTGAGAAGTATTTAAGGAATGTTTTCGTCTTAATTTTTTTTCAGAACAAGTGCAACATCTTAATTCTGAATATCTAGTACCTAGAAAATGCTATGAGCTATAAGGAATAAGAAATTACGCTGAGCAGATTCACATCTCCACACCAACAAGCTGCGAATCTGTATACTTTCTGGCACTTTTCTCACTTAATCTTCTCTCTCCTGGAGCTAGCTCTGAGTCCCACAGACAAGCTTCCTCTGTCTGTTACACAACAATGGATTCCACCGAAGTATTTTTCTGCCTTGGCCTGTAGAATGTTATTGTTTCAAACTATGCATTAGCTGTTTCTCTGGTCCCTAAGACTCACCCAACGGAAGAACTTCAGAGAGGCTTCTAAGTCCAGTCTCCTGTAACTTGACCCCCAACACTGGGGCCTGGTGGCCTGGAACCAGATGGCAGGACAGGAAGACATGAACTACTTCCTCCAGGTGTTTCCCACCTCCTGAAGTTTCCAGAGCATCCTGCCACCATGAGAGGCCACCAAGCAGAGGCCTATCGTTCAGTTTGTAAATACTTCGTTATTTGGCCACTAGATGGTGCCTTTATACTTCTCCATTGCCATCAAAAATCCAAGCAGGTGGACAGAACATAATCTGCAGGTTGAAACAAATTCTCTGTGAATGTAATATCAGGAGCTATTAAATCAAACTGCTTCAATTCCAAGGTACTTGACTTTTCAAATACAATATAATTGTTGTAAATATCTACCCCTTAGCAATATAATTGTACATATCTACTCCCTAGCGAGCAGCCTTTTTATATCGTACTTTCCTGAATCCCCAGCCCTGGCTTCCACTTTTCTTTACTAAGTAGCACCGAGCTGCCCTCCCCAGACACCTCTAGAACACAGTAGGAGTGCCATCAAAAATACTGCCATCTGCCATCTTCCTCCTACCGAGGCTCTGCACCATCTTGCCTGCTGTACTCCTCAAATCTCTCTTCAGGACAGCATCTTCTAAGCTGCCGAATCTACACTGTGATTACTTATAAGTAACGCTCAAATCATGCCATAGCGTTTTGGAAACAGGCTGACTAAGGACTTCAGTTGAAGGAAGTATACTTGGTTGTTGGTTGGCTGAATACCCTGCCAAGGGCGACCGCCGGTTACAGGTTTGACCTCCAGTGTGGCTGAATGAAGTGGCTCTGGAGTCTTTGGAGAAGTCAGATCTAGTGGGAGGTCTATGGAGGTGGAGGTGTGCCCCTCGAGGCAATAGTTGAACTCCAGTCTCTATGGTTCTCCACTTCCTAGCTCGAGGATTTGCTTCTAGCCCACACACTCCAGCCATGATACCCTGGCTACCCATTATCTCTATCTAGTTAGCATGTGCAGGCACTCAGCTTTAGAATGTGGTAAACAGAGAGATAATTAAAGCTCTCTCTACTTATTAAGAAGAGAGCTATAACTTTGTAGAGTAACACAAATCTGACTGGCACACCCCAAAACATATACATACATACATACATACATACATACAGCACATTCACGCACATGTATATGTATACACACATGCATACACACACATAGCACATGCACACATGCATACATACACAATACACACAGAGCACGTACACACACAGCATTTGTATTCATATACACACCCACATACTGCAATACAAACATGTATACACACATACACAATACACACACATACACATAGATACACAGACCACATACACACAGCATTTGCATACATACACACATAGCAATACAAACATACACACACATACATACACATACGGTACATGCATATTCATAGGCAGTTACAGGTTCAGTCACCCCAACACGCCTCTGTAAGAGGTCAGACCCCTCATTAGAGGTTTCCTACCAGCTGTGTTTCCCTGGCTCTTCCTTGCCCAATCTGACATAGTCACACACCAACCAGGGAGCTCGCAGAAACCAGTTTTTTTGAGGTTGAAGATTTGGGTATTTTGTGACTATGACACAGAAAGCCACTTAGAACTGCTGACCCGCCATCAGAATGAAGTTGTTCATCTCACATGAAAGTGAGACTGCCTGAGGTAGGGAAAGAACTCTCTGACTCATGGACCGTGTTTCTAAATGAGCCATCTAGCTAGGTGTTGGATAAAGCAAACGGGGATACTGATAACCAGACTGTTTAGGGGTCAAGAGACACTAGAGAAGTGTGAAATCCTCGGAGCTTCCATGAGAAACCCAGCAGAGGGCGCAGTAACTCTGCGTACAGAAGCTCTCAGCCTCCAAAAGAAGCAGAGAAACAGCTGGAAACCCACTCCCTGCTCGGTCTCATTTAACAGTCTCGTCTGCAGGGAGCCCTAAGGTACCAGTCTCAGCTGGAGCACCTATAACAAAGCCATAAATCAGCCCTTCCTCAGATCCTGCCCACAGTGTGGGAGATCAAGCTGTGCGGAGGCCCCTGACCAGATCCAGCGAACATCTGTGTGTCTGGCTCCCAGGCCTGTTTAGAGTGGCATGCTGTGGTGCCCTGCCTGGGAGGGGCAAGCAGGTTCAAATGCCCTGCCGAGCGAACAAGCAGAGAGGGAAGGCGGTGATCCCCACAGATATAAGGCCTTTCTAACCTATCCCTTCGAACAGATGCAGCTCTTCCCTTGTTGGCTGGAGAGAACGGTTCATCTGTCCAGATGTGAGACCAGCAGGTGTCAGTGGAATCCAGCTGGCTTTACTCCCTAGTCTGAAACTCCTTTTTTGCCTTGTCATTCTTGGACTTATGATGGCTGTTGTTGTTGGGATAGTGTTGTCATACCGATCTTAAGCTGGTGAGTAGATTGAGAGTGATTTTTCCAAGACAGTAGCTTTTCACTGATGTGAGGTGGGCTGCAGGGGCAATAGCCTTCTGTGGGTTTTCTCTTGTTAACTCGCATGTTATCAGCAGCACGAAACCCTGGCGAAGAATGACAAGCACTGAAGACAGTCATGTTTGCTCCTGCTCAGTATGTGAGAGCCCCAGCTCTCAGGTGCCCTGTTGTGCGCCTGGAACAGGAAGTATGCTGACAGGAGACACCTTGTTTTGACAGAGAGATCTGCAGACAGTGGAGGCCTGCGGCCCTAGCCACGGGTCTTATGGACAACACCAAAGGCCTGTGTGTGCCATTAATGTATGAAGATTATATGTATAAGATATATATGTGCATCGTATGTTTACAGATACATGTATATATGTATATGCTGTTTACATTTATATATGCATATAATCTACATACATAATGTATACAGATTGCTGATAGTCTCCTGTGGAAGTCCCCGTTTCCAGCAGTCACCAGCCTTCTTAGTCCCATCCTTTTGCTCCTTGTGACTTCTACTAACAATCCCCTGATATAGTTTTATTTATTTCTTATGTTTTGCGTATTAGTAGGTTTTCTGTGTTGCCGTGAGAAAGCACTTTCACCAAAAGCAAGTCACGGAAGAATGAGTTTATTTGGGCTTACAATTCCAGAGGCATGAAAGGCCTCCACTTCCTGTAGTGTCACACAGTAGTCAGTTTTCGGAGCTCCACTTCCCCGCCCACATAGCAACTCTTTAGCATGGTAATGAGGACAGGTGAGGGGACAGCTGAGTAGGAGTATGACTCAGCAAATCCATGCACAGATTTGGCTTTGATCTTTCCAACTTATCGTATTCACAGATGGATAGCTTGTGAGAGGGGGATGATTCCCTTTCAAATAAAGTATCAATCCTCCCAGTGTGAGCAATGTGGTAAATATTCAGCAAAAATAACCTTCTCTGCATATTTACCTCTTAGAGGGCGGCCAGGAAAGCCAGGTAGAAATAGATATACTACACCAAGAACACATCTGAGCGAGCAGTGCCTTCTGACAGCCTCTCGATCTTCAGTTATAAAGTTCATTTCAACTCAGTGCATATGGTGAGAAATCCTAGACTTCTTTTCATGCTGAATCGGTCACCAAAGCCTTTGCTTTCAACTTGACAATATCTGCATATGGCCACACATGTCACCGATATTCACTAGGGAGGTGTAAGCAAGCAGGTGTCCATTCCTAATGCAAAGACAGCACACGGAATTAGGATTCCACTGGAGTCCCAGCTAGGCAAACTGATGAGTTGACTTGGTGAGCCCACAGGATGTAAGTGAGGGGCTGTCTACAGGGCTTGGAGTGACACCAACCAGACACCATTGAGAAGTTCCATTCCATCATGGCCGATGACCTCATGGAAGCTATTCTTGGAGTCCCATTCTCACTTAACCCTGCACTTAATGTATACTCTACCATTCCAAAGTTATTTTGTAGCTGGGGAAGAAGACAAGGGGAAATAAGGCCTGGATTCCCACATGAGAGCCCTGTGAGCCCCTCACTTCTGTTCAGATTATTAACAGCTCTATTGACATTCCTATAGACCTACCTATCACTGCGTTGCTTTGCTTCCTTGGTTGTCATAGCTACCGGGCCAAAGTCATGATATAAAATACTTATCATTGTTGATTTTTCTGTCAACTTATCTGAATGCTCTACTACATGAATGAGGAAATAAGTCATCCTTCAGAAAGCCCATTGCACCACACTGGTAGGCATAGATATTTCTTTATAAAACCAGAGATACATACTTTAAGTCACAGTGTTTGTCTTTATCTTTGTCTTTCTTTCTCTCTTTCGTTCTCTCTTTCTTTCTTTCTTTCTTTCTTTCTTTCTTTCTTTCTTTCTTTCTTTCTTTTTTGTTTTTTCCGAGACAGGGTTTCTCTGTATAGCCCTGGCTGTCCTGGAACTCACTTTGTAGACTAGGCTGGCCTCGAACTCAGAAATCTGCCTGCCTCTGCCTCCCAAGTGCTGGGACTAAAGGCGTGCGCCACCACACCCGGGTCTTCACAGTGTTTTTCTATTCCCCATGCTTGTTCATGGAAATTCAGGTTAGGTATATTTTTTTTCCTAAGACAAGGTATGTTCCCTGAAAGATTTGTGCACAAGAGACAGCCATCACTCCCAAATGAAAGCATTAATGTTCATATGGCAAACTAGAGGCTTCATGAATTTGTCTAGTCCCCAGAGAGATTCTAGTGAAGGTTAATCAGATGTTGAGATTGCAAACCTTGGTGAGTAAAGGTTGAGATGGGTTTGAAAGGTGTTTTGAAATAAAGAAGAATAAAATGATGCTGTTTCCGTCATCCTACCTGTACCCGACACCCCAGTCAGAGGAGCTACATGAGCTATGCCAGATACTGTTAACACTGAGTCACTCTGCAGAAAAGGGATGAGAGAGATGGACTCGGGCAGGACCTGAAAGCATCAGGCTCTCCATCTGGATATTAATAACATTTCACTGGAAAACTCAGACACTTGTATTTAGGGACGTTAGTGCTGGTATCAGAGTTATTAAGGTCAGAGCCTGTGCTCTGTCAGCTCTAACATGCACCACCCATCTTCAAGGAGCCAGTTGAAGACATAAGTTACAGTAAACGTAAATGAATAAAGAAAGGGGGAATTCATTCAGTGAGGCACTTGGAGAAGAACAAAGGAGTCCAGTGTGCCACACCCTGTCTGCCCTCAGGGTGTTAACATGATGATCTGTTTAAGTAGCAAGTCAGAGGCATGCATAATTAAGTAACCTTGGTTAGGGTGTGGTTCTGCCTGTTGCTATGGTCACAGTACCAATCTGCTACGAGGTCTCCTGCAAGAGGTGATTCTCTTTTTATTATTATTATATGTAAGTACTCTGTAGCTGTCTTCAGACACCCCAGAAGAGGGCATCGTTATGGATGGTTTTGAGCCATCATGTGGTTGCTGGGATTTGAACTCATGACCTTCAGAAGAGCAGTTGGTGCTCTTAACCACTGAGCCATCTCTCCAGCCCCCGCAAGCTGTGATTCTTACCTGGAGATAAGTTCTAGCTCTGGCTAGTTCCTGGGCCTCAGACTCTGCTGCATCGGGAGACTCTACAGAAATTCTGATTCCTTGGAGTCCCTTGTCACAGTGCTCTGATCACCAGCTGAGGCTTACAAGAGGGTCTTTGGGTCACCAGCGTTCTTGCCAGGATGATTACAATGGCTTGCATCTGATGAGAGTCTTTGTTGTGAAGTGCAAAGTTGGCTCTTAAATGGGTTCACATTCTATAGCAGCTCTCCCCACCCATGCTGTAAAACAAGCTTACCAGTTGTCTTATTAATCTTCCTCCTATCAATGACTTGATAATGCTTGCACTGTGTGAGATCAAGCCCTTGTGGTAGACTGAGACCTTTCTGCCTCTTCTATGGCTGTGGCTGCCATGGCTCTTCATGGCCTATGGCTGCCATGATTTCTGAGTTTTGGGGCAGCTGGAAATGGGACAATCCTTCCCTTAGTAGACCCCACCCCCATTAAGGCTCTTTCTTTTCTAAGAAAAGTCTTTTAAATTCATTTGTGCTTTATGTACTGGCTTCTATGATGAATGGAGCCTCACCAACAAAAATGCACCCCAGACACGTTTCTAACTGTATCAATAGAGAGCACAGAGCCTCTTTTAATGATAATAAATTTGCCCACAGTTTTAAATGCTCACACAACTCTTTCCCTTGAGAAATAGCTTAACTTTCACGCATTCCTTTCTGCTCTGCTCTTTGTCCTAGTTTTCCCAGTCAACCTGATATGTATGCGCAGACAGCAGTCACCGTGCCACAGTGTGAATGTTTTGCTGCTGTGAAGTCTCTGCCAAGCTACCTAATCCACCTGCATTGACAATTCTAGGACAAAGGATAAAATGTACACAAATCCTCCCTAGAATGTAACATTAATGGAAAGGCTTCTAGTCGAATTCCCAATAAAATCTTTGTTTCCATTTGGAAATTCATGATCATAGTACTCACTGTCTATAGTTTTATTAGAACTCTCTACTTTATCCACATCAGGATCAACCATTAAGTTCTTCTCATATAAAAACCCTGACTGGCTTTTCCCCCACCTCTTCCTTCCCCCTATACCCACCCAAATTCCTCCTCCTCCTTCTCCTCCATGTAGTACAGGCTGGCTTCAAACTTACTATGTAGCTAAAAAGGACTCTGAACTCCTTGTCCTTGTGGCCTCCACATCTTGAGTGCTGGATAGTCTAGAACTCTTGTGGCCCACAGAGCCACAAGATTTTCTGAAAACCAGTTTCAGAACCATATAGTCAAATTTATTCATAGGAACAACCCTACTTTTCTGGTAGCCATTTCCACATTCGTTGCTTTCTTGTTTCTGTGACCCCAGTACTTGGTTGGAACAACCTATGGGAGTAATGGTTTATTTGACTCCTGGTTGCAGAGATGTTCACTCTATCATGGCAGTCCAGGAAACACCAAATGCAGCAAGAACCAGGGGCTAAATATAACACTCAAAGGCCTTCTCTTGCTAACCTGCTTTTTTGAGCTAAACCTTACCTTCCAAGGTCTCCAAAGTCTCTTAAAATAGTGCCATCAACCAGAGAAAAATACATTCAAAATATGCATAATCCTGTTGGAGCCATTTCATATTTAAATTATAGCATATATGTATGCTATCTATACACTGGCTTTTAATCTTCATATAAGAGCTGGATGCTTTGTGAAATCCTTTTATAATTGCCCTGGCAGTGGCATCTAATGTAAAGTGAATAAAGTGGCTACAGTTATCATCTTCCTTTCGCTCTTGATCTCGAGGGGAGAGCATTTATTCGTGACCCATTAAATGTGACATTACCTGTGTTTTCCACAGATGCTTTTTATCAAGTGGAGAAGGGTCCCCTTATTGGTAGATTGTAAGCATTTTTATTGTGGAAAGGTGTTGGATTCTGCTGAGTGCTTTCTTTCTTTCTTTTTTTTTTTTTTTTTTTTTTTTGCAGCTATTAAGATCATCACAATGTTTTCTCCCTTATTCTATTACCACGTGTTACACTGATTGGTTTGGGGATGTGAAACAACCTGTGTGTTAACTACAATAAAATCCTCTTGGTCGCAGCATCTAGTCTTCGTTGCATATCGTTTGATTCACTTTGCCAATATTTTGTTGGAGGTATCTTAGTCTGTAAGTGATGGCAGCAAGTGGCTTTGCTTTACGGGGACACCTCTGGCTCAGCTGTTGGAATGACTGTGGTTGTAGAGAGAGAGGCAGGAAGAAAGCCCTTCGTTCCTGTTTCAAAGATGCTATGAAGAATTGATGTGGGCTTTTAATTTTTTAAATGTATAACCCAAGCCCTTTGGCTTTGGGAATCATTTTGTGAAATATTTCAAATTAACAGTGTAATTTCTTAGTGAAGTATAGGTCTATTTGGGTTTGTGTACATTTTTTTTTGAATAAGTTTCAGTAGCTGGATGTTTCACTTCATCTACTTTACCTGAGTTGGGTTCTTTGTGGCAGACTCTTTTATTCCCACAAGGTCACTACCAATCTCTCCCCTGTAAGTCTCAGCCTTAGTAACATGTGCCTTTTCTCTATTTTTTTTTTCCTGTTGGGACTCACCAAAGGTTTATTGACTGTAGTGTCTCAAAAAGCCCAGATATTCATATTGATTTGTTTTTCTATTCTTTCATTTATTGTCCCTCAAATCTTTATTACTTTCTTCCCCCTGCTTGGTCTAATTTATTTTAATCCCTAATATACCAAAGTATATAATACTTTTTCTCATTTTCCTTGAGGACTTTTTGACTACACATCTATGAATTCCAGTTCCATTTGATGGAACTACTGTCAGGATAGCATCCTGTGCTTTAAAACACATTGTTTATTTTTCCTCTCAAGGTATTAAATTTTTCTGCTAACTCCATTATATTATATAACTGGAATTTTGTAGCCTCAGTATAAAAGATTCTACTGCATTTATATTGATGTCTTTGAATCTCAATCTATCCATTTTAATGGGAAGTAGAATATATCTACCTACATGTTGCCAACTATTTATTCATGAGAAAAAACTATGCTTAGTTTTATTTTGTAAATAAGAAGATTGAATTAAATGAATATAAAGAGCTTGAGAATACGTAAGACATAGACTAGAAAGTACAGTCCCATGCTGTCTGGTTCCCATGCTTACTGGGTCATAAAATGATGCACAGTTTCCGTTTTTTGATAAACATCGTTAACCAGTGGGAAAGTGAGTACAAGAAATTCACACATAAGTGTAAACTGGAAATTTGTAACATTGTTCTTAGTCCACCCACAAAAGTGTTACCCAGGCTTCCTGGGAACATCTATCTCAGCCATGGGATATGGGCAGAGTGTAAGTAAATTCATCACTGAGATGTTTGTTCATTCTCTCACTCAACAAACATTTCTTGACCTGACCCTTACATGGCTGACACCATTGTAGGCACCAGAATTAAATGAGTGTGTATTTTGTGCTAATGATAGAAATATTCAATCCATTTCAATGCAACCTCATTTCCCCTTTTTAGATGACTTTGTGGTAACTGAAGGAGTGTCAACCAGGAAGTCTTAATGGATACTTAATGTTTTATGTATAACTAACCAAATACAATGGAATTCTGTTTGGATTTTTCAGAACAATTTAGAATTCCTCAGTGCTAAATATATTTCACATCCCCTTGATTCCAGAACATAACCACTTCCATGAGTGCGGTCAACATAAGATTAGGAACTACACTCTTTTTTTATTGAATATTTTCTTTATTTACATGTCAAATGTTATCCCCTTTCCCGGTTTCCCCCTTGAGGAAACCCCCATCCCATCCTCCCTCCCCCTGCTATGAGCATATGCCTCTGTATTTGCAAGGCTCTGGCAGGGCCTCTCAGGAGAGAACTATATCAGGTTCCTGTCAGCAAACACTTCTTGGCATCCACAATAGTGTCTGGGTTTGGTAACTGTATATGGTTGTATACGGGTTGAAACCCCAGGTGAGATGGTCTCTGGATGGCCTTTCCTTCAGTCTCTGCTCTACACTTTATCTCTACATTTGCTCCTGTGAGTATTTTGTTCTCCTTCTAAGGAGGACTGAAGCACCCACACTTTGGTCTGCCTTCTTCTTGAGCTTCATGTGGTCTGTAAATTATATCTTGAGTATTTGGAGCTTTTGGGCTAATATCCACTTATCAGTGAGTGCATAGCTCGTGTGTTCTTTTGTGAATGGGTAATCTCACTCAGGATGATATTTTCTAGTTCCATCCATTTGCCTAAGAATTTCATGAATTCATCATTTTTAATAGCTGAGTAAATAGCTATTACACAATAGCTCCATTGTGTAAATTTACCACATTTTCTGTGTTCGTTCCTCTGTTGACGGACATCTGGGTTCTTTTAGGCTTCTGGATACTATAAATAAGGCTGCTTTGAACATAGTGGAGCATGTTCTTATTACATGTTGGAGCATCTTCTGGGTTTATGCCCAGGAGTGGTATAGCTGGGTCCTCAGATAGTACTATGTCCAATTTTCTGAGGAACTGCTAAACTGATTTCCAGAGTGGTTGTACCAGCTTGCAATCCTACCAGCAATTTCTTTCTCCACATCCTCGCCAGTATCTGCTGTCACCTGAGTTTTTGATTTTAGCCATTCTGACTGGTGTGAAGTGGCCCTACCTAAACATAGAGCAACATACAGAAAACATACAGCAAACCAGTAGCCAACATCAAACTAAATGGAGAGAAACTTGAAGCAATCCTACTGAAATCAGGGGCTAGACAAGGCTGCCCACCCTCTCCCTATCTATCCAATATAGTACTTGAAGTTCTAGCTAGAGCAATTAAACAACAAAAGGAGGTCAGAGGAGTAGAAATTGGAAAGGAAGAAGTCAAAATATCACTATTTGCAGATGATATGGTTGTATACTTAAGTGACCCCAAAAATTCCACCAGAGAACTCTTAAAGCTGATAAACAACTTCAGCAAAGTGGTCAGATATAAAACTAACTCAAACAAATCAGTAGCCTTCCTCTACTCAAAGAATAAACAGGTTGAGAAAGAAATTAGGGAAACAACACCCTTCACAATAGTCACAAATAATATGAAATACCTTGGTGTGAAAGATCTGTGTGACAAGAACTTCATGTCTCTGAAAAAAGAAATTGAAGAAGATCTCAGAAGATGGAAAGATCTCCCGTGCTCAGGGATTGGCAGTATTAATATAGTAAAAATGGCTATCTTGCCAAAAGCAATCTACAGATTCAATGCAATCCCCATCCAAGTTAATTCTTCATAGAGTTAGAAACAACAATTTGCAAATTCATTTGGAATGACAAAACAAAAAAAAACCAAAACAACAACAACAACAATAACAACAAAAAACAGGATAGAAAAAACTATTCTCAACAGTAAAAGAACTTTTGGGGGAATCACCATCCCTGACCTCAAGCTGTACTACAGAGCAATTGTGATAAAAACTGCATGGTGCTGGTACTGTGACAGACAGGTAGATCAATGGAATAGAACTGAAGAACCAGAAAGGACCCCCCCCCCCCCCACGCACGTGATCATTGACCAAGGAGCTAAAAAACATCCAGTGGAAAAAAAGACAGCATTTTTAACAAATGGTGCTGGTTCAACTGGCAGTCAGTATGTAGAAAAATGCAAATCGACCTATTCTTACCTCCTTGTACAAAGTTCAAATCCAAGTGGATCAAGGACCTCTGCATAAAACCAGAAATACTGGAACTTATAGAGGAAAAAGTGGGGAAGAGCCTCAAACACATGGGCACAGAGGAAAATTCCTGAACAGAACACCAATGGCTTATGCTCTAAGATCAAGAATCAAAATATAGGACCTCATAAAATTGCAAAGCTTCTGTAAGGCAAAGGACACTGTCAATAGGACAAAATGGCAACCAACAGATTGGGAAAAGATCTTTATCAATCCTACATCCAGTAGAGGACTAATATCCAAAATACACAAAGAGCTTAAGAAGTTAGACTCCCCAAAATCAAATAACCCTATTAAAAATGGGGTAAAGAGCTAAACAAAGAATTTTCAATTGAGGGATATCCAATGGTAAGAAGTACCTAAAGAAATGTTCAACATCCTTAGTCATCAGGGAAATGCAAATCAAAAGAACTCTGAGATTCCTCAAAACTTTTTGAGACACAGCCCTGCCTTTGACCCACATTGCTGGCCTGTAGAGACTTCTTCAAACAGGCGTTTGTGTCTCTAACACAGTGTATCTCCATCAGTTTCCCCTGCTTTGCCTCTGTTGTCAAATTTGGAAACTAAGCAGGACGAGGTAATGTCAGCCTGTAATTCCAGCTATTGATCTGGACTGTGAGGAATGAAGCCTGCAGGCCCAGGTTCACCTGCTGGGACTGCAAGCTGAGACTTTGATCCTGTTTTAAAGAAAAGCAAGAACTATTGTCTTCTTTACTTAAAATCCTCATGGCCCCCACCCTCTGTCAATGTGTCAGCGTGACAAGTAAGGTGTCCAATCCTCCTCACCGTCTCTTCAGTTTTGATTCCTGACACCCCTGCCATTAACACCGCAGCAAAATCTAGTCTCTTCTCCTTTTGAAAGTATCTCGTTGCTTCAGTGTCCCTGACATTTTATGGTGTAGTGCCTTTAATTGAAGTGAGATGTTTGCCTTCAAGTGCCCTACTAAGTCTGACCTTACTGAGGAAAAGAGGTCGTGGGTTCTGCCCATCTATTCCCAACAGTGTGCATGGTTTCCCACATCCATGAATACCAGGTGGAAGGCTGATTATTCTGTGTGTGGGAAAGAAGAGTAGTGGTAACGACATCAAAACCCACTTCTGGGTATGTTAGGATTGAGGGTTTTATTCTCCCATAATGAGAGGGTGTTGCAAGTCATTTTAGGGGTGGAGAGAAAACGTAGAAAACATGAGATGGCAGGAGAAAGCTCATTTTTTCCCCATACTTTTCCTACCTTCCATTCAAATACTAGAGACATTCATTTAAATATGTGAACTGGTTATAAACGTATTTATTTATATACTTATAGACGCTGAGATTGACAAGAGCTGTGTTTCATGGACTCCGGTTCACATTAGCCAAATTCTCTCAACTGTTGCCAATCCCAGTCCCAGGGTCTCAGTTACACATTAAAACTAATTTTAGCAGGGCAGAGCACACCTTTAATCCCACAGGGAGGCCAGCTTTGACAGCATGCCTTCCAATTAGCAATTGATGCTTCTATCTTTATAGACTTAATAGTTCATGTTTGTCATTGAATAATATTACACGCTTCCATTTATTTATCCACTAATCTACAGAATTACACCCTGGCTGTTGACAGATTTCCTGTGCTTTTTTAATAAAGAAGCAGTGAATGTTCACAGCTATAAGAGAATTTTTAAATCAGTTGGGTAATTCTCTTGGAGTACAATGGCTTGATTGCATGGTATAACCATATTTACCTCTGTAAAACATGTCTAAACCATTTTAACAGTTGCTATGCTTGTTTCCATTATGAATAATTGAGAACTAGAGTGACTTTTGCTTCAAATATGCAATTACAAAAAGAATTACAAAACTTACAAGTTCTCTGTTTAATTTATTATTATTGCATGTTCATGTGTGTTATATGTGTGCATTATATATGTGTATTCATGGTGTGGGGTGTGCACAATACTCTGTAGAATGCAAGTGCACACATGCGCATTTATGGAAAGTCCAACATTGATATCAGATGCCTGCTTTAATCATTCTACATTATGTATATTGAGACAGAGTCTCTCACTGAACCTGAAACCTGCTGGTTCTGCTAGTGTGGCTAGCCAGCATGGTCTTAGGATTCTCCATCTTCAGTACCCATGTGTTAGGACTGCAGGCCCATCTGGCTTTGATGTGAGTTCTAGAGATCTATACTCTGGTCTTCATACTTGCATGACAAGTGATTTTAAGTGCTCAGCTATATCCCACTCTCCTATTTTTATTTGTAGCAATTTGGATGTGTAATTTTGATAGCGTATCTTTCTTTTTCTTTTCTTTTTATATGACTTCTGGGTGGGGTCTTACTATGTAGTTCATGAGTCTCCTGCTTCAGTCTCCCATGTGGTAGGATAACATTTTATGCTCCAACCATATGTATTACTAGTATTTCATAGTTTATATTTTCTGGCCATCTATAATGGTAAAATATGTTCATGTGCTTAATTGTTGATGAAGTATCTTTCAGATCATTTCTCATTTTTTTATGAGGTTGTGTAAAGTTTTGAACAGAAAGTGTTGCCCACAGGTTTATTCACATGAGGCTTGTACCTCAGTAAATGGCTCTTTCTGGGGAGTATGGTGGTTTGAATATGCTTGGCCCAGGGAATGGCACTCTTAGAAGATATGGCCCTATTGGAGTAGGTATGGCCTTGTTGGAGAGGGTGTATCACTATGGGCATGGGCGTTAAGACCCTCATCCCAGCTGCCTGGAAGCCAGTATTCTGCTGGAAGCCTTCAGATGAAGATGTAGAACTCTCAGCTCCTCCTGAATCATGCCTGCCTGGATGCTGCCATGCTCCTGCCTTGATGATAGTAGACTGAACCTCTGAACCTATAAGCTAGCCCTAATTAAATGTTATCCTTAAAAGAGTTGCCTCGGTCACGGTATCTGTTCACAGCAATGAAACCCAAACTAAGACAGGGAGATCATTGGAACTTTCAAAAAAATTAGCTGGAAAAAGTAGGGTATGCTGTCCCTGATTCCTTATTTTCCTTCCCTGGCCAACATGGGATATATAGGTTTTGCTATACATTCCAGTGGCCACTGTGTTCTGGCTCATTTCAGGCCCAAAGGAAGCTGACCTGGGACTAAAACTTATGAAACTGCGAGCCAATCATACCTCTCCCCCACTTAGAGCATTTCTGTCAGCTTTTTGTCACGGTGATGGGAGCCAACAGAGGTTGTTTACTTCATGTTACTGACTGTTAAGGGGACTTTATTATTATTTTTTATTTATCTATTATATGAATCTTATCCCCAAACTTTGGATTGCTTTCTGTAGAGGAGAAACCTAGGTTTTTATATAATCTGCTTTACCTATTTTTGTTTCATGGTTTGTGCTTTTGGAATTATATATGACAATTCTTACCAAAGGCTATTAAACTATTTTTATCATCTTCTGAAAAGTTTATAGTCTTGCATTCCATAGCTATGATTACAACCCACTTTAACTTTACACACACACACAAACCACACATATGTATGTATATATATATATATGTATATATATATATATATATATACATCATATATATATATATATATATATATATCATATATATATATATATATATATATATATCCAACATTCTTCTCTCTAGTTATATCTAAAGAGGTTTGGTTAGCATGATGGTAAATATTTATTATCAACTGTATCTAGAATCACCTAAGAGACACACCTCTAAACAAATCTGAAAACATTAGAAAGGAGGTTTAGTTGAAAGATAACCCATCCTTAATGTGGATCACATCATCCCATGAACTTAAGTTCCAGGCTGAACAGTAAAGTGGAGACACATGGAAAGCCAGCATTCCTTTCTCTCTGCTTGTGACTGTTGATGCAACGTGACCTGCCACCTCACAGTCCTGCCATGACTTCAGCCAAGATGGACTCTATCTTCCCAAACCATGGGCCACAGGAAACTCTTTCTTCCTTAATTAGCATTTGATAGGCATTTATCACAGCAATGACAAAAGTAACTATGTAGCCAACAAGGCCTGAAGAATTGGAAGAGAGGAGGAAGACTTGGAGCCAGTGGAGAGGAGTTGGGAGAAAGAAAGGACACTGAAGAGTACAGCTGGACAGAGCCAAGTATAGAGGAGGAAACGGACTCTACATTTAAGAATAAGAATCAAGGATCTGGTCCAGAGCATCCCATGAATGTTGTCATGATGGGGTGAACTCATATATATTTGGGGATCCCAGCAGTTCCCTCTACCTGCCTTTCTTCCCTCCTTCTTTCCCTCTCTTCCTCTCTCATTTACTTTCTTCAGTTTGGTTTTATATGATGCTGAGGGAGTATTCCAGAATTACCCTACCTGTAAGGTCACCATACTCGCCGTACATGGCATTAAAACTGAATTATGTCTGGCCATTGACACATGCCTGTAATTCCCAGTACTTGGAGTAGGAAGCAGGAGAATCAGGAATTCAAAAACAACCCTGGCTGCATAGTGAATTTAAGACCGGCATCATTTATATGAGAAACTGACTTTTAAAAATACCAAACAATCCCCAAATGCATGCATTAGGATGATCAACAGTAGCAGTTTTATTAAACCCTTACTATGATGTTAGTGCTATATTGCTTTAATAAAGATTATCTTATTTAATATTTTTAATAATGTGCAAACATTATTAGTTAATATTTCCAACATTTTATAAATTAATAAACTTAGTCAAGGACTGGCTGGATAACATGTGTGTGGACAGCCACTCTGTAAGGAGCAGGGTTGGTTGGCGGCCTGCTCTGGCTTTATCCATAACACTCTACTCCCCTGCCACCGGGCTTGCTCCCACTGAAGTGAAGAGATTCTGAATCAATCTACTGAATATTAATATTATTTTCTCCATGAGGGAGAAAGTTTTAAATATGCTGAGCAGAGTTGGCTCATATACTATGAATTGTAAATTTGTAGAGAACGGATTGACAGATAACGGAAAAGCTTCACTTGGTAAAACTAAGAAATGGGGAAATTAGGACTCTGTGAAGTTCAGCAAACAAAGGCCAAAAGTTTGAATATTCTCATGCCATAGTTCAACTTCCTTTCCTTCTGTTTAATCATGTTCTCTTCCCTAGCACAAAGGGCAGAGAATAATACTTTCTCACACACCGTGACTTGCGAATCTTTCATGCATATGCATAATGTATATATGTATATCTGTATTATGTATATTATGCCCATGCAACACACACACACACA
Source organism: Mus musculus (assembly GCF_000001635.26). Lineage (NCBI taxonomy): Eukaryota > Metazoa > Chordata > Mammalia > Rodentia > Muridae > Mus > Mus musculus. The sequence continues at coordinate 45,222,216 of NC_000074.6, read as the reverse complement.
CACACACACACACACACACACATAGCCAGAAGGATTTTTTTGTTAGTAATAAGGTAGTTAAACCGCCTAGAAATTTGGTCCCCAGCTATGAGAGTAGACATTTGGACTGATACAGAGAATCAATTGGAATCATAAAGTACTGCTCTTAATTCAGAGAGGATCTCACCCAAATGGCTTTTGCTGTTGCAGCCACACAGGTGAGAAGGGAGTGGCTAAAGTGATATAACCTAATCCTGGTTAATGGGTCCCTCTCTCCCTCTTTGTCTAGCTGAAATGACAAACCGTTTATTTATCATACCTACTTTCTCATAACCCACACTGACAAATGACCAAAGATTACTTTTTACTAATTCTTAGAGAAAAATAACCCCATTTTTCTCAGACTAGAAGCTGAAGATCGCCAGTGAAACAGATACCAACCCTATTGAAGGTTTTATTTCAATCTTTCATTTAGTTAACATGAAGGATTCGGGCTTTTACAGTGTTGACTGTGGCAAAGAGCTTGGTAATGGATTCTCTCAGTAGTTACAGAGTACCTGGGCTGAAGTTGAAGTGGGGTGGAGTACTTTAGAAGCAGCTCTTACATCAGTGTCTCCAGGACTGAAAATGAAAGAGAGGAGAAAAAGCTGCTTCTGTTTATCTACTGTTTCTATGTCAAGGGCATTGAGCTTTCCTGTTCTATTCATTTTGAGGCAGAGGAGTTAAACCCATGTCAGCAATTGTGGCTTCTTGAGGGATTTATTGCTAGGGTTGGCAGTTCAAAGTTATTCATGGAATTCCTACACTGAGTGTGGGTAGGGTCATCCAGCAGATATTGCAACAGACAAAGATGTATCTGGCTGATTTATGCTAGCAAAATAGAAGCCTATGCATTCTAAGATTTTTCTTTTTAATCTTATTGAAAGAAGATATGTTTTTTATCACATAATACATCATGGTTAGTTTCCACCTCCCCTCCAGCCTGCATCCTCTGACTGTTTAGAAAACAAACAGGTGTCTAAGGATTAACAGTAAAATAAAACATAATATAATACTTTACTGTGAAAATATAGTATTATATACTGTAGTATTTTATAAATTGTACAATATAGTATTTTTTCTGTAAAAAGAACTGTCATAAACATTTAAGGATGGAAAGACTTATTTTGACTCACAGTTTCAAAGGTCTCATTCACAACTACTTATCCCCATATGCTTTGGCAGAATACTATGACACATGTTCAACCTCATGCCACACAGAGAGTGGTAAGAGAGGAAGAAACCAAGGACAGGCTAACTTTCACTGGCCTTCCTTCAGGGGCCCACATCCACCAGAGACCCACTTCCTCCAGCTAGGACCTGCCTGTTACATGTATCACAATTTCCATAAATAGTGCCACAAGCTGAAGTTAAAGAGTTCAAAACGTGAGCCTGTGGGGAGGAAGAGATAGGGAAAGAGAGGGGCAGAAAAGAAGGAAGGAAGGAAGGAAGGAAGGAAGGAAGGAAGGAAGGAAGGAAGGAAGGAAGGACAATAGAACAAAGTTTGCATACATACTGCCTTAAAATTTAACAAAATGTCCACAGAGGTTCTTGACGATTGATAAAATTGTATGTAATATTTGTTTCTGCCAAAGTACTTTTTGTTGTATTTTCATTGACTACATGGCTTTAATTATCAATAGAGAATAGCAATGAGTCAATAAGTTACATAAACATTCATCATAGTAAATATTGCTTTGTAAATACATTTCATTGCTCCCATTGATAAATTCTATTCATTATTAGAATTATAAACTGGACTTCCACTTTCTGGTTCAGCATATAAGGAACTTGAGGTCATTACTCCTCTTGTAACAACAAGATAAGTGCCAACCAAACCATAAGTAAGTGATGTGTTAGATCTCGTAGAGATCTGGGGACATGGAGAAACCAACTCCCGAATGGAAGTGACTGCCAGATAAGAAGATCCCTGCATGATCCTGGAACAGTGATGAAAGGAGAGGAAAACAAATTATGGTTAAGAAATTTCCATTATATTCTTGAAGGCAAGCTTGAGAGGTGAGAATGCTAAAGGGGTTCCCTGTTGTACAGGGCTCCCTGTTTTGAGATGACTTCCTCTTTGTAATAGGCTTTTAGAATGGGCAAGTCAGGTGTTCATTTTATTTCATTCATGTTTTCTAAGAATTTAATATACGAACCCTGGGCTCACTCCAGAATTTACCCTCTTGCCTAATGGAAAGGTTGGATGTCCTCACCGACCACTGAACTAACTGAACTACCATTTCTGCAACAGTATATAAACTACAAGGCAATGATTTTGAGTTTATCTATACATACATACATACATACATACATACATACATTCATGCATACATGCACATTGTTTATATTGTATACCCATGGCTTGGGCAGGCTTTGAACTCAATGTGTCACTGAGTATACCTTCTGATACTCCTGCCTCTACAAAAACAGAGCAAGTTAAAAATAGCACATGAGGGCCAGGCGTGGTGGCACACGCCTTTAATCCCAGCACTTGGGAGGCAGAGGCAGGCGAATTTCTGGAGTTCGAGGTCAGCCTGGTCTACAAAGTGAGTTCCAGGACAGCCAGGGCTACAGAGAAACCCTGTCTCGAAAAACCAAAATAATGTGGGCTCACATTATTTCTAATTGCTACTTCAACTCCTCCTGTGTCCCCTCCCCATCTCCTCTCAAAGTCATGACTTCTTTAATTTTTACTGTTACATGTATGAAGACATACATGCATGTACAACCTGCTGAGCCCATTAAGTGGTGTGCTCGAATGTGGTGCATGCATGAGTGTGTGTGTGTGTGTGTGTGTGTGTGTGTGTGTGTGTGTGTGTGTGTTAGGGTTGTCCGAGGGCTCATCACTGGAGAAGACTGACTCTCCCTTACTCAGTAGTTGGTGATTGTTTCTCATCTTTGGGTGGGGCCCTGTGAGACTTTCCCCACCCACCAACTTTGGCATGTCAACTAGTATCTTTGTGTTAGTCTTGTTTAGGTGACCATATCTTCTCTGTCATATACAGAAGACTCTGTCTTGCCACAGATGTCCTGGCTCACTGGCTCTCATGGTCTTCTTTTTCTTTTTCTTTGTTTTCTTAAGTTTCTAAAAAAGGTTTTAAAAATTGAAATATAATTTTATTACATCACCCCCTTCTTTTCTTTCTCCAACCCCCTCCAGTAATTCTCACTTGAACCCATTCCTCTCAAGTTTATAGCCTCCTTTTCTTTTATTATTACTACTATCCATATATAAACATATGCATATATGTGTATGTACGCATACATGTGAGCACATGCATACAAATATATATAAATACAAGTGGGAGCAAGTGGATCCCTGTCAAATAGAAGCCAGCCTGATCTAAGTGGTGAGAATTTGCCTCAGAAAAAAACAAAAACAAAAACAAAAAGCAAGCAAACCAACAAGCTCTTTCTGTTTCCCATCATCTCCCAGTCTCATCCCCAACTCTATAGCAGAACACCATGGCAACCTTCCCTGCCCCCATCTCATGTGAACCCCACATATCTTCCCCTCCTAACCTTCTTGCTGCTTTGTCCCAGACTCCAATCTAGCAGGCACCCCCTTCTACTCCAAGGGCAGCTCCTCCTGGACAACACTAGGCTGAAGGCAGACCCACACCCCTCCTGCTGCTCTTGTGATTCAATCCCTCAGTCTCATCCCCCAGGAATCTGCTGTGATCTCCTCTCCATTTCCCCTCTGACCCCATCCCCAAAGGATCACAACTACTTTCCCCTCCAACCTTCCTTCCCCTAATTCAACCCAGTATCTCAGTCTCCAAAACCATTAGTTGTTTAACACACCAGACTGAGCCCAAAGGAAACTCGGCAACACAGAGAACACAGCATCACACTCTCTGAAAGCCCAGAGAGGAAATAGAAACCAAGGAAGAAAACACCCATGCAATAAAGACAAACCCAGAAACCAGCACCTAGACCTACCATCATCCCAGACCCAGATACCTAGATGCCAGAGTAAAAACTCAGCCAACGTCAGCCAGTACAATATGTCTTCACTAGAACCCAGCTATCGTACCACAGCAGGCCCTAAATATTCCAACATAGCTGAAACACAAGAAAAAGACTTTTAATCAGCCTTTATGTATATGACAGAGGTCCCTTAAGAGGAAATGAACAAATCCCTTAGAGAAGTTCAGAAAAACACAAACAGTGTAGGGAAATAAATGAAACTGTTCAAGACATGAAAGTGGAAGCAAAATCAAGAGAAAACCTAAACTGAGGGAATTCTGAACATAAAAAATTTAAGAATTGTAACACGAACTACAGAGGCAGCCTTCGCCAACAGAATACAAGAAATGGAAGAGAGAATCTCAGACACTGAATATAATATGATATAAAAATGGGCACATTGGTCAAAGAAAAAGATAAATATAAAAAAACTCTTGTTGCAAAACATCAAGGAAATCTGGGACACTGAAAAGACTAAATCTAAGAATGATAAACATAAAGAAAGGAGGGGAAAAACAAAACAAACAAACAAACAAAAAAAACAGCTGAAGGGTCCAGAAAATGTTTTCAACAAAATCATAGAATTTTTTTTCTAGCCTAAAGAAAGAGATGCCTATAAAAAAAACAAAACATAACATCAAATAAATTGGACCAGAAAAAAAAGACCTTTTGTCACATGATAATTAAAAGACTAAACATACAGAAAAAAGAAAGAATATTAAAAGCTTCAAGGAGGAAAGACCATGAACCATATAAAGACAGACCTATTAGAATTATTCCTGATTTCTCAACAGAGACTCTGAATGCCAGAAGGGCCTAGACAGATGTGCTGCAGACTCTTAGAGACCACTTATGCAGCCAAGACCACTATACCCAGCAAAACATTCAATTTCCATAAATAAAGAAAATAAGATATTCCACGATTAAGTCAAATTTAAACAATATCTATCTACAAATCCAGGCTCATAGAAGGTACTAGAAGAAAAACCCCAAACAGATGAGTTAACTACTCCCATGAAAACAAACGAAATAAATAATTTCACAGCAGTAAAACAAAAGAAGGGAAACACAGACACACAACTCACACACAAACCACTACCACCAGCAGCAACAACAAAATAACTGGAATAAATAGTCATTGGTCACTAATATCTCTCAGCATTAAGGGACTCAACTCCTCAGGAAAAGGACACAGACCAATAGAATGGATTCAAAACAGGATACAACTTTTGCTGCAACCAGAAATATACACAGACATTGGGGATAGACATTACTTCAGGATTGGACAAAGATATTTCAAGCAAATGAACCCTAGGGGAAAAAATTCTGTTTTGATCATTTTAATATCTGAAAAAAATAGACTAGAGAGATTAGCAATACAAGGGACATATGTAAACATAATAAAGGCAATTTACAGCAAGCCTACAGGTAACATCAAATTAAATGAGAACTCAAAGCGATTTCACTAAAATTGGGAGTAAGACTATGTTGTCCACTCTCTCCTCTCTCTCTATAGAGTATATAAAGTTTAAGCTAGAGCAATAAGACAACTGAAGGAGATCAAGGAGATATAAACTAGAAATGAAGAAGTCAAAGTATTGTTATTCCCAGGTGATATGATACTATAGATAAATGATCCTAAAAATTCCACCAGGGAACCTCTACAGCTCATGAACGCTTTCAGTGAAGTGGCTGAATACAACATTAACTCAAAAAAAAAAAATCAGTAGTCCTCCTATATATAAATGACAAATGGACTGAGAAAGAATTTAGGGAGACAACACTGTGATGGCTCTTCTTGCTTGTCATCTTGACTCTATCTGAAATGAACTACAATCCAGATATGGAGGGCACACATGTGAGAGACAACTGCATGGTTTGAAATGGGTGAATCTACTTCTAGTCTGGACCATTCAGGTAGGAAGACATACGTCTGGTCCAGGTCTTGAGGTGTGAAGACACACCTTTAATCTAGACCACAGCTTCTGCTGGAAGCCTACATAAAGACATGGAAGAAGGAAGGTGTTGCTCTTTGCCTGCTTGCCCCTGCCTTGCTAGCACATCCATTTTTTCACTGGTATTGAGGTCTATTTCTCCAGGGTTCCAGCAGATTCAGAATGTCAGCTGAGACAGCAGCCACAAGGAACTATGAAACTACTAAGTTGTTGGGTTTTTCATGCACTGATAACCATTGTTGGATTAACTGGATGACAGCCTCTAAGTCATTCCAATAAATTACACACACACACACACACACACACACACTGCCAACTGAACAAAGCAGAGTGGGAAAAGATTTTTACCAATTGCACTTCTGAGAGAGGGCTCATGTCCAAAATGTATAATGAACTAAAGAAACTAGATATCAAAAAACAAAATAATTCAATTTAAAAATGGATAATAGATCTCAGCAAAGAATTTTCAATAGCAGAATCTCAAATGTCTGAGAAACATTTAAATGTTCAAAATCCTTAGCCATAGAAAAATGCAAATCAAAACTACTTTGAGATTCCATCTTGCACCTGTCAGAATGTTTAAGATCAACAACACACGAGACAGCTCATGCTGTCCAGGAGGATGTGACGAAAAGGGAACACTCCTTCATTGCTGGTAGGAGGTCCAACTTCTACATCCACTATGAAAAACAATATGGTAGTTCCTCGGAAAATTGGGAATTGATCTACCTCAAGATCCAGCAATAACACTCTTGGGCATATTTTCAAAGGATGTCCTATCTACTGAAAGGATATTTGCTCAACCATGTCCATTGTGGCTTTATTTGTAATAGCCAGAAGCTGGAAACAACCTAGATGTTAAGAGGCAGGAGAAGAACAGAAAAAGATGTGGTATATTTACAATGGAGTATTGTTCAGATGTTAAAATAAAATGACATCATGAAATTTGCCAACAAATAAATGGATTTGGGAAAGAAAAAAAAATTATCCAGAGTGAGGTAGTCAAACCCAGAAAGAAAAATAAGGTATGTATTCACTTAAAAGTAGATATCAGCTGTTAAGTAAATGACAACCAAGCTTCAGTTTGTAAACCCAGAAAGGTGTTAGGTAAAACAGATGAGTCTGGGGAGATGCATAGATCTCCCTGAGAGGGGAGACATCAAATGATTTTATGGGCGGACTGGGGTGGGTGGGGAGTGGCACAGGGTGGGGGAATCAAGTGGGGGAGGAGATGGTTTTAAAGGAAGAGAATTCAGGAAGAATCATCTCGGAATAGCAGGGAGGGAAGGGTAGTGTGGAAACGTAGGGCAGTCAAAACTTCCTGGAATCTATGATGCTGATCCTAATGAGGCCTCCTAGTAATGAGGGATACAGAGTCTCAACTGGCCATCTTTTGTAGCTAGGGAAGGGTTTCAGTGGTAACACTTGGTTGCATTCAACTGAGTTGTTGGCTGAGGTGGCCTCAGAACTCATTGAACATGGAGCAGCCAAGCTGGCACTGCCTTGGAGACTTTACCCTTAAGTTCTAGTGTCTTTTATGGGGAAGGTACTCTACAGCTACTGAGAGAGAAACTAGTATATTCTTCCAGTGAGAAAACTTTTGACCTACAATCTGTCCTGTCCTATGCAATGGTAGCACAGAATATGTGGAAGTAGCCAACCAATGTCTAATTCATCTCGAGGCCCACACCATGAAAAGGAACCCACACCCAACACCATTTTGCTCACCAAGAACCAGAGACTAGACAGTCCAGAGACCTAGGGTAAACAAGGCAAGACAGGGAAATGATTCCTAATTACATTCTGCTATACTCTTAGACCAGTGCCTTACCCAGTCATCATCATAGAGGGTTTCTCCTGCAGCAGATGGGAACAGATGCAGAGAGCCACAGCCAGACACTATACTGAGAGAGTGTCTAAATGGAAAATCTCCATCAAATCCCTCCCTGCAGAGCTCAGGGAATCCTGGGGAAGAGGAGGTAGAAAGATTGTAAGAGCCAAAGGGGATGGAGGACACCAGGAGAACAAGGCCTCCTGAATTAACTAAACACAGTGCATAGGAGCTCATAGAGACTGGAGCAGCAAGCACCCGTACCAGGATCTGCACGTGGCCGTCTGCATATATAGTACAGATATTCTCTTAGTATTTTGTGGGACTACTGACTGTGAGAACAAACAGGTTTCGAGTTCTTGTGCCTGCTATTAGGACTCTTTTTCTTCTGTTGGACTGTCATGTCCAACTTCAATTGGATAGTTTTTATTTCATCTTATTCTATTTCATTTTGTCATGTTTGGTTGTCCTCTCTTAGAAGCCTGTTCTTTTCTAATGAGACAGAAAGGGAGTAGATCCAGAGGGGAGGGGAAGTGGAAAGGAACTAAGGAGTAGAGGGAGGAAAAATTATAACCAGGATACATTGTGTCAGAAAAAAAAAATCAACACTACCAACTACAATAAACAACAACAACCCAATTAAAACCTCTTATAGTCCTCCATGATGTTCCCTGAGCCTAAGGTTGGCCACTCCAGGGTCAGTTCTCTGCATTTTGATGATGTGGACTTCTGTAACAGCTTCTCTTAGGTGGTGTGAGGGTCATGCTTATCTGTGAGTATAAGGACAAGTATTTAGAATACAGTTATGAACTATGCTCATTTAGGAAAGTGGCTATAGTAGGTTATCCTCCAGGATCCATGCTTCGACAGTCATAGGGAGTTGGTTAGGCTCACCATACTAAGCACGGATCTCCTCTTACTTAACACAACTTAAGTTCAAGTAAGTGGCTGTTGATTAGCACGAAGATGTAAGTGGCACTATTTTAACCCTTGGCGATATCTTGTCATCCTGGTCATTGTAGTGGTTTGTGGGCTTTATAGCTGGGTAGAAATTTTAATTCATTTCCTCCCTTGGCATTCACATCGCACCTTCAGGTTCTATGAGCACTAGTGTTCAGGGAGGAGTCTTCCAGGTCATTTCCCTTTCAATCCCCACAGTTCTATGTCAGGAAGAATGGATTACTTTCAGACACTTCAGCAACTGGATATAGCCTTCAGGTTCGGAGAGTCAGCCAAGGTCAATGGTAATGTCTGCATTGTTTGGGGGAGTCTTTGAACTTCCCTAACCAACATTGTCTTATTTAGGGCTTCTATTCCTACACAAACATCATGACCAAGAAGCAAATTGGTACCAGAAGTGGGGTATTCCTGTGACAACCTGACCATGTTTTGGGGAGGACTGTGGAAGGACTTTGGAACTTTGGGCTAGAAGATCCATTCGGTGTTAAGAGCTCTGTCAGATGTTGTGTAGGAGCTTGGAAGATAATGTTGAGAATAGTGCAGAAGATGGAGGCCTGGCTTGTGAAATTTCAGAGGGAAAATTAAAGACTCTTTTCAAGGCCATTGCTATTTTTGGAGTTTGATTATTCTGTGGTTCTGGTTAGCTGGGGCTGAAGAATCAGCTGTGATTAACAAGATACCAGGACTACTAAAGCAAACCCTTTGCATTACTGGGACTATTGATGGTGGTTAGCTGGAGCTAAGAAATTAGCGGTGATTAAGAAGAGACCAGCATCATTGAGCTGACATCTTCTGGGAAGTGTTTTCTGAAAGCACAAAGAGGCTGTGTTCCAGACATAGCCAAGGTTGTACTCCTGCTGCAGCGGGACTTGGTAAAGTGTAAGGGTCACCCAGGTGGTACTGGTTTTGAAGGCATGAAGGGGCCACGCAGAGCAGCTGAGGCTTGGCACTGTGAGAGGCCATGGAAGGCCATTGGTGAAAGTGCAGCCTCAGTTGCAATTGACGGCCCAGTACTGAAGGGGTCATGCAGTGTTTTGGAGATGCCAGTACCATGAGATGACCACCAAGAGCAGCAGCAGCAGTGGAGTACAGGCATCTGGAGCCTAGAGGACAACGAGTGTGCTACAAAGGGCATGGCTGGAGAAGTGACCCAAGCCCTTGGAGGAGCCCAGAAGATCGTGAGTTGGATCCCAGACATTGGATGGTTGAAGATTGATTTTTGCTTTTGATTATGACTGTGCCCTGATATTTTCCCTCTTGAAGGAAGAAACTATTTTACTGGAGCCCACAGTTAAGAGACTTTTAATTGTAAAAAGACTTTGGATTTTAAAAGAGATGGATATTTTAAAGAGATTGAAATTTTAAGAATATGTAAAGACTGTGGGACATTTAAAGTTATTTACATCTTGGGGATGAATAAGAATGTAAGGTCGAGGCTTACTAGTGATGTGTTTGTGTGTCAAGTTCACAAGGGATCAATTGTACTGGCTAGTTTTGTATCAACTTGACACAGCTGGAGTTATCACAGAGAAAGGAGCTTCAGTTGAGGAAATGCCTCCATGAGATCCAACTGTAAAGCTTTTTCTCAATTAGTGATCAAGGGGGAAAGGCCCCTTGTGGGTGGGACCATCTCTGGGCTGGTAGTCTTGGTTCTATAAGAGAGCAGGCTGAGCAAGTCAGAGGAAGCAAGCCAGTAAAGAACATCCCTCCATGGCCTCTGCATCAGCTCCTGCTTTCTGACCTGCTTGAGTTCCAGGCCTGACTTCCTTGGTGAAGAACAGCAATGTGGAAGTGTAAGCTGAATAAACCCTTTCCTCTCCAACTTGCTTGTTGGTCATGATGTTTGTGCAGGAATAGAAACCCTGACTAAGACAAACATCAAACAATAACTGAAAGCAATCCATTCTTCCTGACAGTGAGTACAAATTAATAGAAGGTAATTGGGAGGTAAAAACATGAGCCCCTTTTACTTAAGAGACAAAAATTTGAGCATCAGAGAGCACAGTGGGACAAAGGAGGCACCACCACAAGGATTTCAGTGAACAATCACTTTCCTGAAGGAATAACTCCTTTGAAAACTAGTCTTAATTACATAGATAATCATACAGTTTTCATGGCATTGATAAAAATAAGTGCTTAATTAGCACAGCACGTAGCTCCCAAAGATCACACAGAAAGTACTGGCTGTAGCTTACAAAGGTTTGCAGGCTATGATCAAGAAGTGGAAGGCAGAGCAATGGCTGTAAGACTTTTCAGGGAAGTTCAGAGCATCCAGAGACCACTTGCTAACTTACGGTTCATTTATGCTTAATCAGATCCCACAAATATCTCTAAACAAATTAAAGAGATTGAAGATGGTTTATGAAGAAAACGCTTGATTCAGATGTACATTTAGCTTAACTTTTGTTTCACAATGACGGGTTAATAGGTGGGTTTTAATTGAATCAATACTTAACACTTCATGTGCTTTTTAGGTTTAAATAAAGACATTTTTTTATTGGGCCGATGTTAAAGGGTAAAGCTTCCTCTGTCATAGAAGTAGAAACAGGAAGTTTCCAAATGGTGTCAAATAGGAAAACATGTGATTTTGATGCTACACACACTCTCTCTCTCTCTCTCTCTCTCTCTCTCTCTCTCACACACACACACACACACACACACACACACAGACACAGACACACACACATGCGCCCACACAGTGTATGTGTATACACAGACTTTACATGTACACGCGTATAAGTGTATGAGCATAGATTCCATGTAATATAGATATATAGAGATATAGAGAGATATAGAGAGATCTTGAGATATAGAGATATAGAGGTATAGAGGTATAGAGGTATGGAGGTATATAGATATAGATATAGATATAGATATAGATATAGATATAGATATAGATATAGATATAGATATAGATATAGATATAGATATAGATATAGATAGAGCGAACACGCAAGCATGCTTTGCAAGTATTGTTAGCTTACCTACCTCCTTTCTTAACTCATGCTTCAACAGTTCACGGTGTCACCCACTGCCACTTTGGAACTTGGTGAAAATTCCGATTTTAAATTATAGTTCATTTTAGTTTTCTTCCTTCAGGCCTAGAATTTGCATTTCTTATGTTTCCTAAGTAGGTGCTCACTTCTTCCTTCTGAGCCTCATCTCCCAGCACTGCTACAATGAGGCCTAAACCTTCAATCACACTCAGTTCTCGAATAACACAATTAAGTGATTACACCACATCCAAACCACAGCACTGCATCGGTTTCTATGATATGGAAAATTCAGTGTGGTAGGATGGTCATTTCCATGGGTTTTGCTATTTCTTCTTTTATTAAATTTTTTAAAAATGTATTATAGTCTTGTCTTTTTTACCCCCTTTCTGGCTTCTTTTTTATTTTATTTTAATTATTTTATTTTATTTTAATTTATTTTTATACTCTATATTCCATTCCCTGGCCCCCCATCCACCCTCCGACTGCTCCACATCCCATACCTCCTCCACCCCCCACTCCACCTATGCTCTAAACTCCCTGGGGCCTCCAGCCTCTTGAGGGTTATGCGCAGCATTTCTGAATGAACACAGACTTGGAAGTCCTCTACTGTATGTGTGCTGGGGGCCTCATATCAGCTGGTGTATGCTGTCTGTTTGGTGGTCTGTGGGGCAATGGGCTATGCAAAACAGTATGTGGCTAGTAGTCACAGTGGTCCAGTGTTTGAGAGATCTCAGGGGTTCCAGATTGGAACTGCTGGTTCTCCTACAGAATTGCCCTTCTCCTCAGCTTCTTTCAGCCTTTCCCTAATTCAACAACAGGGGTTAGCTGCTTCTGTCCATTGGTTGGGTGCAAATATCTGCATCTGACTCTCTCAGCTGCTTGTTGGGTCTTTCAGAAGGAAGTCATGATAGATCCCTTTTTGTGAGCATTCCATAGCCTCAGTAATAGTGTCAGGCCTTGGGACCTTCCCCTTGAGCTGGATCCCACTTTGGGCCTGTCACTGGACCTTCTTTTCCTCAGGCTCCTCTCCATTTCCACTCCCATAATTCTTTCAGACAGGACAATTATGGGTCAGAGATGTGACTGTGGGATGACAATCCCATCTGTTATGCCACTCTTGGGAATATACCCAAAAGATGCCCCACCATGCCACAGGGGCACATCTTCCACTACGTTCATAGTGGCCTTATTTGTGATAGCCAGAAGCTGGAAACAACCTAGATGTCCCATGACAGAAGAATGGATACAGAAAATGTGGTTCATTTACACAATGGAATACTACATAGCTATTAAGAACGAGGATATTCTGAGTTTTGCAGGCAAATGGATGGAACTAGAAAATATGATCCTGAGTGAGGTAACTCAAACCCAAAAGGACATGCATGGTATGTGCTCACTAATGAGTGGATATTAGCCACAAAAAATCCAAACCAAACCCAAACAAAAACGTATAGAATACCCAAGATATAGTCCACAGAACTCAAAAATGCTCAACAAACTGAAGTGCCCAAGTGAGGATGACTCAGTCCCAATTGGGAGAGGGAAGAAACCAATCACAAGTGGGGAGGGAGGGAGGGACCAGGGAGGGAAAGTGCTAGTTCTTATTAGTCTTAGTTTTCAAAGACATTGTGTTGAGTGACCACTAGAATTACCCCCTTTCCCCCCATTGGTGGTTGAGGGAGGACACGTCCCTGCCAGTAATATGCGCTCTGGTTCCAACTAAGGTTCCCTTCCTAGGAACACAGTGCCTGAGAGGATCGTTTCCATTTTCATAACTGGAAAGTATTCCAACTGGAAGCAATATTCCTGGCTTTATCTTTATAATGAAGTGTGTGGTACTATTTATCCTGTGACAAAATCCTACCCTAGTGTCCTGGCTCTGGTCTGCTGTCTGAGTTGGCATTTGGATTTGTTTGGATAGGATTTCGGCAAAGTCTTGTTAAGACTTGGTCTTTAAAGAGATGATCAGTAGACTCCATCGGTGTTTTCCATTGTGTTGCTGGGGATTGAGCCTAGGTTCTTGCACACACTGGGCAAGTGCTAGCTGTGTCTTCCTCTAATATCACCTAGTTATAACTTTATATTCTCATCATGCAAGTGAGTTTTGATTTCTGTCCTTTGGAAGTCTCATTAAATTGTTATGGGACTGAAGGTATTTTAATTACTGAAATGAATTAAGTATAATCAATTTCCTCAACTTGGATTATTAGCTATTTTGATTCATTGGCTTTCTGGGAAAGGGAACTAAAATGCTTGCTAACAAATTATGTTTTACCTTATACTGTTCATATGTATTAATGAGTCGGAGTTATATGTCAACCTACCAAGATAAATGAAAATTATTCATCATTTACAGAATTTGAAAACATGTTAATTCTCAGAGACCTGTGTCAAAAATTCTACTTGTGAACATTTGGTGAACTAAATACAAATTAATTAGAAACTTGTGCATAAAATTCCCCATGAAACAGGCATGTATTTTGAAATGAGGGTATTATGTGCTTGACAAAATGAGAAGATTAAACTATTTATCTATCTATCTGTCTATCTATCTATCTATCTATCTATCTATCTATTATTTCCTTTACATACTGATTACTGCTCCCCCTCTGAGTGTCACAATCCCACCATTTCTCCCCCTAAAACTCCTCTCCTTCTACTCTGAGAGAGCGGAAGCCCTCTCTGGATATCCCCTGACTGTAGCACATCAAGTCTCTAGAGGGCTAGGTGCATCTTCTCCCACTGAGGCCAGACAAGACAGCCAAGTGAGGAGAATGGATACCACAGACAGGCAACAGCTTTATGGATAGCCCCAACTCCAGTTGTTTGGGAACCACATGAAACTGAGCTGCACACCTGTTACATCTGTGTGGGGAAGCCTAGTTCCAGCCCGTGTATGCTGCTCTTTCGTTGGTAGTTCAGTCTCTGAGAGCCCCTAAGGGTCCAGGTCTTCGACACTGTTGGTCTTTCTGTGGAGTTCCTATCCCCTTCAGAGCCATTAATCCTTCCCTCAACTCTTCCGTAAGTGTCCCCAAGATCATCAAAGAACTCCACCTAAAACCAGAGACCCTGAAACTTATAGAGGAGAAACTAGGGAAAAGCCTGGAAGATATGGGCACAGGGGAAAAATTCCTAAACAGAACAGCAATGGCTTGTGCTGTAAGATCGAGAATCGACAAATGGGACCTCATGAAACTGCAAAGCTTCTGTAAGACAAAAGACACCATCAATAAGACAAAAAGACCACCAATAGATTGGGAAAGTATTTTTACCAATCCTAAATCTGATAGGGGACTAATATCCAATATATACAAAGAGCTCAAGAAGCTGAACTCCAAAAATTCAAATAACCCCATTAAAAATGGGGTACAGAGCTAAACAAAGAATCCTCAACTGAGGAATACCGAATGGCAGAGAAGCACCTGAAAAGATGTTCAACATCCTTAATCATCAGGGAAATGCAAATCAAAACAACCCTGAGATTCCACCTCACACCAGTCAGAATGGCTAAGATCAAAAGTTCAGGTGACAGCAGATGCTGGCAAGGATGTGGAGAAAGAGGAACACTCCTCCATTGCTGGTGGGATTGCAAGCTTGTACAACCACTCAGGAAGTCAGTCTGGCAGTTCCTTAGAAAATTGGACATAGTACTACCAGAGGATCCAGCAATACCTCTCTTGGGCATGTACCCAGAAGATGTTCCAACTGGTAATAAGGATACATGCTCCACTATGTTCATAGCAGCCTTATTTATAATAGCCAGAAGCTGGAAAGAACCCAGATGTTCCTCAACAGAGGAATGGATACAGAAAATGTGGTACAGTTATACAATGGAATACTACTCAGCTATTAAAAACAATGAATTTATGAAATTCTTGGGCAAATGGATGTATCTGGAGGATATCATCCTGAGTGAGGTAACCCAATCACAAAAGAACTCACTTGATATGCACTCACAGATAAGTGGATATTAGCCCAGAAACATAGAACACCCAAGATACAATTTGCAAAACACAAGAAATTCAAGAAGAGGGAAGACTAATGGGTGGCTACTTTGTTCCTCCTTAGAATAGGGAACAAAATACCCATGGAAAGAGTTACAGAGACAAAGTTTGGAGCTAAGACAAAAGGATGGACTATCCAGAGACTACCCTACCTGGGGATCCATCCCATAATCAGCTACCAAACCCAGACACTATTGCATATGCCAGCAAGATTTTGCTGAAAGGAACCTGATATAGCTGTCTCCTGTGAGGCTATGCCAGTGCCTGGCAAATACAGAAGTGGATGCTCACAGTCATCTATAGGATGGAACACAGGTTCCCCAATGGAGGATCTAGAGAAAGTACCCAAGGAGCTGAAGGGGTCTGCAACCCTATAGGTGGAACAACAATATGAACTAACCAGTACCCCCAGAGCTCATGTCTCTAGCTGCATATATAGCAGAAGATGGCCTAGTCAGTCATCATTGGGAAGAGAGGCCTTTTGGTCTTGCAAACTTTATATGCCCTAGTACAGGGGAATGCCAGGGCCAAGAAGTGGGAGTGGGTGGGTAGGGGAGCAGGGTTGGGGGAGGGTACAGGAAACTTTTAGGATAGCATTTGAAATGTAAATAAAGAAAATATCTTAAAAAAAAAGTCCCTAAGATCCAAGTTCTCCCATGCTCATGGATCAGTAGTATTAACATAGTGAAAATGGCCATTTTGCTAAAAGCAATTTACAGATTCAATGCAATTCCCATCAAAATTCCATCAAAGTTTACAGACCTTGACAGAGCAATTCTCAACTTCATATGGAAAAATAAAGAACCCAGGATGGTTAAAACAATCCTATACAATAAAAAAGAGCACATGGAGATATCACCATCTCTGACCTCAAGCTGTACTACAAAGCAATAGTAATAAAAATTGCATCATATTGGTATCGAAACAGACAGGTGGATCAATGGAATAAAATTGAAGACCTTAAAATAAACCCACACAGCTATGGACAGTTTATTTTGGACAAAGAAAGCAAAACCACACAATGGAAAGAAAAAGAAAAAAAGAAATGAATCATCTTCAACAAATGGCACTGTTCTAACTGGATATCTGCATGTAGAAGAATGCAAATACACCCATATCTACCACCCTGCACAAAACTCAAGTACAACAGGACCAAAGGCTTCAACATAAATCTGGACACACTAAATCTAATAGAAGAGAAATTAGGAAATAGCCTTGACCACATGGGTTCAGGAGACAACTTTCTGAACAGAATACCAATGGCTCAGGCCATTTATCAACAATTGATAAATTCAAGTTCATGGAACCTCATGAAACAGAAAATCATCTTTAATGCAAGAGACGCTGTCATTAGAACAAAATGGGAGTCTGCAGATTGGATTAAACAATGTATAATTTGAAAATTCAATATATTTGATAAAATAAATAATACTACTGGAAACACCCACAGGAATTCCCATGACTTATATGAAAATGATCCAAGGCAGGCATTATGATTAGAATTTGTGATGTCCTTTAGATTAATGTTCTGATTGCTGTTCCCCAGCTTGTGGCGTAGTTTGAAGTGTGTGGAACTTTTAGGAGGAAGGACTCATGGTGGAATTAGATCACCAATGGCATGCCTTTCAAGAGGATAGTCTCGTCTGGACTGGGCCTGCTTTTTCTTCCTAGCCTGTGGCCATTTGCGGTCTCTTGGCCACATGCTTATCTGTGTAGCCAATGAAAACTGTCAGGCCTTTCCCACCATGACTTCAAAATGCTCTGAAACTGTAAGCCAAAATAGGCCTTTTCTCCCTTAACTCATTTCTGTCAGATATTCTGAAGTAGCAAAAAAAGAAAAATACTTCATATAGGAGGTGATATATTTGATCAAATATATGTGTTAGTTAAACCCTGACTGATCACCCACACTTGTGTAAGAACAGGAGAAGACGAACCTGTTCGTTAGTTTAATATAAGCAGACTTCTTGCATGGGGTGCAGTTTTTCAAGGGAACATGGCACAAAATACAGCAACGCAAAGGAGAAAGAAGACATAGAAGTTGAGCTTTCAGATTCTTGAGTGTTTTACTCTACTAATAGTGTCATTTGCTGTGCAATGGCTTTTAACTTCATGCAATCCTATTAGTCAACTCTTGGAGTAATATACAATGTTCATGGGCTAGCTGCTATAGCTGGTGGATGTGGGAGTCCTAAATATTAATGCCAATGATGCTATTGTAACCTGAAACCTGACATGGGACTCTCAAGAAATTAGGCCCAGCCATTCACCGAAAAGAGAGATATGAGAAGTAAAAATCAAAAGGCAGGAAATAACAAGATGGTCATGTTGGGAAGATGGAAACCAAGGTCTTTATTCATCTTCAGGATACTGGAATGTGCTTTCATTTTCAACAGGAAGAACAGAGCAGGAGTTAAGAACTACATCTTGAACAAACATGGCTAGTATCTCAGTCCCAGGTTTTCAAGGTGCCTCTGGAGAAATTCTTATCTTGAATGGACAATCTGGTTCCTATCGGATGATTGTTCTGGCTGTGGTAGGAGCTCAAGAGCACTTGGTATAGAGTTGCTTCCATTTAAGGAGGATCCTGTTGTGGGGTAGTCAGTGAGTTGGATATTTCTGGAATCTATAGTGATGGACAGCAGGCTTACTACCATGACTAGAAACTTTTAGGTACTTTTTTTTGAGATCTAGAATATAATATTGTCAATATTGACAATAAGATGACTCATGTATTCGTATCTATATCTTGTCTTGAAGGGGATGAGATAGGTTAAAAATTACTGATTTTTCAGACACCTCTTGATTTATATGCCTATATGTCAATCATATAGACTCTTACAGAATAGAGTTGGGCAATTATATGGCCCAGATCATATAGAATCACATAAATAGATAAAGTAAAAGGAACAGATTTAAGTGAACACAGAAATATCCTTCTTCCATCTGTAAACTCAAGTGAAAGTCAAGGATACTATTGCCATGATTACTCAATCATATCTATGTTACTAATCATCCATGTCTATCTATATTCTGCACAGGATATAACATATATTTAACATAGGACTAATTAACATGTAAAGCTATTGCATTTTTAAGATTTACGTAGAAAAGCCCACTGAATTTTCAATTTTGCCTTTACGTGAAGGCATGCTATGGCTTGACTCTAAAACACCACATCCAGGCTCAGGCACTGAATGTATGGCCCTAGCTGGTGGTGCTGTTTTGGGTGGTTCTTCAGAATATAGGACCTCGTTGAAAGAAGCAGGTTGCTGGTGACTTGCCTCTGAGAGTACTGTTCAATGGCAGTTCTGTCCTCCATCTCTGCTTCCCGTCAGCTATGGTGTAGAGCATCCCAGACCCTGGATGGACATGCCGTCATCATATCCACTTTCACCACAGGCTCGGGATTAATGGGATCAAGGACTACAGAATGAAACCTGAGAAAAAGGACCAATGCACATCTTTCCTCCCCCGTAACTCATTCTCAGGTTCTCGTTAGAGCAATGCCAAAGGAACCATATGCTATTTCACTGGGTGGGTGGGTGGGTGGGCTAACCTATGTTCTTATCATTCTGACCCAAAAGCCCTAGACCTGTATCTCTGATCTGCTGTTATTGGACTCTGTTGATTTGATTAAGCATGTTAGGAGTTCTACTCGAGCAAATACTTACTAATGAAACATTTACTAGGAAAAACGTCTGTTCAGGCTGGGGCTTTTCTGACAATGGTAATGACCTTATTAGTTATTTTAATGGCTTTAATAGCGCCTTGGAGAGTAAGAAGATCTGCCGTTAAGGGTGGTGGGGAGAAAGCACAGCTGAGCTGTCTCATTAATGGATTGAAGCACTCATTAGCTAATCTTTCCTAAAGTCCCTCATGATGTCCTGGCTAATGGCCACTAGAAATACAGAAGTACTTTAGTACGGGGCCCTCAATCTAAAGCCTGTGTAGCAACTGCATTGATTACATTGCACACAATAACAACAACACAAATTAAAGCGGCAGCTAACTATTGAGTACTTACTGTGTGTCAGGCACACACAGGAACACATATCTGAAGAGACAAACGGAATTAACACATTTGGCTAGCCAACAGATACCTAATTCAATTTGCACATAAATGCACTAAATTGGAAGAGGGGACACAACTGGCTAACTCTTCAAAAGTATACAGTTGGACGGAGGCAAATGGAGCCTGAAGGTTCTATGCATGAATTTTATGGGCAGATATACATCATGTCTTGCCATCGTTGGGGAGGCAATTTCATTTTCACTGACCACGAATCTGTCTTGAGCTTACCAAGAAGGTTTGTAATTGGTGTTTTTGGTTTTCATTTATTTGTTTTCAATTTTTTATTATTTCTTTCATCTTATTTTTTTTCTTTAAATGCCAGTCCTAAAGTATTGAGTTATCTCAATGGTAGATCACTTGCCTAGGATTCATGAAGCCCTAGTCTTCATTCCCCACACTGAAAATAAAAATAAATCAAAGCCAATAAAATAAAAATAATAAGTATTCATTTAGTGAATGAAAAAAAATCACTATTTAAGGGTACAGACAAAAGAAACAATGACTCAAAGTCCTGCAATGTTAAGTCTCATCCTTCCAGCAGCTGATTTGGGCCATCT
Source organism: Mus musculus (assembly GCF_000001635.26). Classification (NCBI taxonomy): domain Eukaryota; kingdom Metazoa; phylum Chordata; class Mammalia; order Rodentia; family Muridae; genus Mus; species Mus musculus. Next base: position 45,201,848 of record NC_000074.6, on the reverse strand, counting down.
GGTTCCCCCTCAGATCCTAAGCAGGCAGCGTGCCAGAGAATGCAGAAGCAGAAATTCTGAGTGGCATCCAAGAGCACAGGCAGGGAAGTCGAATCTGCATTGAAACTATGTCTCGGTCTGTGTTATGTGACTTTGCTCAAGTTTTCAAATCCGTCAACATTTCTCTATGTCTTGGAATGCAGACATTGATGAAACAACCTCATTGGATTACAGTGGGGATTAATCTGAAATGGAAGGGCATGCGCTTCTGTACACAGTGAACATGCAATAGGTGGCAGCTGTTAATACTCTTAGATGTATTATCAGCAATCAGAGTATAATGAGAGCCAGTCCACACCAGTAGTACTATGCTTCAGTTTCCTCTGCCTGAAATGTAGATACTCCTTCTAAACTTGAGCCTCATCTAAATTTCTGTTTCTCCATCTCAAGTTTTACCTAAATTTCCTTCCAGGAACTGCTCCTTCAAACCTTTTTCAACGCCACTGGTTCCAACCCCTCCTCTCCAGTGTCCTGTTCTCTGTATTTCTGCCTTGGAGTACATTGTCAAAAATTAAGTGGATGCCATCTCTTTCTGAGTAACAAATGATGAATCTATTTTTCTCAGTATGCCTGCTCCACCTAATAGGTCTATACCATTTGACCTTGGAACTATCCCCACTGGATGCACCTGGCTTACCTTTTGTACAATGAGTCCCTCATCTGCCATGGCTGGTTGCAGCCATTGTACTGAGCTGTGTTTCTCAGGCTCTTTCCCTAGCTCAAATCTTTTCTCTTGAATAAGGTCCTGACATGCCCCATGGGTAGCACCTCACGCATCAAATTATTCATAGGAGGCGCCTCTCAGAGCACCTTCATCCAAGAAAGTTACAGTTCTGTTTTCAACATTATCTTTCCTCCTAGTCCTAAAAGTGGGTATTTGACACAAACCATCACTATCTTAACTAGTTTATCTTTTGGTAGACACTGAGTAGCAAACACTAGCATAATCCAACCCTTTTAAATTCTATTTCATAGTGTTTTGCAGATATAAATGCAAAAACTGCCATTAAAGGGGGAATAAAATGTGTTTCAAACTCCCTAATTCATTTTTACAGATCTATAAGAAATAATATGCAGCAACTACATTTTAATACTACTGTAATATGAAATATCATTAATAAAATTGAAGACTATATTAAAGAGGAAATTCTAAGTATCTATCTCAAATACAAAAGGTTTCAAAGTAAGCTTTCTTTCTATGGCCATCTTTGACACACTTCTATGGTCTTAGTTATCTAAATTTACAGGCTTGGGATAGTTCAGGTACCACTTAGCAAAAATAGAGACACTCCACTCCCCATATCAGGTTTTGCTTTCTCATGTTTAAAAACTAATATGGAGTAAACGCAAAACCTTGTGTAGCCACCACTGTCACCGAGATACACCTTTACTTGAGCTATCTGACAAACATACCTGTTCTGGGTAGTTTTTTATCAACTTGACAAAAGCTAGAATCATTTGGGAAGAGGGAGCTTCAACAGATAAACTACCTCTATCAGACTGGCTTGGGGTAAATGATTAATGATTGATTTGGGAAGGCCCAAACCAGTGTAGATGGTACCGTCCTTGGGTAGGTAGTCCTGAGTTACAGAAAGCTATTAATAAGCTATGGAGAGCAAGCTTGTAAGCAGCATCCCTTTAACGTTCTTGACTCTAATTCTTGCCTACAGCCTCCTGCCTTGAGTTTGTAAACTGATGTCCCTCTGTGATGGAGAGTAAACTGTAAGATGAGATAAACCCAACCCTTCCCCTCAAGTTGTTTGTGGTCATGGTGTTTATCACAGCAAATGAAAACAATGCTTATCCATACCCAGATAAAAACACCTTGATGCCTTATTCCTCTTAATATTTTATACTAGGAAATTTAGTATATTTAGTGATATTTCTTAATCAAGAAAGTGCCCTCATATTAACCTATTCTGTATAGTTTTCTTTCAAATGAGGTTTGAGCCTAGTTTTATAACTAAAACTTTATAGTAGCTTACATTATTTAGGAAAAATGGCCACTCTGACAATTCTCAAACCTCAGTACATCAGACGTTCCTTTTCTACTTCATACGACATCCACTGTGGCTAGACCTAAATGGTAGCACTCCTGTGCATGTTCCTTCCAAGTGATGACTTGGGAATCCAGGTTCCTTAACATTATGGAGTCTGATTTCTGTGCATAGTCTCTAGGTGTGCTGTGTGCAGGGCAAAGGAGAATGTGAAACTTTCTATAAGGTTGTTTATAAGCAACTTTGGGATGACCATACACAATATCTGTTTTCATTGATTAGAGACTGTATATATAGTCTCCAGATAACTGCAAACAGCATTAGAAAACTTTCAGGGTGCCCAAGAAGGAAACAAAATAATTTGCAAAATATAGCATTGTCCTCCTTATACAATTAATAATTATATCAGTAAGGTAAATAAGTTATGTCTTTGACTTTTATGTTCATGTGCCTATGTCCTTAACTATTTTATATCATAAAGAAAACAACTGATCCAGCTCTGCCTGTCGTTTTGGATGCCTGCTGGCACTAGGGACAATCAGGCATATCAACATCTGGGACAACCAGATAGGACTCTGTTCCAGGCACCTGGCCCACCAGATCCTCTTAGTCACACCCAGCAGCAGTGAATTGTGTTCTTTCCCCTGCGCTCCATTTCTGAATGACAACTTTGCCTGCATCCCCAGAGGTCTGCTGGCACCAAGAACTACCAGGTAAAACCACTTCCCATAGTGGGGACCCCCTAAAGCAACCCAGAATGGTAACTGCACCTTCACTTCAATTTCCAGCCCACTACTCTGCCTTCATCCTTGCTAGCACTGGGGACAACCAGATGGCTAAAGGCCAGTGTAAGAATACAACCACAAGAGTCAGGGCATTTACAGCACCACAAAGCCCAGCTATCCTCCTACCAGGAAGAGAGAACTGGGATTGGAGAGGCAGGCATCTCTGGGATGATCTAAAAACTTAGGACAGTGGCTCCTCCCATGAACCTATGAGGCTGACCCTAGCTAAGACTCCTAGCAATAGGGGATATTGAACGTGAAATTATCACATCCTGTAATAAGGAAAGACTTCCAGTGGAGGAAGGAGGACACCAACCCACTCACAAAACCTTTGACCCACAATTTGTCCTGCCTACAAGATGTGCAGGAATAAAGAAGGAGCAGAAATTGATTGAATGGCCAACCAATGACTGGCTCACCTTGAGACTCATGCCATGAGAGACAGCCCATTCCCAACACTATTCATGATATTCTGCTATACTTACAGAAAGGAGGTTAACGACCATCTGAGAAGCTTTACCCAGCATCTGACAGAAACAATGCAAGCAAACCCACAGCCAAACATTAGGCAATGCTTGGGGAATTTTGTAGAAGATGGGAGGACAGATTGAAGAAGCTGAAAACCTACAGAATCAACTAACCACAGGGGCTCACAGAGACTGAACCACCAATCATAAAGCATGCATGGGATGGACCTAGGCCCCCTACACTTTTGTAACAGATGTACAGCTTGTTCTTAAGATAGGACCCCTAAAAACTAGAGAAGTGGCTGTCTCTGACTCTTTTGCCTGCCTTTGAGTTCTCTTTCCCTCACTAATCTGCACTGTGTAGGCTCAATAGGAGAAGATGCAAAGATGGGCCTAGTTCTACTGCAACTGCAACAGGATATGCCAAGGTGGGTTGATATCGGTGGGAGGCCCCCTTCTCTAAGGAAGAAGGAAAGGGGGATGGAATGAGGAGAGATGGGGTGAGAGGGAAGGACTGAGAGGAGAAAAGAGAGAGGAGAAGCTAGCTGTGGTCAGGATGTAAAGTAAATTAATAATTAATAATAATAATAACAATAATTCAGAAAACAACCAAGGTTTATATAACTCTCAGAGCTAGAATTAGCTCCCTTCATATGCTGATTAGGATGAAGCTAAATATATCTAGGTATAAGTCAATGAATGTAGATTGCTATAGAAGAAGAGAAGGACAGGGGAAAGTTGCTGATTATTCCATTATTAGTTATTAACTGGCTAACTCCAGAATTACTGAACTAGTATAACACTGAACTTGGTGACATTTTCTACCAGAGTTCACATTGGTCCTTACATTTCCCTAATGATTGAATTCTGTAAAATCACTAATGTACAGGAAAACAAAAATGAAACGCAAAACACAAAACAAAAAAAACCTTCAGTGATGAGTAAAATGTACCCCAATCCAGCAAGATAACTTGGCTGCTACTAAGTAAGGAAACCTCTTGTCACGCAAACGAACTGTGAGGTTTACACAGTGGCAATGACAGATGTTATATATATGCAGACTGTAAGAGGCACACTCCATCAGCTACTGAAGTGTTTCATGTTTTCTAATAAGACCATCTGTTTATAACATGAGTGATTAGCTTTTCTCTCAGATGGGAGTTTAGTCCTGCTTCTGTCTCAGCAAACCGAACTGGACAAAGGTAACTTGTCCAGGGGTGCCTGCCAAGTGGTCACTCCTGTTGCCTAGATGACAGCGCATTACCTAAAACATCTTTTTTTTCTCTCTCTCTCTCTCATTGAACAGTTCCCTGCATTTTCAACCTACTCTCATAGCTAAAACAGGCAGGTAGTACACAGTCTTAGAAGGTGACATTTCTGTAGGCTTCTGTGTTTTCCAAACACACTTCATACATATCATCTTTAGGTTGGTCAAAATATCTGCTCACTCCAACATAGACTTTTCATTAAAAATTCTCCATATAATATAATATAATATCATAATATAATAGAAATAATCATGTTTCCTTTTCTCTCTCTCTCTCTCTCTCTCTCTCTCTCTCTCTCTCTCTCTCTCTCCCCCTTCCCCTCCCTCCCCCTCCCCCCCCTCTCTCTTAAACATTGTAAGTGCTCCAGTTCTATCAGGGTACAGAGACAGATCCTTCCCTTGGGCTTCTTAGGCTATCATTGTCTGGCCCTCACTGCCATTGCAGCCTCTTGTCACATCTCAGGCCAAACACCTGGTGTTCAGAATATCTCTTCTGTCATCTTCTTGCCTCACTCTGGGAAGGCTTTATCACATCTCCTGGAGACCCACTCTTCACTCGTGGCTCCCTTGCCCATGCCTCAGGAATCCTTTCTGACCTTCCTATTGAGACTTAAAATTCCTTCCTATGCCTGTCTTCATCATGTCACACACACACACACACACACACACACACACACACACACACACACACACACATGTGTATACATATATACATATATATATAATTACTAATCACACTGCAACATTTCATGGGTGTGTTCAGTTTTATATTTGAAATGTGTTGCATGTTATAAGCCTAAGCCTTTTCAGGCCATGTGAATTTTGATCTTTAATGCATGTCAGGGGCAAGAGTGATTTTGGGAGCCAGCAAGACCACAGAAAGTCATTTCATCTAAGGTTCAAAGTTAATAAGGCTTTACTGTTCAGAGAAGCCTGGTCATTCCCACTCAGTGTCTACCAGTAACTGCCTACTGCCCCATGTCCCCGCTTCCTGCAGCTTTGCCCTCCTGGTAGCCATTCTCACTCAATAGCCTTATTTCTCCAGCTGACTTTTGCTTGCATTCGTCCCAGTTCTTTTCATTACTCTGCCTGGTAACCTGCAAGCCATTGATCCCTCTCTCAAACAGCTCATCACAGGCTCAGCAGAGGCTCGGCCCCGGTGCAGGTCATCTTCCATAAGCACGGAGCTTGACACTTTCATATTTAAAATTGTTGCCAGGAAACTCAGATGGAGCCATCCACAAAGGCAGCTGATGGCAGGGGAAATGTCATTTCTCGATAAATGCTTCCCATCCTTGGTTAGATGCGCTCCAGGGAGTCTTTCGCTTTCAGGAATTTTGCCGCAGATGAACATTGATGGCTTTCAGGGTTTCTTTCACTCCTGGATCTACTATTCTGTCAGTATGTCTTTGCATAGCTGCATGAATAAAAAAAAAAGACTCGTAATGTTTATTGAGCAAAAATGAATTCTTAAACTAGAGAGGTAAGTGGAAAAGAAATCTATAGCACTGCTCAGAGATTAAGATGGTTTCTTAAAGGCTCTGAAGTAAAACCACATTAGATTCCTTGGGATGGGAAGAGCATGGGTGTTTGAAACAAGGGGTCTAACTGCCATGTGGTTGCCATGGTACTCTCCAAGGATGCTTCAAACAGGACCTGTTTATAGAAACCTAGTAGTGTAGCTGGTCTTGGTTTACATTTAAGCGAGCTATACTGTATCCTGAATTTGACCCACATTTTACATTAATTCTCAGAACAGCGGGCATTTCCAAAGTCATTCAGCTGTTACTAAGAGCTAACTATGCTACCTTCATACACACCTTAATATTCTTTATATGTAGCAAAAGAGCTCATTTTCCTAAAGAGACCTTACACTCAATATTTAAACGCATAAAGCTTTTAGGTGTACATATTTTTTTTATGGCTTTCTCTTATTTGAACCTGGTTTCCTATTTGAGTTCCTACCTACTTCCCACCCATGTCCTTTTTTTTTTTTCTCATTAAGACAAATCAATACTTTCACTTATATGTGTCTTTAAATTAGCCTCTAAATATTCAGGCATGATTACTAATCTTCTTAACTTGGTCTTGGGAAGTGTCCTTTAAGTTGCTCAAGGAATGAACTCAGAACTTAGAGGGTCAAGTTCAGATGTACATCTCAAAAATACATGAAATACTATACCTAGAAACATATGGAATCCACAGCCTGGTGGTAACTCTTTATAATTCATGAACATCCAGGAAAATTTTTAATATAATTTCCTCCTCGATGGGGAATTCATTCATAAAATAGCAATCACACAGTATCACAGTATAGTTGTTCCATATTGATATTATAAGTGTGCTTCATATAGAGTATCATAAATATAACAGCATCACAAAATACACTGTGGTTTAAGGCCGTGTGGGTGGGTCTGAGTAACTGCTTTAACTGTAGATTATTCAACTCAGTGCTTCGCAGGTTTGTCCTAAAATACTAATGGATGGATCATGCTGGAACATGTAATTCTAAGCATGAGGGTAACTGGAGAAGGAGGGGATGCTCTGTTCAACTATAGGAAGACACGGTATAGGAAGCACAAAGAGATGGGCTCAGCTGCAATGTGTCTAACCACAGTTAGCAGTCTACAGTATGTGGCAGATCATCTGAAGAACAGTTATAGTAATCTCTGTAACGAAGGGCACACACACACAGTTATTGCTTGTTTATAGACCAGCGTGGTTTCCCAAGCAGAAATATTTACAGTGGTTTATGGTTTTCATTATATATAAATAGTGCTGGGTAGGGTTCATAGATTTCATCACAAGGTACCAGGAAGGTAGGGTCAATGTTTTAAAGTGAAGAGCAGATGAACTAGATAAAGGTTTGTGGACTTCATTTTGAGAAACATGAAATAAACTAAATAGTGACATTAGAATGAAATTTGTATTGATTCGCAGAATCTCTTTATTGCCTTCTCACGGAGGCATGGCTCCCACTTACCATCTGCCCAGGTATTGCTCTCTCCTAACCTTTAGTCTCTAAAAACATATATCATTGTTTAAATTAACCTGAAACAGATAAGAAGTATGCAGTATGGCTTCATGTGTAAGATGTTGACATAAGAGAAAGCTTCAGGAAGCTGACTAGTTACTTCTAATTCACTAGGTCCTGACTTTGTGACAGGTCAACCTGGATGGAAAGTCTGTGGGCTACACCCATGGCCCTTCTTTCCTTACTAATCCCTGGACATGATCTAAATCATGACCAGGATTACAGTAGAATCCAGCACATGTATTGCAATGGATAATACATGGAAGCGACCCGAAAGAAGTAATACTACTAAAAGGATCAGAATTTTATTTTTGCTCGATTTTATCTCAAATAATACCTAGAGAGGAAAAGAAGTAGGATATTTAGAATCATGACAAGACAGTTTGGGGTGCTGACCCTACCTCTTACCATAAGACAAACACGAGGATATACTGGTTCCTAGATATGGAAGCGGAATTGATAACTAACCAGAAGAGAAACAGGGAGCAAGAATCTTGCAAGAAATTATGCATAACATGCAATCTGTCAAAGTGAATTATTACACCCAGTGTAGCAAGCAACACATAGCTGTAATGGCAGTACTCTGAAGGCTGAGGCATGAGAATCGCATGTTGAAGGATATCTTCAGGCAATGTGGGAAGTCCCTACCTTTAAAACTAATAAAATATCATAGATGCATATAGTTACAATTTTCTGGTAAAGCATTTCTCCCTAGTAGTAAATTGTTTCATATTGTAAATACTGTTAAGGAGGGAAAAACATGCTGTTATAATTCTCTATTTCTGGGAATCATACCTGAAAACTAATTATGTAGAAACCTAACAGGAGTATTCACAAAATTATGTTTTGTTATAATTGTATTTTCCTAGGCATTGCCTAATGGTTCTGTCTGCTTTGATATTTTCATGTGCTCAAGTAGAACATAAGTTTCTGGTAAGAAGAAATTCTTCAGAAGCCAGAAAGAGTATAATAGGGACCCATCATACACACATAGGATCATTACCCTTGAAAAGTTTCTGGTTGTAAGAGTAGGCTGCCTCTGTGTCATTAGGGATCTGCTAGTAAGATCGTATTTTGAGGATATTCTTTGTCAACCAAAAGTAGAAAGAGGGCTAGCAGGTGAGGAGAAGGACTGCTGGGAGAGAGCAAGAGAGACTAATTACAGAACAAATATGAGCAAGATACATGATACACATATGTGAAAATGTCATAGGTCATGATGAAATGTACCACTTTTAGTAATTAGTAAATTTAGTAATTAAATTTTTTAATGTGGAATTTAAAAGAGCATTAGGTAAATATCAGCAAACATATCAATCTACCTTTTACTTTTCAAATTATTGTAATATTTGAAGATGGTACTGGTTATGATAAAAACTGAATACCATAGTGATTTCCTACACCAGCCCTAACTGAGTGCTGGCAACTAAGTACAACATAAACTTATTTCCTTATAGGTCTGGAAATAGAGTGTCCAAGAGCAAGGTGTCTTTAATATTGGTTTTCAGTGAGGCCTGTCTTCCGGGGTTGTTTTCATATGACCTTTCTTTCTGTATGTGTATGGAGGGACAAGGTCCTTGGAATATCTCTTTCTTCCCTGATTTGACACCAGTCTTATATTAGTAAGCTTCCCTGTGACTACATTTTATCTTAATTATCTCCCTGGAGTCTCTATCTCCAGATTAAGTTACCCTACAGATTAAGGCTTCAACAATCAGATTATGAGTGGGCAAAATTGAGGACATCATCATGACTTTTATGGAAAATAAGAACTTGGGCCGTCCTTCCAAAGTAGATGTTGAGTTCTTTAACATACTTCCAGTTCAGCCAGTGATACCAGCCCTCCCCAGCCAGGACCCTACAGAGTCTGAGTTGCAACTGACTCATATGGTAAAAACAACTCACAATCCTCTTTACCAGCATGGGTTATGATGACGGAGGGTTGCATGATGCTGTAGGTAGGACCAGCTTCCTAATGTGTACAGCCTTTTCCTGATTCAGCAGGTTCCTGAAACACTGGCAGTAGCTCTTGTAGTTATGGTCATGGTAAGGTGGTTTGCTAAATAAATGTCATTGGAGAAAGGAAGAAAGGAAGAAAGGAAGAAAGGAAGAAAGGAAGGGAGGAAGGGAGGAAGAGAGGAAGGGAGGAAGGGAGGAAGGGAGGGAAGGAGGAAGGAAGGAAGGGAGGAAGGGAGGAAGGGAGGAAGGAAGGAAGGAAGGAAGGAAGGAAGGAAGGAAGAAAGGAAGGAAGGGAGAGAAAAAGACAGACAGACAGACAGAAAGAGAAAGAGAAAAAGGAAAGAGAGAGAAAGAAAGAGAGAGAAAGAAAGAGATGGGGGAATGGGGAAGGAAGGAAGATACAAAGATAAAAAGAAAGAATGATACAAAGATACAAAGAAACAGAAAGACACAGAGCCTAAGAACTCCTTGGTTGGCTGATTCCATGCATGGGAGCTCCTTTTTCTCCTCTTCTGAGCAGAGGAAGGGTGGTTGGTGCTGGGTATCACTCTAGGAGTTCAGCCAATATCTTGCCCCTTCAGCTTTCCCCACTGGTTGCAAGCTTTGAGTGCTGACACTAATTAGAGAGTATTTCACTCATCAAATTATTTCCCTTCTTTCAAAGAAAGAGGGAAAAAAAACCAGTAGGGGTCAGTTTCTGTGGACTTGCTTTGGATCACACAGTTCTAAAATCCCTTAATTATTCAAAAGCCAGTAACAATATGAATTTGATTATTTATGACCTGATTTATACTTCAAAGCCTCTTTCTTGACGTGTCAGCCCCTATCACATGGACTCAAGTGTTTCTCTCCTTTGTCGAAATTGTACATCAAAGCCCATAATATCCAGTGTGGCTGTATTTGAGTACCGCCTTAAGAAAGTAAACATAGCTGTGATGTGGACAGGGCCCTGGCTTAACAGCATTAGTGCTGTCCTCTGAGGGGTCATGCACACTTCCCGCACACACCAAGGAAAGGCATATGAGTGCATTTTGAAAAGGTGACCACTCGACCATCCATCCGTACCTCCACCTGGATTTCTGAGCTAGAGAATAGAACTGAGTTTCTATTGTTTGGTCATCCCAGTCTACAGCATTGTGTTGTGGCAACCCCAGTATGCTAATATATCCCATCACTGTGTGGCCATGGAATGCATGGTGTCATCATCTTAACTATTTCTCCTGCTACTAGGGGTGTAGTAGTCCTGGAAACGCAGCAATCAGATTGGCACACGCTGCTTCTCCCATCATCCCCCGCCCAAGAGAAACAGACATTGTTACTAAGACTCTTAAACACAAGGTGGCTTCCCAGAGAAGTTGACTGCCTCGATGTATCTGTATTTACTGTTCTTTTGATCAGTTATAATCCAAACACACCTCAATTCTCCATTCATATCTGAGTCCCTCAAGTTTAGGGCCTCAGGATGCTTAAGAAAGAAAAGACCACAGTCCCTTCATTGGCTACTTTGTTCTGGGCTTTGTGCTTGAGCTCTTGTCACATGCATCAATCACCCTTTAGCTGCCTCCACCGTGCTGTGAGACATCTTTTTATTTTTTTTATTTTTTTTTTTTTTCATTTTTTTTTATTAGGTATTTAGCTCATTTACATTTCCAATGCTATACCAAAAGTCCCCCTTACCCACCCACCCCCACTCCCCTACCCACCCACTCCCCCCCTTTGGCCCTGGCGTTCCCCTGTACCGGGGCACACAAAGTCTGCGTGTCCAATGGGCCTCTCTTTCCAGTGATGGCCGACTAGGCCATCTTTTGATACATATGCAGCTAGAGTCAAGAGCTCAGGGGTACTGGTTAGTTCATAATGTTGTTCCACCTATAGGGTTGAAGATCCCTTTAGCTGAGACATCTTTTTAAAGGCTGAGAAAAAGCAACTCCCACTTCTCATGATCCTCCCACACTTCCATCTTTTCAGCTTGCTCTCTCTCAAACCCTGACCCAGGTTTAGTCCGTGGTAGTAAGTGTCCCCGTGACCTGTGGAATTTTATTGTCCCCATGCCATCCGTTTTTTGCACTACTCTTCTTAGGTAGAGTTGATGTCATTGCCTTCCAGATAATCACCCGGTTGAGTAGGCTTCCCTCAGCATTGTTTTTACCCCTTTGGCTGTAGTTGGCTGACCACACCCATGGAAAGATAAATCCATTCACTATTAACTCCGTCTCATCGCCCACGCTGTGAAGTGTGATTGCCCTGCAACAAAGTCATAACCATCTACATCACTGGGCAAGGTACATTCACTCTCCTAATCATCTAATAAGATTTTCCTCCCCAAATCCCCAAAATCCCTCTACAATTCTCAAATTAATTATGTCAATAAGAAAACAAATATAGTGTATTTACTTAGTCACATTCAGACTTTTACCTACCTATATAAACACTCATATAACTTACGTTTAATAGCAATCATAAACACCACCATTTGCCTATTTTATTCCTTTTCTCTTACTGAGCTAAAATGGCATTATTTAGTTATTTAGTTATTTTGCTCTGCCTTCTACCTTGATGTCTTTAATCTCTGCCCAATCATCTTCCAACTAGACTAACAGGCCATGGCCTCCCCCACTTGCAATATCTTGTCTTGTGCTCAGTACTACCACCAGGTAGTGAAGAGATTAAAGTAGCAGGTAAAATTCCATTTTTGTTTTTCAGACTCCATTTTAAGTTAGCCTGTCTTCAGAGAGACATGTGTTCTGCAAAAGACCACGGAAAGTAGACACAGCAACTATAGCTAGCTGATAACAACAGAGTGGGCTAAGAAAACATAAATTGTTCCCAAGTCAAGATGTTCCTTTTAGATGAATGGTCCCTCCTTGTGGTTTGACCAGATACTATGAACCAACTAGCTTAAAGGCCAAGATTCCTTTTACCCTCTTACCCAATCATGTAACACCAAGGCTTGGATTGGAAATCCCCACGTAATGTTTTTACCCCCTCTATAGACCCCTCCCCCCTAGACCTCGGGCCATTCTCCTACCCTGCTGAGTTGGGGTGGTTTGTGGCAGGAGCTCGAACTCAAATAAAGACTCTCGTGTTCTTGTACCGGAGTTGTGGTGGTCTCTTTGGGGGTTTTGTGGTCTGGGCACAACAGTAGAGAGTACCTAAGAAACAGTGTCTGAGATTGTCCTCTTCCACTGCATACACTTCCATGCACATACCCACACAAATGTTACTACCACACACACCTCTACGTTCTTCTGGATTGCAACAAACCTACATTACTTCCTCAAAACACTGTCACTTCAATTGTCTTGTGTGAATGAGTATATAATAACAAAAATATGTATGACACTGTTTAAACCAACTTAAAAACATTTTCATAAGAATTTACAAAATAACCCCTTAAAATGATCTCCAATTGTTTTGAGCCCATTTAACCTCAAAGCCTTTTCAGATCTCAAGTGACTTTTATAAAACCTCACTTGTCAAGGTCAATAACAAGATTATGTTGAAAACAAACATCTGCTGCGTGATCAATAAAATAAATACTGGGTATATGGTGGTAAATGGTTTTGAGCAAGATTGGCCTACATCTCAGTTTTTCTAGAGAATCAACATGGTTAATATTAACAATTACTCTCATTCATACATCACTAATTACAAAAGCATAGACACTTCTATTTTCCTCAGCAGAGCAGATAATACTAAAAATAAAATCTCATTTCTAGGAAGTTAATCACTCCACCAGTTTTTCACCCACCATATTAATGACTCTATTGATGTGCAGGCAACCTCATTGTTAATTTCTGACAACTGCCAAAACTCTCTTAGCAATAGAAAAATGATTCCTAGGTTAATATTGAAAGGGGTGAATCAGTGTGACTCTCACTACGACACAGAATTTCCCTAAAAAGCCCACCACTGGGGTAGGTGGAGGGCAGAAAGCCAATGTGTTGAACTATCTAGGATATGATTCTTGGGCTCCCCACTTCCCAAGGCTATTTCCTCCGTAATCTCCCTCATGGGAATGCTAATGGGATAGGCAATAATATCAAAATAGGAATAGCTTATAAACTGTGATAAGTTTTATTTTTAAGAGCTTGTCTTAGTCAGGGTTTGTATTCCTGCACAAAGCATCATGACCAAGAAGCAAGTTAGGGAGGAAAGGATTTATTCAGCTTACACTTCCACATTGCTGTTCATCATCAAAGGAAGTCAGGACAGATACTTACACAGGACAAGAACTTGGATGCAGGGGCTTATGTAGAGGCCATGGAAGGTGCTTCTTACTGGCTTCCTTACTCTGGCTTGCTCAGCCTGCTTTCTTATAGAACCCAGGACTACCAGCCCAGGGTTGGCACTGCACACAATGGGCTCTCCCACCCTTGATCAGTAATTGAGAAAAGGCCTTACAACTGGATCTCATGGAGGCATTTCCTCAAAGGAGGATCTTTTTTCTGTGATAACTCCATCTTGTGTCAAGTTGACACACAAAACCAGCCAGTACAGAGCAAAAGGGCACCATAAAATAATAAGTTAGACTAAGTTGTCTTCAAATACTTTTAGTGTTCGGGATGCATTATAGTGATAGAATGTTTTCTCCCTTCCCTTGGGTTTAATCCCCAGAACTGCAAATAAAAGGTTTTTAAGTTTTTAAAAGTAGTGTTACACATATTTTTGTAAATCAATACTCATTTGTGTAGGAGAAAATGATAATATTGTTATTAAATAAGATGGAGTTATCTTTTAACTTCTCTTGAATTGTTGGAAGCCATCCCTCAATATTCTTTGTGTCTACAAAAGAATATAGGGGGATGACTCATGTGTGTGTGTACATGTGTACAGGTGTGTTGTGCTCATGTGTGTGCAGGTAGATGCATGCATGTGTACGCAGAGGTCAGAGGACAATTGTGGGTGTCATTCATTCCTTGGGCACCTCTTCCTTCCTTTTGATACAGCATTTCTCATTGGTCCAGAACTTTTCCAAGTGGGCTAGACTACCTAGCTATCAGGTTTTGACGTTTCAGCTCTCCACTGCACTGTGGCTTTGAATACAAGCAGGTGCCTGTTGATATATATATATATATATATATATATATATATATATATATATATATATATATATATATATATCCAGCACATTCCAGGCAACTCTCAGTCCCCAGTGGTCTGCCTGGCCATACACTGGCAGGTGATGGCCGACCTGTTTTTATCTTGTGGAGACTCTGACTCAGTGCTCCAAAATCTCTCCACCCAGCTCACTAAGTTCCCACTGTCTGGTCATTACCATGCCAGCCTCATGCTTCAAATTCTCCACGGCCTTTGTGGTGCACATTAGGCAAACTCATGCTTTGCCGCCATAACTTTTTCTCTTGAACCTGGATGAGCCGCTGTGTGAAGGAAAATGCAACACAAACTTAGTTCAGAAACAATGGTAACTCAGTCTCTGGGCACAACAACTAAAACCTAATCTTGTAAGCCTTATTAAAATCTGATTCCTCCAGTGGTGAATCTTTGCAGATCCACCATGATACTGGGAAACTCTAGCAGCTACATCTTACCCCTCTGCTGTCCAGTTCCAAAAGGACCTAACTCTCTCCTGCTTCCTCGCTTCCTCATCAAACCCGGAAGTCCCTCCTACTCGCCCAGTGATTGGCTCCTTTATTCATTAGGGGATTAGTTCACAAGAAGCCACCTGAGTACATGACTCATTCCTCATTCCAGACAACCTCTACCAGGAGAGCAGAATTAACATAAAAATACAAGTAGCACAGAGTCATCCACAACAGGTACAAAGGTGCTTGCTTTTTACTTGGGCTCTTGGAATCCAAACTTAGTTCCTCACCTAAGTAAGATAAGTGTTTTATCTAATGGGCCATCTTCCAGCCCTCCGATGCTTTTTATTAGGTTACTTAAGCTGAGTCATGTACTCAGAATTAATAAATACAGTCTTCCATAGACATTCTCCCCTCTATGAATGGTAATGCGGTAGGCATTGCCCAGGATCAGCGAATCCAGAGAATCAAGAGTTAATGCCATTGCCTCTTGTTTGGCTGAGGTTGTTAGTTTCTTCCTTGAACAAGCTTAGGAGGTGAGACCATTCGGGTGTTTGCAAAACTGTGAATCTTCCTAAGGATCATAACAGTGAATGTACTAAAAATGTTCCCACCACTTCCAGCTCTTTTATTAGTGAGTTTCTTCAGAAAAGAGCCTTTGATTGGATAATAGGATTGTAGGGGATGACAGTGAATTTTGTTTTCCTGTTCTCTCAGGTTTTGTGTTGTCCTTGGAAATGTATTACATCACAAACTCCATCTACCAATCAAATATGAAATTAGGTGCTCCATTTTGTTTAACAGCTAGACAGAAAGTGAAAGCTTCCTTCATGATCAATTGCCTGCTTCAAGATAAACGGAAAGATAGATGAAAATATACAAGATATTTGCAAGCTACTGAGTGCCCACTTGTTCATTTAAATACTATGTTTAAGGTCTTTTTTTTCCCCTCTCACAGGTATTTAGCATTCTTTGTCTTAAAAATTCCCCCATATTACTCCATTTGTTATGCATCTAATGTTCTGCCTGTTTATTGTCTAGTGTGAACTATACTTCAATTACTAGAAGTGAGAGGAAATAGAAGACAATTCTATTTACTAACAACCAGTTGTGTTTGAAAAATAGCACATTTTTAAAGTGAAAAAATATTTTCGTCTCATGGTTGATAGTTTTGTAAATTTTTTGTTGTTTTCCTCAGAGGATTCAAATTCTCCAAAGGTTTGTAGAATGCTGAAATTTTGTGCAGAACTGAAGGAATGAATACAAGAAAAATTTCTTCCCCTATACTTTTAAAGCTTCCTGTCCAATCTTAGTAAACATTTTTTTTTAAAATTAGGTATTTAGCTCATTTACATTTCCAATGCTATACCAAAAGTCCCCCATACCCACCCACCCCCACTCCCCTACCCACCCACTCCCCCTTTTTGGCCCTGGCGTTCCCCTGTACTGGGGCATATAAAGTTTGCGTGTCCAATGGGCCTCTCTTTCCAGTGATGGCCGACTAGGCCATCTTTTGATACATATGCAGCTAGAGTCAAGAGCTCCGGGGTACTGGTTAGTTCATAATATTGTTCCACCTATAGGGTTGCAGATCCCTTTAGCTCCTTGGCTACTTTCTCTAGCTCCTCCATTGGGAGCCCTGTGATCCATCCAATAGCTGACTGTGAGCATCCATTCTGTGTTTGCTAGGCCCCGGCATAGTCTCACAAGAGACAGCTACATCTGGGTCCTTTCGATAAAATCTTGCTAGTGTATGCAATGGTGTCAGCGTTTGGGTGCTGATTATGGGGTGGATCCCTGGATATGGCAGTTTCTACATGGTCCATCCTTTCATCTCAGCTCCAAGCTTTGTCTCTGTAACTCCTTCCATGGGTGTTTTGTTCCCAATTCTAAGGAGGGGCATAGTGTCCACACTTCAGTCTTCATTTTTCTTGAGTTTCATGTGTTTAGGAAATTGTATCTTATATCTTGGGTATCCTAGGTTTGGGGCTAATATCCACTTATCAGTGAGTACATATTGTGTGAGTTCCTTTGTGAATGTGTTACCTCACTCAGGATGATGCCCTCCAGGTCCATCCATTTGCCTAGGAATTTCATAAATTCATTCTTTTTAATAGCTGAGTAGTACTCCATTGTGTAGATGTACAACATTTTCTGTATCCATTCCTCTGTTGAGGGGCATCTGGGTTCTTTCCAGCTTCTGGCTATTATAAATAAGGCTGCTATGAACTTAGTGGAGCATGTGTCCTTCTTACCAGTTGGGGCATCTTCTGTATATATGCCCAGGAGAGGTATTGCTGGATCCTCTGGTAGTACTATGTCCAATTTTCTGAGGAACCACCAGACTGATTTCCAGAGTGGTTGTACAAGCCTGCAATCCCACCAACAATGGAGGAATGTTCCTCTTTCTCCACATCCACGCCAGCATCTGCTGTCACCTGAATTTTTGATCTTAGCCATTCTGACTGGTGTGAAGTGGAATCTCAGGGTTGTTTTGATTTGTATTTCCCTGATGATTAAGGATGTTGAACATTTTTTCAGGTGCTTCTCTGCCATTCGGTATTCCTCAGGTGAGAATTCTTTGTTCAGTTCTGAGCCCCATTTTTTTAATGGGGTTATTTGATTTTCTGAAGTCCACCTTCTTGAGTTCTTTATATATGTTGGATATTAGTCCCCTATCTGATTTAGGATAGGCAAAGATCCTTTCCCAATCTGTTGGTGGTCTTTTTGTCTTATTGACGGTGTCTTTTGCCTTGCAGAAACTTTGGAGTTTCATCAGGTCCCATTTGTCAATTCTCGATCTTACAGCAAAAGCCATTGCTGTTCTGTTGAGGAATATTTCCCCTGTGCCCATATCTTCAAGGCTTTTCCTCACTTTCTCCTCTATAAGTTTCAGTGTCTCTGGTTTTATGTGAAGTTCCTTGATCCACTTAGATTTGACCTTAGTACAAGGAGATAAGTATGGATCGATTCGCATTCTTCTACATGATAACAACCAGTTGTGCCAGCACCAGTTGTTGAAAATGCTGTCTTTCTTCCACTGGATGGTTTTAGCTCCCTTGTCGAAGATCAAGTGACCATAGGTGTGCGGGTTCATTTCTGGGTCTTCAACTCTATTCCATTGGTCTACTTGACCATAGGTGTGCGGGTTCATTTCTGGGTCTTCAACTCTATTCCATTGGTCTACTTGTCTGTGTCTATACCAGTACCATGCAGTTTTTATCACAATTGCTCTGTAGTAAAGCTTTAGGTCAGGCATGGTGATTCCACCAAAAGTTCTTTTATCCTTGAGAAGAGTTTTTGCTATCCTAGGTTTTTTGTTATTCCAGATGAATTTGCAAATTGCTCCTTCTAATTCGTTGAAGAATTGAGTTGGAATTTTGATGGGGATTGCATTGAATCTGTAGATTGCTTTTGGCAAGATAGCCATTTTTACAATGTTGATCCTGCCAATCCATGAGCATGGGAGATCTTTCCATCTTCTGAGATCTTCTTTAATTTCTTTCTTCAGAGACTTGAAGTTTTTATCATACAGATCTTTCACTTCCTTAGTTAGAGTCACACCGAGATATTTTATATTATTTGTGACTATTGAGAAGGGTGTTGTTTCCCTAATTTCTTTCTCAGCCTGTTTATTCTTTGTGTAGAGAAAGAACATTGACTTGTTTGAGTTAATTTTATATCCAGCTACTTCACCGAAGCTGTTTATCAGGTTTAGGAGTTCTCTGGTGGAATTTTTAGGGTCACTTATATATACTATCATATCATCTGCAAAAAGTGATATTTTGACTTCCTCTTTTCCAATTTGTATCCCCTTGATCTCTTTTTGTTGTCGAATTGCTCTGGCTAATACTTCAAGTACTATGTTGAAAAGGTAGGGAGAAAGTCGGCAGCCTTGTCTAGTCCCTGATTTTAGTGGGATTGCTTCCAGCTTCTCTCCATTATCTTTGATGTTGGCTACTGGTTTGCTGTAGATTGCTTTTATCATGTTTAGGTATGGGCCTTGAATTCCTGATCTTTCCAAGACTGTTATCATGAATGGGTGTTGGATTTTGTCAAATGCTTTTTCATCATCTAACGAGATGATCATGTGGTTTTTGTCTTTGAGTTTGTTTATATAATGGATTACATTGATGGATTTTCGTATATTAAACCATCCCTGCATCCCTGGAATAAAACCTACTTGGTCAGGATGGATGATTGTTTAATGTGTTCTTGGATTCGGTTAGCGAGAATTTTATTGAGGATTTTTGCATCGATATTCATAAGAGAAATTGGTCTGAAGTTCTCTATCTTTGTTGGATCTTTCTGTGTTTTAGGTATCAGAGTAATAGTGGCTTCATAAAATGAGTTGGGTAGAGTACCTTCTACTTCTATTTTGTGAAATAGTTTGTGCAGAACTGGAATTAGATCTTCTTTGAAGGTCTGATAGAACTCTGCACTAAACCCGTCTGGTCCTGGGCTTTTTTTGGCTGGGAGACTATTAATAACTGCTTCTATTTCTTTAGGGGATATGGGACTGTTTATATCGTCAACTTGATCCTGATTCAACTTTGGTACTTGGTATCTGTCCACAAATTTGTCCATTTCATCCAGGTTTTCCAGTTTTGTTGAGTATAGCCTTTTGTAGAAGGATCTGATGGTGTTTTGGATTTCTTTAGGATCTGTTGTTATGTCTCCCTTTTCATTTCTGATTTTGTTAATTAGGATTTTGTCCCTGTGCCCTCTAGTGAGTCTAGCTAAGGGTTTATCTATCTTGTTGATTTTCTCAAAGAACCAACTCCTCGTTTGGTTAATTCTTTGAATAGTTCTTCTTGTTTCCACTTGGTTGATTTCACTCCTGAGTTTGATTATTTCCTGCCGTCTACTCCTCTTGGGTGAATTTGCTTCCTTTTTTTCTAGAGCTTTTAGATGTGTTGTCAAGCTGCTAGTATGTGCTTTCTCCTGTTTCTTCGTGGAGGCACTCAGAGCTATGAGTTTCCCTCTTAGAAATGCTTTCATTGTGTCCCATAGGTTTGGGTACGTTGTGGCTTCATTTTAATTAAACTCTAAAAAGTCTTTAATTTCTTTCTTTATTCCTTCCTTGACCAAGGTATCATTGAGAAGAGTGTTGTTCAGTTTCCACGTGAATGTTGGCTTTCCATTATTTATGTTGTTATTGAAGATCAGTCTTAGGCCGTGGTGGTCTGATAGGATACTTGGGACAATTTCAATATTTTTGTATCTGTTGAGGCCTGTTTTGTGACCAATTATATGGTCAATTTTGGAGAAGGTCCCGTGAGGTGCTGAGAAGAAGGTATATCCTTTTGTTTTAGGATAAAATGTTCTCTAGATATCTGTCAGGTCCATTTGTTTCATAACTTCTGTTAGTTTCACTGTGTCCCTGTTTAGTTTCGGTTTCCACGATCTGTCCATTGATGAAAGTGGTGTGTTTAAGTCTCCCACTATTATTGTGTGAGGTGCAATGTGTGCTTTGAGCTTTACTAAAGTGTCTCTAATGAATGTGGCTGCCCTTGCATTTGGAGCATAGATATTCAGAATTGAGAGTTCCTCTTGGAGGATTTTACCTTTGATGAGTATGAAGTGTCCCTCCTTGTCGTTTTTGATAACGTTGGGTTGGAAGTCGATTTTATCCGACATTAGAATGGCTACTCCAGCTTGTTTCTTCAGACCATTTGCTTGGAAAATTGTTTTCCAGCCTTTCACTCTGAGGTAGTGTCTGTCTTTTTCCCTGAGATGGGTTTCCTGTAAGCAGCAGAATGTTGGGTCCTGTTTGTGTAGCCAGTCTGTTAGTCTATGTCTTTTTATTGTGGAATTGAGTCCATTGATATTAAGAGATATTAAGGAAAAGTAATTGTTGCTTCCTTTTATTTTTGTTGTTAGAGTTGGCATTCTGTTCTTGTGGCTGTCTTCTTTTTGGTTTGTTGAGGGATTACTTTCTTGCTTGTTCTAGGGCGTGATTTCCGTCCTTGTATTGCTTCTTTTCTGTTATTATCCTTTGAAGGGCTGGATTTGTGGAAAGATATTATGTGAATTTGGTTTTGTCATGGAATACTTTGGTTTCTCCATCTATGGTAATTGAGAGTTTGGCCGGGTATAGTAGCCTGGGCTGGCATTTGTGTTCTCTTAGTGTCTGTATAACATCTGTCCAGGGTCTTCTGGCTTTCATAGTCTCTGGTGAAAAGTCTGGTGTAATTCTGATAGGTCTTCCTTTATATGTTACTTGACCTTTCTCCCTTACTGCTTTTAATATTCTATCTTTGTTTAGTGCATTTGTTGTTCTGATTATTATGTGTCGGGAGGAATTTCTTTTCTGGTCCAGTCTATTTGGAATTCTGTAGGCTTCTCGTATGATCATGGGCATCTCTTTATGTTTGGGAAGTTTTCTTCTATTATTTTGTTGAAGATATAGGCTGGCCCTTTAAGTTGAAAATCTTCATTCTCATCAATTCCTATTATCCGTAGGTTTGGTCTTCTCATTGTGTCCTGGATTTCCTGGATGTTTTGAGTTAGGATCCTTTTGCATTTTGTATTTTCTTTGACTGTTGTGCCGATGTTCTCTATGGAATCTTCTGCACCTGAGATTCTCTCTTCCATTTTTGTATTCTGTTGCTGATGCTCGCATCTATGGTTCCAGATCTCTTTCCTAGGGTTTCTATCTCCAGCGTTGCCTCGCTTTGGGTTTTCTTTATTGTGTCTACTTCCCTTTTTAGTTCTAGTATGGTTTTGTTCATTTCCATCACCTGTTTGGATGTGTTTTCCTGTTTTTCTTTAAGGACTTCTACCTGTTTGGTTGTGTTTTCCTGCTTTTCTTTAAGGGCCTGTAACTCTTTAGCAGTGCTCTCCTGTAATTCTTTAAGTGACTTATGAAAGTCCTTCTTGATGTCCTCTATCATCATCATGAGAAATGTTTTTAAATCTGGGTCTAGATTTTCGGTTGTGTTGGGGTGCCCAGGACTAGGTGGGGTGGGAGTGCTGCGTTCTGATGATGGTGAGTGGTCTTGATTTCTGTTAGTAGGATTCTTACGTTTGCCTTTCGCCATCGGGTAATCTCTGAAGCTAGCTGTTATAGTTGTCTCTGGTAAGAGCTTGTTCTTCAGGTGTCTCTGTTAGCCTCTATAAACAGACCTGGGAGGGTAGCTCTCTCCTTAGTTTCAGTGGGCAGAGTATTCTCTGCAGGCAAGCTCTCTTCTTACAGGGAAGGTACCCAGATATCTGGTGTTCAAACCGGCCTACTGGCAGAAGTTGTGTTCCACTCACTAGAGGTCTTAGGATCCCGTGTGGAATCCTGTGTGGGCCCTCGCGGGTGTCAGGCGACTCCGCTGGCAAGGTACCCCGGTGCTAGAGTGGAGTGGAAGGGACTTGTGCCCCAGGTCAGGCCCGGGTAGTCTGCTTCCCTATTTACCGCAGTCTCAGGTTCCGCTCAATTGGATTGGGGCAGACGCTGTGTTCCACTCACCAGAGTCTTAGGATCCTGTGGGGAATCCTGTGTGGGCCCTTGCGGGTGTCAGGCAACTCCACTGGCAAGGTACCCCGGGGCTCGAGTGGAGCGGAAGGGGCTTGTGCTCCAGGTCGGGCCCGGGTAGTCTGCTTCCCTATTTACCGCAGTCTCAGGTTCCGCGCGATTGGATTGGGGCAGGCGCTGTGTTCCACTCACCAGAGGTCTTAGGATCCCTTGGGGAATCCTGTGTGGGCCCTTGCGGGTGTCGGGCGACTCCGCTGGCAAGGTACCCTGGGGCTCAAGTGGAGCGGAAGGGGCTTGTGCCCCAGGTCCCTTAGTAAACATTTTTACAGATAAACACACAATACCTAAAAACTTAAAAGAAAATTTAAAAGCATAAATTAGGGATTATAGTACTTAAGTCTAAGGAGTTAAAGTTGGGTTGCAGCTGAAAAAGAAACACATAAAAGTAAGTAGCCATGCCAACAGGATAAACAAGGTTCCAGGGAACGTAAGCTATTCCAATAGAATAAATTATGCTTTCTTTTGACTTTGAGGTCAATGCATCATCACCCAATTCATATTATTTATATCTGGTTCACACGCTCTTATAAGAAAAGAGCCCTTCTCCCATATTACATTCACACACACACACACTGCCACTTGGTAGTCAGTTTTTTCTATCAGCATAACCTAGGTATAGTCATTGTATTCTACCTATTTACAGACAAGGTGACTGATACACATAATATTTAGACAACTTCTTCAAAACCCAAGACTGGGTTCAAAATGTCTATCAATCTTAAACCTAACATTACTGTCTCCAGACCATGATTTAAAAAATGAACACAAGGTATTTCAGAATGAATTGTAACCTCAGAAAGCCTTTCATCAAAACTCATTTCAAACAAAATCCTCCTTGCATCAGGATTTCAACTTAATCTTCTCCCCAGCTTTTCCACTAAAAGTGAATTTCCACCTTAGTCAAATTGACTGTACTGATTTTATAGCACCATATATATTTATGGTACTGCTTACTAATGCAAAATAATTTCAAGTTGAATTCAGAGTTTGTGATGGTCAACTACTTGATGCAATATGACCTCCTAGGAGACAAGCCTCCATTCACACCTGTGAGGGGTCTTCCAGATTAGACATGCCTGTGAGGAGCTTTGGTAATTAGTTAGTTGAGGGACAGGAAGGCAGGTGGGAAAACAATTAGGGGAACAATCCTCATGTGGGCAGCACCATTCCCTAGACTGGAATTCTGGGCTGGAAGAATGGATAGAGAGCGAGCTGAGCACTGCTGACACTTATCACTCTCGGGATCCCGGCAGTGGTGAGCCAGACTCTTCAAGCTCCTGTTGCCTTGAGTTCTTAGCCATGCTAGACTGCACTCTAAAATTGCCATGCAAAATAGACACTTTCTCCACTAAGTTGCCTTTATCAGATTATTTTATCATAGCAGCTGGAAAGATAATTAACACAGAGTTCATACACTTGACATATATTGGGGCAAAAAAATAGTCTTCCTTTGTTTTGGAGCCTGAGCCAGCTGCCACTTCTTGCACAAT
Organism: Mus musculus; assembly: GCF_000001635.26. NCBI lineage: Eukaryota > Metazoa > Chordata > Mammalia > Rodentia > Muridae > Mus > Mus musculus. Next base: position 45,177,739 of record NC_000074.6, on the reverse strand, counting down.
GCTACAGGTCTGTATGAGAACTGTTCTTAGTGTGTTTTACTGAATTCTGGGGAGAATAAAATTCCCAGGACCCTTATTGCATCCCCCTGTCTGATGGTTATTCATTGTCTGGATAAAATATATTTTTGATGAAAAAGTTAAGAGAAAAATGCTTTTATATGAAAAAAAGATTTATGTGACAGAATGAGATTTTTATCCTAAAAGAAAAGATTTCTCTAAAGTAGGAAAACAGATAACATCAAAACTGAAGTTAAAATACACTGTAAGTTTATATAGAAATTAAAGAGACATGGGTATCACCAAACTGACTGTGATTAAAGGTTAATAAAACTTCTTAATGTCAAAATTCAGTGTGTTTATGCCAGACTGGAGCCTGACTCTCCATTTACAACAATAAAGTGTCTTAATGAAGATACTCACAGCCATGTAGTTTATAAATTAGGGTAGTTTATAAATTAAATATATGCGACTAACATCTGATAGTCACTTTATTTTCAGAGTCTTTATCTTTCAAAAAGTCACACTGCTGCAGGAGGTATGTCTAGCTCTGATTTAAATGACAAGGGAGCTGGAAGTTTATGTGAGTATCTATAAAGCGAGATTATCTTTTTGACTTAGTTAATTCAGGGAGAAAGTGTTGTAGGATATTTGATCACACTGTGGAACCTGAGATTCTATTGTTTGCTGGAAAAACCTGTTTCTAGTTGTGTTGTGGCTCAGCTTTAGTATACACCTTTAATCCCACACATTGAAGGCAAAATTTGTAGAAGCAAGCACCTATGTTTGAAAGTAATGTCTAATTGAGCGGCAGTGATAGAAGAGAATATGCCCAACTCTCATGAGTAAAGAGTGGTGACTTCAGAGAAAGCAGTACAGAGGAGGGAGGGCAGTTTTACTGGGAGTATTATATAGATTGCAGGAAGAACAAGCTATATATAGGTGAAAGAGGAACAAGCCAGAAAATAAGAAGGAGCCAGAACGTATTACCAAAGGTAGTTTGAGGCCAAGAAGAGCAATTTGGTCAAAAGTTGAAAGAAGCCAGATGGAATCAATCAGCTTAGAGAGGAGTTTGAGCCAGAACATCTGAGTTGAACTAGCCAGCCAGAGTTCAGAAAGAAATAGAAAGGGTGAGATTATTCAGCAGTAAGTTTCAGAGGCTGAAACATTCTAGGCCTAGATAAGACTGTACAGAAGTTACAAGCTTCAAGAACTAGGCCTAGGTTAGCCAAGGGAAGCAGTAAGCCTCTGAAATGCCAATTGAAGTAGGAGAATAAAAGTTACAAAAGAAGCTGGGCAGTGGTGGCACATGCCTTTAATCCCAGCACTTGTGAGGCAGAGGCAGGCAGATTTCAAGGCCAGCCTGGTCTACAGAGTGAGTTCCAGGACAGCCAGGGCTATACAGAGAAATCCTGTCTCGAAAAACAAACAAACAAACAAAAAGTTACAAAAGTCTACCACTTACTTTTGATGGTTGATGGTTATCAAATCAAATTTGTCCCTGTTGGAAATTATTATTTCTAAATTTGAAGTTGAAATCCTGATTTTGATAATAAATGTTTGAAGATCTACAATCACAAAAGGAACCTGGATATTCTCTCAGCCTAAATTCTCTCAGAGCATAACTAACTCAAGATAAACCCTTCCACAGCTTGTGCTTGTCAGATGGATAATTAAACAAATATATAGTGGGATTAAACTTAGATGCACTGAATTTTTAGAAATATATAAAGAAAGTGTTAATGGTGGTGTTAAAAACTCTGTATCTCTTATGCTAATAAAAGGATTTTTAATGAGTGCTCATCATTTTATAGGTGACAAATCAATCTATCAAATGTAGTAATGAATGAAGACATTGATTTTGGCAGAAACACATACTTTACATGTTAAGGAGAAAAAAATGACAAAAAGACAAAATATAAACCTTTATGAGTTGTTGTACACTGACTATAAAAGTATATAATTCAAAATTCAAAATATGTGTCCAGAAGTCCATAATGCAATTACATGATGAACTCACAATTGTGTTCTACTTTGGCCATTGTTATACTTTCTCTAAAAGGCCATAAAAATGATATGAATATGTATTTATAATATAGTGTGTGTGTGTACATATGAAATACATATACACATATAGGTATTAACTTATTTTTCTAAGGTATTAGGAAATGTATAATGTTCATATATGATTAGACTGATACTAAAAAGGATTATGGGTAATTTGTCAGTTGAATTTAACATCCAATATCCATTTTGTTGAACTCTGTACCTGAGCCTAATAGGACACTGGCACACAGGTTAAGAGTTGTTGGCAGATTTGATTTGGAAACCTGCATGGTAAGAGGATTGCAAGCTCAGGTGGTATTTCCTCAACTGAGTCAGGAGTCAGAAACTATCTTTCCAGAAATCTCAGACTTTGCTTTAAGGCAGTGGTTCTCAAGCAGTGGGTTGAGATCCCCACAGGGATGGCATAGAAGACATCTTGTATATCCCATGTTTACATTATTATTTATAGTAGCAAAATTACAGGTATAAAATAGTAATGCAGTAACTTATAGTTGGTGTCATCACAACATGAGGAACTGTAGTAAAGGGTCGTAGCATTGGGAAGATTGAAAGCCACTGGCTTGAGGCCCACCAGCATTACTGAGAATAGGAACTTTCCTAAGCGCAGCCAGCTGTGAGCGTTGGGTTTTTTTATCTAGCCCCTTTACTGAATTACATCTGTCTATAGCCCTGGCTGTCCTGGAACTTACTTTGTAGACCAGGCTGGCCTTGAACTCAGAAATCTGCCTGCCTCTGCCTCCCAAGTGCTGGGATTAAAGGTGTGCGCCACCACAGAATATGTTATATGGAAAAAAAATCTATTTTCAATAAAAGAAAATTTAAAATAAAAAGTATGATGTCAAAACACTGTCCAAAAAACAGAGTTGTGCAAGGGGAGTTACACGAGGGGAATTCTCAGTGCTTGTGAGAAAACTTCAAGAAAACAAGAGCCTTGTGACTTCAGTTTCTTCAAAAACCCAGAACTGTTCTTGGATTATACTTTCATGCCCCTTGCAGATGTAGCAGTTAGGAGTTGGTTTCCTGTAGATTATTCATTACAACTAGCTATTGTTATTTATTTATTCCTCTATGGAAACGAGCAGCTTGCCCTTGTGATCATACACAGCTTAGACTCCTGAGAACTTTACTTGGGGACCTTTCTTAGTCCTCAGGGTATAAATTGTCTGACACTCAGAATAAAGTTGGCTATTGCATGAGACTTTAGTCTGCTTCATTTTTAGGCTCCATTCTCCCAGGTTCCACTGCCTCTAGAGTGGTAAAAAAAAATATGAAAAGATAAGAAATGTAGACTATATGTAGAAAAAGAAAAGATGCCTATAAAACCTTATTCAGGCAAGAAACAAGTTAAAACCAACCAACTAAACAGTTGAAACATTAAAATGGAAAATCTAAAAAAAAAAATAAACAAAATAGAAAATGACATTAGTATTTCTTCATAATCAAGATGTGGTCTCCTCCAGGTTTTTAGCTGGCTCTTTGTAGCTGTCTCTGCAGGTGAAGAAGAAACTATAGAAGGCTTGGCCACTTAACACCTTAAGTCAGGATTTCTCCCCACTAAGAGGAGTTCCTGTGTTGGACTCAGACTTTTCCAAGAGAAGGCGAGGTGAATAAGGATATTATAAACAGATGGATGGGTACAGGCAAAAACCAAGAGTTAAGGCACGTGGTTAAAGGGACAAAGGAGATCAGGTTTGGCTTTGTATATATTCAAAGAAGAAGGAGAAAGAAAGTCAAGCTAAAGAACTAGCTAAGATCTTTCAAGCTAATTTACTCTTCCATTTGATTTTCAGGCCAATAACAGGTGTGTGTATGAGCCAATCCCGTTGCTTTCCATCATGACTGGAAATAAAACATTGTAATCTAATGGAAAGGTGATGAACAGGGTGTATAACATCGCTTGGCACTGTTCTTATTACCAAGGAACAGAGAGGTTGCTAAACAAATCAATAATGTATCACTTTGTCTTTAAAAAGGTCCAATTCAATTAAAACACAGCTTCAGGCTGTGGAAACAAATCAGTGGATGGCATATTCCTGGCTAAGAGAGTGTGGTTTGTGGTTCTTGGTATCTTCAAGGACACTGTAGTTTGTACATTTTGTTTTGTGATCACCTCCATGCCACCGGATCTTTTATTACTGTCTTATTTACCATACTGGGGATTAACGCTAGGACATCTGCAGGTTAGGTAAGGACACTTGCACTAAGCCATATCCACAAACCATTGTCCTTTCTTTTTTGCAACGAGACAGCATCTCTGGTTCTATCATAGGCAAGCCTTAACTTGTAATCCTCATATCTTCCTGAGTGAGGGATTATAAATCTACATTTTTAATTAGCCCTCCTAGTGATTTGCCAAGGAAAGAGGAATTTTACAAAAGATGACTAAGTTAATTACTTGAAATGCAGAGCTGGAAAGATGGCTCAGCAGCTAAGGGCTCTGGCTGTTATTCCAGGGGACCCATATTTAATTCCCAGATCACACATAGTGATTTATAGACATGTGTAGCTCAAGTTTCAGAGGATCAGAAGTCCTCTTCTCAATTCCATAGCAGCCCTCGTCTCAATTCAATGTACCAGGAGTACATTGGTACACAGATGCACATGCAGGAAAAACATCCAGACACATAAAATAATCATAATAACCCGAGAAACACTAGCTGGTCCAATTAAGATCAAAGCCGGCTGCAATAATTGAAGCCATTCCTAAGTAGAGAGCGGAGTTCAGAACTGTCTTATTACTCAAATTATACCTGCCTGCCCCTTATGGTGCTTACTTAATTTCATGTACTTAAGATATTTTCTGAGAAAAATGTTCATGGCAGTTGCCATACTAGTGATCAGAAACATAGGCAAGTCTTATAAAAGACGATGGGAAAACAAAATCAATTTTTAAAGAATCTCTGCATGGCCCTGGAATACCCCCCCCCACACACACACACATGGGAACATGGAAATGCAAATGTGACAGTGATGGGTGGGAGTCTCTGATTTTGGATGTTAGTGGTGTCACGTTGCAGGACTCACCACCCAAAATGAAAATCGAAGCTTGACAACAAACCTTCCAGAACTGAAAGTTTTCGACAATGATCAAAGCACCAAGCCTCAGCAACACTGAGTACCACAGCATAAACCACAGCTGCCGTCAGAAGAGGAAGATGGGCTCTCCGGAGCCTTGGGAGGATCACCCAGAGAAGTGCATAGGGCGATGGATCGCTGGAGGGAGACCCAAGTACACAGCAGGATGGGAGGGTCTGTTTGTCCAGATATGACCAGCACTGCTTCTAGCATGTCATCCCTGCCTGACTCCGGGGCTTGTATCTAGCACATCTCCAGCATGATTCCAGGACCGCATCTAGCACAGGATCTCTGGCATCACTGTCCCAGACAAGTTTAAATGCTGTTTCGAAGGTGCTATGCCCCAAGGCAATACCACAGTGGTTGATGCAGATGACAGTCAGTCGGTCATAGCTTCCCTGATCTGCTTGCTACAGGGAGGATGCTTCATTGCTCAGTATCATATCCATCTGCAATTATTCACACTCATGCTGCCACTTTGGCAAGATCTAGCTTTCCTTAAAACCATCAGATTCCATATAATACTTAGGAGTCTAAAGGGTAAGAGAAGGGAGGGATTTCTGGGAAGTTCTCCTTTCCAAGCAATTTCTGTGTAGCAGAATTTTCCCTGTCCTATTAATTTAAATATTAATACAACAAGAAGCCCTTGATTGGACAGGGAAAGGGGAGGCGGAGCTAAGGTTTTCAGAGACAGGGACAGAGTCAGGAAGGAGATGGTGGAAGAACAGGATGATCCAGATTCCCGTAGCTTTAAATAGCCACAGGTAGCTATGAATATCTTCCAGGGGATGGATAATTACAGGAGAGTTTGTCTTATCTAGGTGGGCAATTTTTTAAAAACATTTTTTAAGATTTATTTATTAATTATATGTAAGTATACTGTAGCTGTGTCTTCAGACTCTCCAGAAGAGAGAGTCAGATCCCATTATGGATGGTTGTGAGCCACCATGTGGTTGCTGGGTTTTGAACTCAGGACCTTCAGAAGAGCAGTCAGTGCTCTTAACCACTGAGCCATCTCTCCAGGCAATTTTTATTCTTATCAATTGGCTCTGAATTCACTGAGTGGACGTTTTGTGGGGTGAGAATTTACTGATATAAATCTGACTTATAAATTACAAGCCTCTAGAGTTTTGATTTTACCTGATTACTGGAATTTGGGACCACTGACCACAGAGGGTGGATGGCTGGGAATTTGAACCAAATCCGCAACAAGAGACCCTTGATCAGCCGCTGTGTGGGGCTAGCCATGGAGGTGGTGAGACCTAGACAGCTGGGACAGTAGCTGGGTATAGCGTGGAGTGGTGCCAACTTTTTTTTTTCAATTTTTTATTAGGTATTTTCTTCATTTACATTTCAAATGCTACTCCGAAAGTCCCCCATACCCTCCCCCCACCACTCCCCTCCCCACCCACTCCCACTTTTTGTCCCTGGCATTCCCCTGTACTGGGGCATATAAAGTTTGCAAGACCAAGGGGCCTCTCTTCCCAATAATGGCCGACTAGGCCATCTTCTGATACATATGCAGCTAGAGACATGAGCTCTGGGGGGGTACTGATTAGTTCATATTGTTGTTCCACCTATAGGGTTGCAGACCCCTTTAGTTCCTTGGGTACTTTCTCCAGCTCCTTCATTCGGGGCCCTGTGTTCCATCCAATAGCTGACTGTGAGCATCCACTTCTGTGTTTGCCAGGCACTGGCATAGCCTCACAAGAGACAGCTATATAAGGGTCCTTTCAGCAAAATCTTGCAGGTGTATGCAATAGTGTCTGAGTTTGGTGGCTGACAGCAGATGCTGGCGAGTATGTGGAGAAAGAGGAACACTCTTCCATTGTTGGTGGGATTGCAAGCTGGTACAACCACTCTGGAAATCAGTCTGGCAGTTCCTCAGAAAATTGGACATAGTACTACCTCTCCTGGGCATATATCCAGAAAATGTTCCAACTGGTAATAAGGACGCATGCTCCACTATGTTCATAGCAGCCTTATTTATAATAGCCAGAAGCTGGAAAGAACCCAGATGTTCCTCAACAGAGGAATGGATATAGAAAATGTGGTACATTTACACTATGGAGTACTACTCAGCTATTTAAAACAATGAATTTATGAAATTCCTAGGCAAAAGGATGGATCTGGAGGGTATCATCCTGAGTGAGGTAACACAATCACAAAAGAACTCATATGATATGCACTCACTGATAAGTGAATATTAGCCCAAAACCTAGGATACCCAAGATACAATTGACAAAACACATGAAACTATAGAAGAACAAAGACCAAAGTGTGGACACTTCGCCCCTTCTTAGAATTAGGAACAAAACACCCATGGAAGGAGTTACAGAGACAAAGTTTGGAGCTGAGATGAAAAGATGGACCATCTAGAGACTGCTAACTTTTATAATAATTCCTGCAACACTTCTGCACTCCAGTTTTCCTGTAATCCAGAAAAGCCTTCTAACTGTCTCTGCCCTCAGGGACTGTCCTCCAGGGCAAAGGGATCAGAGACTACAGATGGGGGCAGAAGCCTGGTGAGTATGAACCATGAAGAAGACACAACAGGACCAACTGCGGGGGTGGGGGTGGGGGATCAACTTTACTTGGGGGTGATTTGAGGCTTATATAGTTCTGGAGGATGAGGGAGAGAAGTTGGTGAGTGGGCGGTGGGGTAGAAACTTCCTGGATGGGCCAAGGTCATTGACTAAAGGCTTGAGGTACCAAAATGCCTCACTGGCATGTGGAAGCATTTCAGGAATCTCAGGTGCTAGCGGAACAGGTTCTTATCAGGAGAAATAAAGTTGAACCTGAAATCTAACTAAGGCTATATAGAGGAATGGGATGTTTGAACTCCCCAGACAAGGTCACAGAAGGCAAAGCCCTGCCAATGGAGGGAGTCCTCCACCTAGCACCGAGCTCCAGAGGACGATCTGGACACTGGTAGACTTCGACCTTAATTAGCAGACTTTTCCCACAACCCAGAGCTGTTCTAAGATTAAAACAAAACAAAACAAAACAAAACAGTTATACCTCCTAGAAGAATGGGCAGGATATGATTCCCATGTACAAAACTGCAAACACAATCCCAGTGATCTGCCAAGTAAACAAATTCTTCTACAAATGACACTGAAATGCTAACCTGAGAAACAGAACTGTCAGCAGTCCCCCGAGATCTCACTCTTACATAATCGGTAGCAAGAATATAGGTCCCATACTAGATCCCCCTCATAGCTGATGGTATGCGAATACCCACATGCACAGTTTCTCCCCTCCCTGGTTTTCCTTCCTCCTCTCTTTGTCTCTTTGAGGCAGAGTCTTGCTATGTAGCTCTGGATAGTTCAGTATTCTCTTTGTAGCCCAGGCTTGCTTCAGCCCATAGCAACCCTCCGGCCTTAGACTTCCAGAGTGCTAAGAACTCAGTCATGGGCCAGCACACTTAGGGTGGCCAGAGGAAGAAGGACTATAGACTTACACCCTGCAAGTGCAGGGTAGAGCCCACACTTGCTAGAATGAAAGGCCTTGTGAATCGAGGAGAATTTGTTAGACAGCCAGACAAATAATAAACGGGAAGCATCAAGAGCAAACACAGAGGCTCCCCCTGTATCTTAGGGTTTCTATTGATATGATAAAGTACAAAGACACAAAGCAACTTGTTGGAGGAGGGGTTGTTTTATTTACACTTTTCAAATAACCGTGTTAAACAGAAGGAAGTCAGGGTAGGAACCTGAAGGCCAGAAGGAAAGCAAAGGCTATAGAGGAACTCTAACTAGGTGTCTACCCATGGTTGTTTCAGCTTGCTTCCATATACAGTCCAGGACAATCTGTCCATGGAGAGCACTGCCCACAGCGAGCTGGGACCTCCCACAACAATCATTCATCAAGACACTTCACAGCAGACTTGCTTATGTGTCAGTCTTACAGAGGCAGCTGAGCAATTAAGGTTTCCTTTCTCAAACGACTTTGAGCCTGAGTCCAGTTGACATAAAGGTAGTCAGCCCACCTGGTCATGATCACATTTGCTTATGGAACCTCAAACTCACTCTCACAAATTTATCTCTACAGATAAACTGGTGGAAAACAATCACTCACCTGAAACTTGTGAAAAATAACATCAGGAGCTTGGTCTCTACTGCAAGACTCTGGCTGCTTTTCCTATTGAGACAAAGTGGGATGTAGCCCAGGCTGGGCTCACACTTGCTCTACAGTGATGGCTGACTTTGAATTCCTAATCCTCCTGCTTCTACCTCCCAAGTACCAAGTGCTCGGATCATGAACTTGTAATGCCATAACCCACAGGCAGTGTTACTTTCGATTTTATTCACATTACTTATGATGTTTCAATTACAAAAATGAGAAAATGTAATTAATACAAAAGAACTCAGAAATCTGAAGACAATCATTGCTCCCTTCGCACATGAATTAAATCAGGAAGCAGTTTTCCACATTCTCAGAATTGATTTTCTTGCCTCCTCATGTGTTTCGATTTCTTTATAATTAAAAAGTCACTCCCAAGAAACACCTTGCCAACAGGAATACAATGCTTTGAAAATACAGTCTCTTGCAATTTGCTTTTTTTTGTTTTCTATCTTACCTAATAATTTGATAGTGGGAAAGTGCTTCTGACTTAATCTACACTTAGTGCTACCAACAATATTACACTTGTTTATGTTTTAGGTCTGATTTTAAGCACTTTCTGCCTATATTAATGTCATAAAATATTTTGAGTATTTTTCTAGACATTTTAATTTTTCACATTTAAGTTTAGGATCCACCTTAAGTTATATTTTGTGAGTGGCAAACAGTAGAAAATCCAGTTTAGATTCATTTTTTTCTTTATGGATATAAAATTATAATTGCTACTAAAACTGTTCCAGAACTTGCCAGAATGGGTTCAACCCAAGATATACATTCCATGACTTCTGATTTTCATGTGTCAGTATAAGATGGTGACAATAGGAGCTCAAGGAATTTTATTTTAAAAAATGTTTTTCTAAAAGTGTGGGCTGAAAAAAAGCCAAAATTGTAGCAGTCCTCTACACCATTTCTTAGCTATCTTCCATAGGACTTGAACAGATCAGGGCTCAGATAGTCAAGTCTACTTCTGCTATCTGATTGTAGTTTTGAGGGGGGTAAAAGGAAAGGGGTCAGCAGTTACTACTAACTGGAGTATAACCCAACCCAGCAATCATAGCAGCAGTTAGAATGATCACCAGTACCCCATGCTATTAGCAATAAGAACCTAAACCCTTTATAAATGGAGAAATTCCCAAAGCCAGCTATGATGGCATGTACCTGTAATCCCAGCGTTTGGGGGGAAGAAGGCTATCCTCAACCAAATAGGGAGTTCCAGGCCAGCCTGGACTACATGAGAGTAAATTAAAAAAAACAAAAAAACAAAAACAACAACAACAACAACAAAAACAAAGAAAAAGAAAAAGAAAAAGAAAAAGAGAAAGAGAAAGGGAAAGGGAAAGGGAAAGGGAAAGGAAAAGGAAAAGGAAAAGGAAAAGGAAAAGGAAAAGGAAAAGGAAAAGGAAAAAGGAAAGGAGGTGACTGCTCCTAGGCATGGTAGAGGAGAGAGTTTATTGTAGATAAACGAGAGAGTAGAGTCGGAGGCAGGGACATCTGAGAGTCCAGAGTGGACATGACCAGACTGATTGGGCCATGTGGGAAGACTGGGATTGAAAGGAAAGAGGAGAGAGAGGGGAATGAGGTGTACCAGACAAGAGGGCAAAAGAACAGAATGGCACACTATATAGAGACGAGCTGCTGGAGGAAGGGCAGTCTAGCCCCGGGCTGAAGAAATTCTGAGTAGGAGGTCAGGTATTCCAGCCATCACCTGTATCAGACAGGGATGCTGGGAGAATCTGTTTGGCAGGTCCACTTTGATGTGGACAGGCACCTCAGTCCTTTGTCCCCAGGGTTTGAGACTTAAGCAGGAGCTTGACTCAAAACAAAAACCAATCCAATGTCCTAGAAAGTAAAAGCAAAATGAGACTAAAGGGAATCACAATGCATTCCTCATGCTCCAGAGTCATTTCATATAGTTTCTGTCCTCTGCCCCACCCCACCTATATCTCTGAAGAATTTTACATTTGCTGTTTTCTCCATAGCCATAGATTGGAAGAAGAACTCAGAAAAGCAGCTCAGGGTTGGCCAAATGGTAGCTTGCTCTAAGGTGCTAGAACTGCAAAGCCCAACACTGTGGGGAAAGTTTTTGGTTTTCTATTCTTTATTTTCCTCGGGCTTCTCTCAGCTCTACCCAACTATTAATTACATAAAATTTGCCCTTGTGACAATTATGCAATGATTCAACACTGCACATGTGTAAACAGCCCACGTTGCTGAGAAATACGATCTCCTAAGAGCTACTTCCCGTAGTTTATTTGATCTATATCCTTCAAGACTGTGCATTCACTTAGTAAAATTGAGTGATTATCCCAGACATGGCTCTTACCAAGAACAGGAACCAACTTATTATAAACAAAATATAATTGCCATGACAAGTTTTTCCCTTTTATTACCTTTTCTCTTGTATCTTTTGTTACCCATTTTTTTCCCATTTTTTTATGACTAAGTGGAAAGTCATATGGTTCAACATTTGTGAGCTATTATTTTATGTGCTCAAGAGATTTAAGGTAAGGAAGAAAGTTTGATTCTTGTTTGGAGAAAATTGTTCTGTTTTTGGTATATATCAGTTATTGAAAAACATAGGTAGACTACTCAGCTATAAAATGTCAATTTAATGAGCTCATTTCCATTGTTTTGTTCATATATAGCACAGAATTGTATATCTCTAACTCACATTTAGCTGTCTTATCCTCCTGCTCAAATTCTTCCTGGGGTTGCACTAAGAGCAATATTGAAACTCCTTAGCAGTGCCTTGCTGGTTTTATACCCAGCCTCTGTCTATTCCTGGGCATCTGTCACCCAACCCTGGGCTCACACCATTCTCATTCTCAGACAAACACTATCACTCTCTGACATATTTTCAGGACCTACACAAAGTCTTCATCTGTACTCTAACTAATGTGTGATGTCTATATGTAGACTTTTCATATCTAATTAATGTGTGATATCCATATATCTGTCTGTCTCTGTCTCTATCTGTCTGTCTGTCTGCTCTCTGTCTCCCAACTGCAGGAAGCGGGTGCGGCCACAGGCCACGTGAAACCCACTTGTTTACTGCCTTGCCCGAGCATGCGCAGTGAGGCTGCATGTATGGGCTGCCTGCCAGGCTGGACTGTTCCTCATGATCCGGACCTGTCAGCCTATCTGTGAATGATCCAAGCTCGTGCCTGGAGCGTGTGTGAATTCTGATTGGATGAGGTGGGTTGGAGCTAGAAGGAGGTGGCACGAGTAGTGAAGAGAGTAGTTTTAGCCCTTGCTGTGGGTAGAAGTAGTAATAAGAGAAGCTGTAATAGGAGTTTAGCCCTTGCCCGAAGTAGAAGCTAGTAGTAGTAAGAGAAACTGTTGTAAGAGAGAGTTGTAAGTAAAGCTGCAAGAAAGAAGGAAGGAATAGAAGAGGAGGCTGCTGGGGAAGAGAGCTGTAAAGGAAAAAGCCTAAAGTAAAGAAGTTGTTTCGTGAACCCGCCTTGTCATCCAAGTCATTCTTGTCGCTGCGGGCCAGAGGCTGCAGGACTATGACAAATGGTGGCCCATACGGGAAATGGGGAACTCATCATGTCGGTCGGCAATGGTAAGTAAGAAAATTTTAGTAAGCAGAGGTAAGGAAATTTTTGTAAGAGCAGCGGTAGGGAAATTTTAGTAAGCAGTGGTAAGGAAGTTTTGGTAAGAGCAGCGGTAAGGAAACTTAGGTAAGTGGCCAGTTTAGAACCTCTTTAGTTAGACTGTAAGAGTCTGTGGCTACCTCTAAATTCAGTGTTTTTATCTAAACAATTAGGGCTAATGTGGAAAATGAGAGATCAGAGTGTTGCCATCTTGTAAAGGGCGAAGGAAAATGCAGTTTCCAAATGGAGGGCATTCAGATTTTAGTAGACAAGTCAAATAGATAGGATGGGTGTATCAAGGCCAGACAGGAGAGGAAGAGCAGAGCAGAAGCAAATGTCCAAAGTGATCTAAATTATAGACCAGGCAGCTTTACATTTTAAAAATGGGACTTGCATAGATAGGTATAGAGATGAAGGTAAGGTTCCCTGGGAAAAAAGGGGATGAAGCAATAAGGTTCTCAGGTATAGAGACAAAGGTAAGGTTCCCGGGAAAAAAGGGACGAAGCATTAAGGTTCTCAGGAATAGAGATGAAGGGAATTTCAGCAACTAAAGAAAGAATAGGCCTGTTAGGTTCCCTGGAAAAAAGGGGACGGAGGGAATTTAAACAACATGGGTTCAACTGCGACTAAAATGAAAGTAAAAATGTTAGCCACCTGGAACTTGGCCAGGGCGTGCTTGAGGGACGCCAGTGGAAAGTACAATGCTGAAATAGAGGAAGGAGCAGCGGTGTTTGAGGAGGCTAAGGAGATTGCGTCTCAGGCTAGCCACCGAAAACCTAAACAGCTTAGACAACAAACCAAAGACAAGAAAGAAAAGGAATCTAGCTCTGAAGGGTCTACTAGTGATAGCGACGAGACTGATAGCGACAGTGATGTCTATAGTCAGATGTCCCGCTAGAGTATGAGGCACGGTAGGCTGTCCAAACCATCAGCCCCTCCGAGGCCTTCTCCTCCCCCCTATAAAGATGAGGGAGACAAAAAGGGGAAAGCATAGTCTTCATGCAAAAGTCTGGAAAAATGTGCCCACTGTTGCGGGGGGCCTTCCCAGTACTTCAGGAAAAGACATTGCAACCTGCAGGAAAGCTCCTGAAGACTCAGTAGTAGAAACTTGAGCCATTAAAGGAGAATGCTTTAAATGAGAGAAAAAGAGAAAAGATGGTCTTATATAGTGGATCAGAGCACTAGCCAATAGTATTAGAAGGAAAACAACACTATGAAAGGGACCATTGTTTTGTGTAAGATGAAAACACTTAAAGTTCTTAGGTATGCACATGCATGCTCTATGTAAATATGTTACAAATTTAAGTCTATAAAATCTGTATTTCAGTAAGCATTGAAAAGATATGGAAAACACATTTAGTGAACAGGCAGGGAACAGAAGGCAGTATGGTATGGGGGTATAGAACAGAATATAGCCAAGTTTGAATAAAAGGTTTTTCTTTATGTACTTCTGTGTTTTGAAAGTAATAAGGTGTTCACAAAAATAAGATCATGGTTTCCTGCCCCAGAGGGGTGTCTGCCATTTCCCCTGGAGATAGAATTGCTCAAATTTTGCTTTTGCCTAGTCACCATGCTAGCTTCCCTTCAAGGGGACTGAAAAGAGGAAATTGGGGCTTCGGCTCCACTGGAATACAAATTTGAAAGCTAGTATCCTTATGGTTAACCAAAGAGTGGATTGGTTGCAGGAACAGATGAATATTTTGGAGCAGTTAGTATTTACTTCCTGCATTACTCATATGTCAGGAATGTGTGTAACCTCTGTTCAGTATCAGAATTTTTCCAGAGCTGCAAATCTGTCGCGTGCAATTGCTGCGATGCGGCTAGGAAGTTGGAGTCATGATCTTGACACAAAGATGAAGGAATTGCCGGCATCGATTGTTGCCATGAACAACACCCATGTGGAGATTGCAACTTCAAAGCAATGGATGGAGATCATCCAGGGAACTGTGGGATTCTTAAAAAATTGGGGAGGGATGGCCTTTTGAGCGCTCCTGCTGACTGTTGTGTGTGAAGGAATGCTTTGGTGGATGGCACGTATGCGAAGACGGCACAGGGCTGATAAATGAGTCTTAGTGTAGGCTATGGCAGCCTTGAAAGCAGGAACATCCCCCCAATATTGGCTCAACATGCTGGATCAGTAATCAATGATGGGTAAGACCCTCACGTGAGCATACCAACCTAAGACAGGATGGCAAAAGTGAGTTCGTCACTCCCATGACAGGTAAGGATGTGGCACGGATGGGGGCAACCTAAGACAGATGTTGATCCCAGAGCTACTAATAAAACTAAAAGGGGGAGATTCAGGAATTGGGTGCGGCCGCAGGCCTTGTGAAACCCACTTGTTTACTGCCTTGCCCGAGCATGCACAGTGAGGCTCCATGTGTGGGCTGCCTGCCAGGCTGGACTGTTTCTCGTGATCTGGACCTGTCAGCCTATCTGTGAACAACCTGAGCTTGTGCCTGGAGCATGTGTGAATTCTGATTGGATGAGGTGGGGTTGAGCTAGAAGGAGGTGAGTTGGTGCGAGTAGTGAAGAGAGTAGTTTTAGCCCTTGCTGTGAGTAGAAGTAGAGTAAGAGAAGCTGTTGTAGTAGGAATAGTTTATCCCTTGCCCTAAGAAGAAGCTGCTGGGGAAGAGAGCTTTAAAAGAAAAAGCCCGAAGTTAAGTTGCTGTGTGAACCCGACTTGGTGTCCATATCGTTCGTGTTACTGTGGGCTCAGAGGACCAACTACACTCAACTACAACTACCCTTATTCCATTTTGAAGCCTAATAACTCTATAAACTTACTGTAAGAGTAATTAATCCCTTTCCAATATCTCTGTGGCTTTTTGTTTGTATTTATTTATTATGTACATAGTGTTCTCCCTGTATTATGCCTGCTGCCCAGAAAAGGGCATCAGATTTCATTATAGGTGGTTATGAGCCACTGTGTGGGTGCTGCAAATTGAACTCAGGACCTCTGGAAAAGCAGCCAGTGTTCATAACCTCTAAGCCATCTCTCCAGGCCTGGTAATCTTCTTCTATAAGCCTGTTTCACATCATTCCTGTCCATTACAAATAAGTGCACATAGTAAAAACTGAAATGGGAATTGCTGTTTGTTAAAATGAATAAACTAACTACTGCAAGTATGATTTAGAAATAGACTTTCTTGAATGACTCTTCGGCTACCCACCAAGCCTATACCAGCAGCTGCCTTCTTCTCTTCAGTTAGTTAGGACCTTAAATTCACCACATATTTGCTGCCAAGTAGAACCTATGTTGTATCATAATGTTCTTATATATGGAAAAATTAAAAAATGAAAATAGTTCTGTTTTCACCTGCAGCTAAGTTAGTCTTCACTTTTCTTTCATGACTAGGCTAGGTTCATACAGGATGGTTTCTCTGAGGGCATTTACAACCCAATGCGAAAAGAAGCTTCAGAGGTATGTAAAAACAACTCTCTCTCTCTCTCTCTCTCTGTCTCTCTCTCTCTCTCTCAGTTTGTGTATGTGAATTGGAGGACATTAGCTGTGAAGGATGGTTCATGCTTTGAAGAGGAGTCACTAGTTTGTTGAAGAAGGACAGAAAGGAGAGTTAGAAACACGTCAGTGGGTTGTCTTGAAAGGCAGGCTAACAGGGGAGATATTTCCAAAGGACCAGCTATCTGTACAAGGCTTAGAAAACTTAGTTTATAACAAGTCTATATATGTAATAGGCTGATTTCGTGATCATACATAGGTTTAGGTATTAGGTGTAGCCTGGTACATCTCCACTAGGAATGAGACAGCAAGTTGGTTCCCACCATGCATCAACTCAGATCAGGTTTTGGATTCTCTTTGATCAGCTCCACCAATATCACCAAGAGCCTGGAGAACCTTCTCTTCTACTCAAACCAGCCATCCAATAGCCACTGGATTCCTTCATGTGCAGAATCAAACAAGCCTACGCCATGTCATCAGATCCCTGCGTGCTGTGACTGACTAACTACCATTTAAATCAGCTACCTGTGTCAAGCTGCAGTCACTTCTTGCTTTTCCTTGATCGCGCCAAGCTTTGTTCTGCCTGAGAGGCATTTCATATTAGCTTTCAACTCTTCCTAGATGCCTCTGTCTCAGCTGCTCATAGCTGGCCCTCTCCTTTCCTTTACAACCTGCTTGGTGTGCCCATCAGATAATTCTTTCTTCCCTGTCCTAATTAAACCTGCACCTAAGCATCCCCATCACTTCTGTTCATTACACTCGTTTATTTTTCAGTCTTTTGTCTGTCCCTATAATGTAAGCGTTACAATATGTGTGTCTTAACCTACTTGCCTATTGTCTTTCTGACTGTATCTCAAGGTTTACAAGAACAAAACTTCAGGTATTTCTATCTTCTTTATTCAATAGTAAATTTATCAACTTTTCACAGAACACAGAACTGACTCTTCTTCTGTTTAAATTTCATTAGTCATAAGGTGTCTATTATTAAAATGTGTTTGAAGCAGATATCCATAAGCCAAAAGTATAAAAAAGAAATCATAAGAAGTCCTTGGACCATTCAGTCAGGTTCAGTATATAAAGGTATACACACCCAGGAAAGAACAGAAACATATGACTATATACTTCTTTGTCAATAATTACTTTTAAAAATGGATTTATTTATTTTTTATTTTTATGGGTATAAATGTTTCATATACCTAGTGCCTTCACAGGTCCTTAGATTCCTTAAGACTAGAGTTACAGTTGCTTTGAGCTCTCAGTTGAGTGCTGGGAACAGAACCCGGGTCTTCCACAAGAGCAGCAAGTGCTCTTAACAGATGAGCCAGCTTTCTAGTTAAGTCATAAAACTACTTTTTAAAATCTAAGCTCTAACAAAGAAAGAGACTTTTCCATGGGAACATCTGAAGCTGGCAGGCACAAAGGATTGGTGTCTGGTTCATACCCAGGGTACCTAGGGGGTAAAAAAAAAAAAAAAGAACCCCACTAAATTGATCTTCATGGGTCTCTTTTCTCAAAACATTTTCAGTCTGAGAGATGCCTCCAGGGACCAGTTCTTGCTCCAAAATAGGAACACAGAAGTCTGCAGCAATAGAAGCCTTTAGATGCTTTCCCAAGAGAATGTCTGCAAAAATATGAGAAGACTCCAACACTGAAATGGTTATCAAGAATGGGATGCTAGAAAAGTAGACGGCATTGGGAGTGACAGGGAGAAAGAATGTTGCCAATACCACTTATTTCCATTGGAGGGAACACTTGTGAATTTTTCTAAACATACTCAAATATATCCATGGGAGACTTAACACTTTGCCAGATACAGCAAATATGGAGCTACATGGCCAGACAAGGAAATGCATTTTTCCCCGTTCTTTCCTCTCTTTGTCCATAGTGGCCACAGAACCTGGAGTCATCAAGGAAGGAGAACAGCCATAACAACCACTGTCTTTCTCTCTTAGGTAGAAGCTAGTGGACACCTAATTCTAACATAAGCATAGAAAAGATGAACATTCTACTTTCAAATAGAGATGTAAGGATGTAGAATCTGCTTCCTTCACCTCTTCTATTTTCTTCCTTTATTAAACAATTTGGCAGTAGAGATGAAAGATTTGATATATGCAAAGTAATTAATGAGAGAGAGGAGGGGAGGTGGAGGGAGAGGGAGAGAGAGATCATTAGAGTCTGGGAGAAGTTATAAATTTAAATTTCATTACATCTATTGAGAGAGAGAGAGAGAGAGAGAGTACATGCAGCTGTTTCCTAGGTAATATATCAGGAAAGCCCAGGAATAATGTACTATATACAATATAGTACAACATAGTACTATAAGCATGCCTACTATCAATATTTTGCTTCCAAATTATATTTTCTATTAACAGAAATAAAGTTTCCAGGTTGAGTAAAGTCTAGGATGACCTGGAATGCCTTGAGCCATCTGATGGTATGTGGGATAGAGTTGACTGTCAACTTGACAGAGTCTAGAATCTAGAATTACCTGAGTGATGAGACTCTGAATGGGCTATTGCAGATTAACGTGAATAAGCTAATTGGCCTGTGGATACTATCTTATTCGAAGATGGGACTATTTGCTCTGCAGGGGATCCTGGCCTGTATAAAATGGAGAAAGTGAACAGAACACTGGAAGCATTCGTTGCTTCCTTTCTTGGTTGATGGTACGCTGTGACAGCTTCTTCGGGTCCTGCTCAGAGACCAGATCTTTCAGGTTCAGGCTCCATCTTAGAGAACCCAACCTAAGGTTGAACTCAAGTTAACTAACAGGCCAGTACCTAACACCAGTTTCCAGGCTACAACAAGACCTGTGTCTAACACCAGTTTCCAGGTTATTCCCCAACAAATCTACACTTCCAGGTTATAAGCCCACCCCTGGCACTTTACTTCCTAACAACCAGCAATCACAAGGAAAGCAGGAGTTAAGTTTATGGTTTGACTCCCAGCACCAGACAATTATGTTAAAGGTCATAATGTTCCCCAGTCAGATGTGTACCAGGCTAGATACCCGCTTCTTGCCTCTATAAATGCTTGCCTGAAACTGAGCTCTGGGCTGCACCCTCCTGTTCTACTGCATTAGAGATGGTGGTGTGCCCCAAGCTTGAGCTTGAATAAAGAGACCCTAATGAGATTGCAATGGAATCGGCTCCTTGGTGGTCTTTTGGGGTTAGTTGTGGGAAGCCACATATGCCATTACAAGGTGCGCTGGGTACCACTGGCCACCACCCATAAGTTTGGGTAAAAAACCAATGTGCACATGTGCAGTAGAGTTTTTTGCAGAGTCACTGCCTGGCCCGGGGAATGTAAATGAGGTACTGAATGCATAGCCAATCGGGTGTAGATATGTAAATGAGGTATGTTAATGAGGTCCTGAGATCATAACCAATCGGATGTAGCTATGTAAATGAGGTACTGAAAGCATAACCAATCGGGTGTGAGACATGCCTCTCCTAGGCCTATATAAGCAGCACCAGTTCTGGGCTCGGGATCTTTTCACCTCTGCAATCAAGCTCTCCCAATAAACGTGTGCAGAAGGATCCTGTTGTGACATCTGTTTTGCTGGCGAGTCGGGTGTGCACAGTTAGTGAATGTTTCCTGGCACAACACTGCTACTCTGATTTACTGTCATGATTGGCTGTGAGCTGGAATAAACTCTCCGGTAGAGAGCCTTTGGGGGCTACTCAGCAGGAATCTGACATTGGCCAAGGACAAGGAAATGGGCTTCGGGCAAGAATCTGACATTAGGCCATGACAAGGAAGTAAGTTCAGGCAGGAATGCATAGAACAAAGGAAGTAGGCTTCAGGCAAGAATCATATTTTGGGCTTGGACAAGGAAGTAGGCTCAGATATTTTGGTCATTCTGACATGTCCTTGGAAACATCTGTCACAGGAGTAATCACAAGACTTTGCTTATTGCCTGGCTTGCTCCTCATTGTACTGCCCACTCTTAATACTTGCATGTAATTAAAATGGTATAAAAGTAGATTGGAAAACTCCCTTAAGTTGATCTCACCAGGATAGCTTATGGCAGGAGCTTGAAGCAAAACATAGAGTGTTCAAAAACTCAAGAGGACAAATAAAACAAGAAAACAGACTCAGTTTTAGTGAGCTTCCACTATAGATAATAATAGTGTTATACTCTGAATACAGTCCCAAAACATGGATTTATTCAAATAAAAATACACTAATGAATACACCAAAGTGTCAATTATATGTATTTGGTCTCAAATACTTTCTTGTAGGATATTTATCCAATTTTGAAAGTCATTAATCAATTGAGCAGATGCACAGGTCTAGGAACCAGATAGAAAGAGGCTATCTCCATAGAGACTGTATCCCAGAAAACTCCACGAAGACACATCCAAACCCTTAGAAACCATAACAAAGTACTATATAGTCTTCCAAATTATGGACGCCATGAAACCCAAGGAAAGAGAGGAATCACTTCAAACCCCAAAGCACTAAAGAGAGACAGGAGTGTCAAGTGGAGTGTCTTTAATGCCAACAAAGGATACTAAGATAGCAATTGAAGTGGAGTTGAGCCTGAGAAGCAGGTGTTACTGATGTTTTAGTGCTGGTTCTCTAATGTAGATGCTGCCGAGTGTCACATTTACCCACAGGAATGTCCTTGTCTCTAGGAAACTCAACACTTCAGTGTTGGGGTTGGTAGCAGCTGTACTGCACTTTGTAGGAATTCTGTGAATTTCTGATTATTCTTAAAAATGAAAGTTGCCTTTTAACATA
Organism: Mus musculus; assembly: GCF_000001635.26. Lineage (NCBI taxonomy): Eukaryota > Metazoa > Chordata > Mammalia > Rodentia > Muridae > Mus > Mus musculus. The sequence goes on along the minus strand of NC_000074.6, from coordinate 45,156,673 downwards.
GTTTTTAGTTGAGTTGCAAGATTATAGGTTTCCATATGGCTTAGTAATAGAACACATGTGATATGAAAGAATTGAGGATGGAGCAGGAGGATGGGAGATAAGAGGGAGGCTAACCAGAAGTGAGGTGAAGTGAGGTGTGTGAGAAAGCCTCGTTTTGGACAATTAAAAATGTAAGTGTAGGAGAAAGGAGTTTGAGCAGAAAGAGCTCATATGGATGGATAATGCTGCTCCCAGAAGGCGTGGGCTACTAAACACAAATCTCAATGCTACCCATGGGCTATCCCTCTACAAGTTATTGTTCCAGGACATCCCGGAACCACTCAAAACCCTACAGGCTATTGATAAACCATTGCTCTTGATTGCCAACCATAACTAAAGAGTAAGACCTCATTGCTGAAGAAACCACACCTGTTGGTTGTAAGATATGGAGAGATTAGCCTTTAAAAGATGAAAAGCTCTGTCTTGTGGGCTAGCTTTTGTTGTTCTGGAAAGAGTTATGTTGTCTGTTAGAGGAGAAAATGACATCAGTGGTCTTACATGCTGCATGCTGTAACCTTCCTAACTAGGTGTGCCCACCAGTGGCAAGGCTATTAGTGGGGTGTTAAAAAACTGCTCTCCTGTTTGGATTTGAGGCCTGCTCAAATTCATGCCTGGTGATGTAATCATTGGTCAAAAAACAGTTATGTTTTTTGGTTATGGTTATGGAGGTCAAAGGCACCAGAGGGAAATATAGTTATTAATTTGCTAGTTAGTTTCTATTCTTGTCAGCCTTGGCCAGAGAAGCTTATTACTGTTGGGAGTAGGTTACTGAAGAGATTCATAACTGTTTTGAATGCTGGAGATACGCTACTGAGGTGCTTGGCATGGATGGGAAGCTGCTATCGAGTCTGGCCCTTCATCCCCAATAAGGTTCAGCTGGTACCAAGTAAGGAAGGGCAGAAATAATGTATCAGCTGCAGGATGGGGAGGGATGCTATTAAATGATGGTTTCTGGACATGTGACATAAACTCACAAATGATCAAGCCAGTGTGAATCCCCAGTATGGATGGGGGAGGTTACCAAAGCTCCAAGCCCTGGCTGAGGAGCTATTGGCATTGAAGGCACCTGGGGGAGGGGGTGTCATGTTCTGTGGAAGCATGGCCACTGGTAGGTTGCAAGACCCCAGTGGATGGTTCCACACCCACACACATATAGGCGGCACTACTTAGATTCAGTAGTTTAAAAACATAGATTATAATTATTATTTATTAAATTTAAAAGAAGGAAATGATGTTATAACTTTTTTTCCTTCTATTAAAGTTCTCCCTACTTGACCTGACCTAAAATAAAAGACCAAGCACCTCTAAGCATTCACACAGCTAAGCTTTGCTGACCACGAATTTTCACCAGGGGGAAAGAAACTATATGTATTTGCTATATGAAGATATTAGCTGTTAAGTCAATGATAACCAAGCTACATTCTGTAAAACCTCAGATGTTAGGTACAGAGTAAGCTACTAGCAGGTGACAAATAGACCTCCCCCCGAAAAGGGAGATAGAATAGTTATCGATGAATCTGAGGAAAGAGGGGATGGAATGGAGGGAGGGAGGGAAAAAAAGAGACCGGGGAGTGAATTTGGGTAGAGATAGCTAAAATTAAAGGCCATTTGAGGCATAGTATAGACATCAAATAGAGTAGTAGCCTCCCAAAATATATACATATATACATGTACCAAATAATGAGGGAGACAGAGCCCCAGGTGACACCTCTTGCTACCAACCAGAAGGTTCAGCACCGAGATGGAATTACATCGAATTATGTTGTTGGCCAAGAAGATCCCATAGGAATCCCCAAACAACTATGGCTGTTGCCAAGACACTAAGCTACTCTCCACAAACTGATGGCAAAGCCCCATTGCTGAAGACATCAACACAACTCATGGGACATGGATACACTAATGTTGTAGTAACACCAGTGTACTTGTGTCCAGAAATCTTTGACCACTTTAAATATGCAAATTCAATATATGTTGGAAAAATATAGAAAGTATATTGTCACTTATAAATATATTTAGTGTCCTATTGCTATTTGACTTCTTTGCAGAGCTTTTCCTTTAAGGTGTCACACAGCCTTGACATGGAGCTAAAATAAAGTTCTCTAAATAGACTTGACTGAGATATTTATTGAAGTGGCATAAGATTTTTCACATTTGCCAGAGACTGAGAAAGGGCAGCCGAGGGTGCTGCAACGGGTCCCTTCTGGTTTATCGGCATCTGTCCTCTGAGCTTTTTGATTGACACTTAGTTGTTAGGCTGATAATGGCTGCAGCCTGAGAAAAAGACATTGTTTGCAGAGGCTTGGCCTTGCAGATCTGGGGATAAAAGCAGGTGCTAAAACAAACCACACACTTCTTTTTCTGCTATGCACTTTGTTTTATATACTATAAAAGAACTCTCTCTGAAGAGATAAAAGTCATGATAGTCTTGCTCTATGGACAACTTGAGTGACTCTGATCTATAAGACACATACATGTCCATCTATCTACCTTCCCCAGATCAACAGCACCGCGACTATACAAGAAACTGGACAAGAAGGCAAAACGGGCTTCCTCGTTGCCTCTATAAAACAACATGTCATAATCTGATCAGTAGAGATTATGGTTTCTGAAGAATATTTTTACTGAGAGTGGAGCTATGAATTGTTGGTAGAGCATTTTTTTTTCCTGGCATGTGTGAGGTTCAGGTCCTGTAGCATCACTAATGAAGGGGAAACAAAACAAAGAGTACTATTATGTTTTTCTCCCTTTTGGATAAAAAGGAAAGGGAAATCTCTGATGTAACATAAATATCCCCCCTTTAGGAGATGAGACCTGGTGAATAGGTGCCAGTGAGTGAAGCTATGAAATATAAACATTAATTCAGAATAAGCTATAATTTGATTAGTAGACACCTTCAGTATCTAAGGGCCAGGCTGAAAAGAAATATGAAAGGAAACCAGGTATAGAGGTATATATAATACCTGTCCTCTAGAAATATGGGAAGGCAGGACTGTAAAAACATGACCAGGGCCACTCTATGATCCAGACAGATTGAATTTGGTATGTTATGCTGTCTTTGTGTCTTAGGACTCAGCTCTCCATCTATCTGTCTCCCAATCCTGAAAGTGGGAACTGCACCTGCACAGAGGAAGAAGTGTCACCAAGGAGACCCCCACTGTCACAAAGAAGTGTTGGTGGTGGAGGGAAGGAAACAAACAGGGCTTTTAAATGTTACACAGAGCCTTGCTTACCCCAACCTGGCCTCAAACTCTCTACACGGTCAATGATGACCTTAAACTTCTGACCCTTCCTCTACCTCCACAGGGCTGAGATTACAAGTATGTGCCTTCTTCAATCTGTTTATGCAGTCGGCATGGAGCCAAGGGCTTTGTGTACACTGGTTAAACACTGACAACTGTGCTATGGTCGCAGCCCCAGATGTGGCTTTCTTTAAGGAGATTTTCTTCAGAGCCTGGATGTCTGGCATGCATAGGGTGAAGCAGGGTACATGAGGAGTTTCAACTCTAAACCCAGAGCCATCTTTCTGTAGAATCAACAGCCAACCTCAGTGTTTAAAATGTATAAGGATACACAAGGCCACAGCTCTTGGGCCTGACCAACAGACAGTGTCCATGGACTAGCTCTGCTACCTTATGCTTCTAACATGACTGTCTTGGTGGAGCCAAGAGCTTGATAAGAGTCAGGCTGCAAATTTCCCAAGCACTCCTGGGTGGGCTGCACTGCTTGGAGTCTGAATAAACCTGCCATGTTTGAAACAAGGGTATCTATCTCATATCTAGTTTATGAAAGGAGCTATTGTGTCAGACACAATAAGAAGTTATTTCAAATACAGTCCTCACAAGCAGGTATGCCGAGCCTTCCTCTGCTATGGAGAAAGTAAATGTGACTCAAATTCATAGCAACTGTCAATTGTCTAGGGATGCTAAGATACCTGCCTCTGTAAAAGGCATTCGATTTAATGCACTCTGGGTTTAAAATTCCAACTACAAAGAACAAAGGGGACAGATCCTTATGGATTTCTACTTGGATTAATAGTTTTAGGCTGAGATATGAGTCTGTCAATGAATGAGAGACAAACTGGAAAAGCTTCTGCGTGGTCCAGCTGTGATGGTGTGCACATCTGTGGAATGGTATAGTAAGCCAAGAACCCTGACCTTGAGGGGAAAAAAGGAGAAGCAAGTAGATAAAAGGACAGAAAGCAGGGAGAGAAGACGTACTCCATCCACACTGGATTCTGAGTCTATCAAGACAAAGCCAGATTTTGTCACTGACATAACTGTTGAGGCCCGGCCTGGCTAGGAAGCCAGAGTCACTTCCTACTCCTGCACCCCATGTGAAGCAGGCTTCCCTGCTATGCACATGCACAGTAGATGATCCCAGGGCCTATGTCTCTACCTAGAGAAGCAGAGAAAGTCAAAGAGGAAAGCAGGGTGCTCTCTGCAATAAATAAAGGAGGGTCTCCCCAAACCATGCTTCAGATAACTTCCTGGCCTCATCTGAAGAGAATAAGACAGACGCTAGCAACAACCGAAGGGGGGGGGGCATCTCAGGGACCACTTCTTGTGTAAACCCAAATGTTGGGGGAACAGGCACATCACCTCTACCTTTCCCCAACAAGTTTTCTCTATTCTTCTGCCAGTTTTCAATTAAGTGTTTAATAATTTGAGGGTCTGAGAAGCCTGAAGATAATACATTGCAATGACCTGCATAGCAGAAGAAATATTCTACCACTGTTCTCTTAGGGTCTTCATTTAGCTACAGAAAGTGGCCCAAGAGATTACCAGGAGAAAAGCATGAAGATAGAACATATAATTTAATCATCATGGAGGCAACGCAGACAAATGGACAAAAACTAAATTAAAACCTAAATGCTTTAATTTCACTTTATTATGTATTCTTTGAGAATTTCACACATGCATATAATGAATTTATCTTGGATACCATCCCAATCCCCATTCCAATTTCTCCCACCTGCCCCTAGTCCAGGTCCCAACTTTGTATCTCCTTTTTTCTTTCTTTATAACCCACTGGTTATAATTAGGGCTGCAAACTCTCTTCTAAATAACCCTCTGTATAGCCACAGCTTAGTGCAGTTCTCACCCCTCATGGTTGGCATGGAGGCTCGCAACCAGCCAAAGGGTAGAGAATAAATGACTATGGAGAATCCAGTGCCAAACAGGACATTCATGTCACACTATCCCAGAATGGCTCGGGGACCATCAATGAAGAGGGCCAGAAACACTCTAGTAGCCATAGGTCAGGGAGGGCCACTGCAAAATAGTGTCTTCTAGACAAGACATTGCATTCACAAAATCACAGCAGCCATGGCTTCTTGCACATACCTGCACAAGAGCAACAGTCCAACACAGATGTGGGAGGGGACCACAAGGCTTCATCAATACCTGAGAGCTCCTGGCAGTTGATGGCTGCCAGGGTAGCAGTGGTGGGAAGGCAGTGTATGTGTGGCTGTATATGTCTGGCTCTTCATAAGCTCTCGTGCTCCACGAGATGTTTTATGTACATGCTTTTGTTACATCAAAATGGAGAAGCAGTTACAGGCAAGAAACACGAATTGTATAAGGAGTATAAATAACAATTATTTTAACAAGTTTCTTAATTATAACTCTACATCAAAAACTGTTTCATTTTCTCCTGGTCTAGGAACAGTTTTGTTCCAGAATTTTTTTTTTTCAACTTTTGAGTTGTGTCTGCTCTGTTAATTCCCATTTTTATATGAAGAAGAGATGTTAGGACCCCTTTGTCTCCTGTCATCTGCCAAGTATCTTTCCCTCAGAACAAGCTTTAGACTAAGAAAGGCGCATTTGGGGGTGCATGTCCTGCCCCCTGACAACACTCGCTTCTGTGGCTCCTGACACTTCGTAACCTTGAAGTGAATGACTCATGACCGCAGTGTCTGACTTTTACTCTAGAATTACTAAATGAAAATTTGCCAGTGGGAGCACAGGCGCCACAATGCCCCACACTTTCCGCATCCATGTGCTGCACCCTTGGGATGCAGATTAAGTGAAAGCCTTGAAGAAGAAACCCACCTAAGTTGACAAACCCATGATAACACGGTGGGATGCTGCAAGGGAAACATGCGCAAACAGTAACGTGTGCAGAGAAAGCAGACCGCTAAGGTTCATAGTTGGTCCGTCTGGCTCCGCCGTCCATTATCAGAGCCACGGGATTCTGGGATAGCTGAAATGATACCATTTTGGCTTTTGGTTTCGTTTCACCAGGAGAACACCCAGCTAGAGATCAGTGGAGGAAGGCAGAGAATTCTCCCAGATCATTCCACAGGTAGACCATCTGTGCATTTCAATCTTGACAGCTCAACAATGTCTACCTGAAGGGCCTGGCAGGGACAGTGGCTCTCCACACCTGAGCTGTATACACCCTGCCTATCTCTAATACATTGTTCCTTGTTAGACACTCCCGAACGTACCTGATTTATGGTTTATACCAGACCCAGTGGCTTAGAAGAAAATTCTAGAGTCAGCTATGGAGATCTCCTAGGCAATGTTATATTGCCAATACCCCTGGAGACACAGATGCTCACACATGGACAAAATATAGCACTCCTATTCGTGAGTTGACTAAAGATTCAAATGAACTATCTCCACATGTCATGAATTTCCTGAAATGAACTGACTTCACATCCCTGACATAGTCCTCCATATGGATGTACAGTGCCACGTTTTAAAATATATTCTCCTTAGTTAGTCTACATATGTCCATAACTATAAAGTAAAATGAGGGTGATAAAAAAATCACCTGATAACAATTTACCTAAATGTAATGGGACATAGTGATAGATCACATGCTGTGTTGGCTTTGGGGTGTGAATTCCACCTAGCCTGAGAGTAATAATGTGTTGCTTTCTTTCCCTATTCGAATTTTCATTATGGAATCTTTGGTTTCAGCTTTCTAAATGTCTTTATCTTAGCTGTATCACCTATGACTGGTTTCAGCTTTCTAAATGTCTTTATCTTAGCTATATCACCTATGGCTTAAGGTTTTGTTTTGAGGAGCCACATCTGTTCTGTCTTATTTCTACCAGTTAATGTATTTAATGATCCTCACAAATCTATCTGTTGTAGTTTCCTTCGTCATTTTTTGATTAACTAAAATCTATTCTCTAGTAATTGTCTTCCATTTGTTTAAAATGCTCCATGATAACAATATTTATTATACTAGCACATTTTTAGAAGTTCTACTAGATTTTTAAGCTAGTTTACTTTGTTTTCCTTTTTCAGATATTTTGAGGTACCCCCTAGCTCTCTTCTAGTTAAGTTGTGCCACCAATCTTACAAGGAACATTTCTTTTAAACATATTGCCCACCAAATCTGTTCATTCATAGATAGATAGATAGATAGATAGATAGATAGATAGATAGATAGATAGATAGTGTATAAGTGTTTTGCCTAAATGCAGGTAAGTGCACCATGTCTATGCCTGATGGACATGGAGGCCAGAAGAGGGAGTCAAATTCCCTGGAAATGGAGTTACAGATAGTTGTGAGCTGCCATGTGGTACTAGGACTCAAATCCAGGTCCTTTGGAAGAGCAACCCATACTCTTCACCACTAAGCTGCATCTACAGTCTCGAAAATTCTTTATCTTCAAAATTTAGTAATTTTACTAGGACAAATTTAGGAGTCGAGTATCCTGGTTCAATATTACTTAACGTATAGTAGCTATTAACTCTAGATGCTGTACTAGGTAATATCTCAGGGAACAGCATGCAAGTGAACCAATATTAGCAAGAGGAGCCTAAGGAAATTCTTTTCCTTCTCCTTCTCCTTCTCGTTCTCCTTTTCCTCCTCCTCCTCCTCCTCCTCCCCCTCCCCCTCCCCTCCTCCTCCCCCCTCCTTCTCCTTTTTCTTCTCTTCTTCTTCCTCCTCCTTTTTTTTTTCTTGGCACAAATAATCACTTTCCCTAAAAGATTTCAGAAAGTAAAGCATCTTCTAGCCACATGGATGAGACAAGACAGCCATCATTTGGCTGCTGACCTGGAACTTCTGGTGCTGTGCAGAACCCATGTCTGTGGTCCGTTTTTACCTGATGGGAAGGGGCCCATCAGTCTGTGAGCATTCACCACCTGCCTATGTAAACCACTCCATATGAATATCTTAATAGTATTAAATTTTTGGTTGTAAGATTCATATATTGCAGAATATACAGTTCTAACAAGATTCATCCTCGGGGATGCTGAAATGACTTCTGCTCCAGCTCCCTGCCTCCTGATGCTGTTTTCAGAGACTTGGTTCCAGAACAGCTTCAGAAATAGCTGGTGATTCTCAATGGACTCAGTTCATCCAGCCTTTCAGACAGATCCAGTCAGAACTGCAGTCAAGCCCTGAGTCTTGTAAGCATACGGAGACTAGATAGCAGATGCTAAAGGTAGCCTTCTTAAGTCTAACCAAGTTCTCTAATTTTCCTACACCTCCCTACCACTTTAAAAAACAATTTCATTACCTCAACTCAGCAGGAAGAAGTTGTAGAGAGCCTTCATCCTGATCCCCGGGTTTGGGTGTCTGGTTATGGTTATTTTATAAATTATAGATAGGTTGTCATTTTAAGGTGTACTTTGAAAATAGTCATAATTTTAAAGAGGGAGAAAATATAAGGTATGGATTACTAAATTTATTCTTGAACAAAGCATTGTATAACTATAATCTTACATTGGTAGAAATCTTTATAATTGATGCAAAAGTGAAGTTAAAATGTCTTACATTGGTATAGAATTTATACATTGATACAAATTTTTTATTTCTTTTTTTAATTAGGTATTTATTTCATTTACATTTCCAATGCTACCCCAAAAGTCCCCCACACGCTCCCCACTCACTCCCCCACCCACCCACCCACTCCCACTTCTTGGCCCTGGTGTTCCCCTGTACTGAGGCAGATAAAGTTTGCACAACCAATGGGCCTCTCTTTCCACTGATGGCCAAGTAGGCCATCTTCTGATACATATGCAGCTAGAGACACAGGCTCTGGGGAGTACTGGTTAGTTCATATTGTTCCACATATAGGGTTGCAGATCCCCCCAGCTCCTTGGGTACTTTCTCTAGTTCCTCCATTGGGGGCCCTGTGATCCATCCAATAGCTGACTGTGAGCATCCACTTCTGTGTTTGCTAGGCCTCTGCATAGTCTCACAAGAGACAGCTATATCTGGGTCCTTTCAGCAAAATCTTGCTAGTGTATGCAATGGTGTCAGCATTTGGAGGCTGATTATGGGATGGATCCTCAGATATGCAGTCTCTAGATGATCCATCCTTTCGTCTCAGCTCCAAACTGTCTCTGTAACTCCTTCCATGGGTGTTTTGTTCCCAATTCTAAGAAGGGGCAAAGTGTTCACACTTTGGTCTTCGTTCTTCTTGAGTTTCATGTTTTTCACAAATTGTATCTTATATCTTTGGTATCATCCTGAGTGAGGTAACCCAATCACAAAAGAAGTCACTTAAGTGGATATTAGCCTAGAAACTTAAGAATACATTGATACATATTTAAGGTTTTCATTGGTATGAATCTTTGTATATTGATACAAAATTTGAAATTAATATTATTACTCTTAGATAGGCATTGTACCTATGCAACTCATTGAAAAATACAAGGCTTTGACCCAGTCCTTCTATAGCTGCTCTCATAAACTGTTTAAGATAATTATGTAACACAAGTGCCAGATAGTAAACTCATGCTTACATTAGATTCTGATTTAATTATAATGAAGTATTTTTAATATTATTCAAGTAGAAATAACTAAGAGTAGTCAAGGCTTAACAGTTCAGATATACTTTATATACTCTTCAAAAGCATCAGAAATCTACAGAATATGACATTTAAAGTCATTTCATTATTAATAGGTATTTTAATTAGGAGACATGTCTGCTCCTGAAAGTAGCCCCTTCATGGTTCAAAGAAGTATTGAGCATCATAACTGCCATATAGAGTTGCTTCAGTAGTGGCAAGGTAGCCACTGGGCAAGAGTTTCCTTAATTCATCTATAGTAAAAAATACTGTCCAGGAAAGGACTCATGATTTGGGACAGTCAACAGCTTATTGTTAAAACAGGGTAAACTAGTCCTTCATAGGTACTGCTTCACTTAAGGTCTGTCAGATGATTCTAGGCCAGAAGGCTGAAAACAGATGCCCCAACATTTTGAGAAATAGGGGACTGTCCAGGCGGTCAATTGTCTCTACAATTTGTTTAAGTTTTGGAAGCTATGTTTTTGTGTTTTCTATATATTCAGGTAATATTTAATTCATCCTTGGATCCCTGATGAGGTTGAAGAGTAATTATAGTCTCATAATCAAACTTAAGTTGTTTAGCACTAATGAAGATGATGTAGATTTGAAAGAATGTTTTTCAGATGGTAATGCAAGTTAAAATCAAAACATAATTCAGGTACAGGTTTGTATAAGTTAGGATCTTTAAGTTAGAATAGATGAGAAAGTAATGTACCTAAATTGACAAAATTGACAGACTGGAAGTTATTAGTGTATATCATACTGTTCAGCCCCATTTTGGCTCTGGTTTGGGCCTTGAGGACAAACCTGAGCCTGGCTCAAGTTTCTGTGGCCTTGTGGCTCAAGTTTTGAGACCTCTCTCAGTCACTTTTGTATTGGGGTGACTCAGCAAGACCTATTTGGCCCTGCCTCTGCCCCACCATTGGTGATGTAGAACTTTGCCATTGGCCCTGTCAATCACTCCCATACCCTCTGTCACCCTCCCCTGCCTCCTATGTCATCTTACTCCACCTCCTATGTCATCTTACCCCACTAAAAACCCTCCTCCCTATGTTCTGAACTTATATAAGCAAGAGGCTGATTCCATCAAGTTGAGTTCCTGCTTCAACAAAACTCCTGACTTGGTGTGTGTCTTTTGGGCCATTGATACTTGCCATCCTGCTCAGCCCTGGAGAGACCCCAGTGGGACTGGGACCTCTCTCCTTTCTCCTGGACCTGCTGGCAAGGAGCTGGCATCATACCTTATAGTTTACTTAACTGTTATGACTATGCTCAGTATATATCTGAGAGTAAAGATCTTTTTAATGGAAGAAAAAGGGAAAATGTTGTGGACTTGGTTTATTGCTTGTATTATGTTAATTGGGTTTCCAAAAAAAAATTACATGGGAATCCCACATGTAAGACACTGCAGGTCCCTGCCCCAAGTGGGTTCTAACTGGTAAATAAAGTTGACAGTGGCTAATGGCTGGGAAGAGAGATAGAGGTGGGTCTTTAGTTTTCCCCAGGCAAGGAAACTGAGAGAAGAAGAAGGAGGGAGAATCATCATGCCAGGGAAGGAATAAAATCTGGGCTTGAGAGCTGCAAGAAAAAAGGCACAACAGCCATGTAAGAGCCAGGCAAGAGCAGCCCCAAGGCCCCCGCCCAACTGGGTCTAGGGTAGCAAAGATGAAATACAGATTTTAGTAAGTAATAATTCAGGAGTATCAGAGGGGAGATGTTAACAATGTGGAAGTTTGGGAGTGGCCAAGCTGTTGAGCTGACTAAGGCATATTAAATATAAGGCTGTGTATGTGTGCCTTTCATTTGAGAATCCAGAGCATTGAGGTGGTAGTGAAGAACTTGTGCTGCCACTGGGGAAATTAGAGCAGATTAACCAACTAATGCTATACCGAGGTCCTTCCTGGTCCTTGTGTGCAGCTTGAGTTCAGCTGAGGGAGTTCTTGGGTCTCTGTTCAGATGGAGACTGGTCCCAAGATGGAGTATATTTGACCTCTCATTCTCCCCTTTCTCTGGGAGGCCCAATCAAGGACTTCCTGAAGCTCCTAGGCTTTGTTATAGAGGGACTGATAGTAACTTTTTTTTTATTATAAGCTAAATAATGTCAAGTCTTTTTATATCAGTATCTATTGTTTGTCTTGATCTATCATAATGTTTTGTTTTGTGACATCAGAGAAGTTTTCTCAGTGCCAGTGTCAGAAATATCTAATCTCATGAAAACAGTAAGTAATAGGGGTATGACCTCATGACTCAGATAATTTAGGCCTGGATGTATTGATGACCTGAAAGGACTGTACTATCATATTTTAGGGGGGGTCAGGGTTGTTATTGTCCAGTCCACTTGGCGTCCTTGGGGCTTGAGTAGGGGTCCTATTAGTAGGAGACAGGGGGAAGCCTTGAAGATGTTTTCTCCTGATGGTCCGGGTCATCTTCAACTGCAAATGGGTGTGTGGGGGATCCATGCTGCAATCCCATCGACCTTTAGGGTGGTGGCTGTGGTCAAGATGATAACATAGGGACCTTTTTAACAAGGATCTCCAGTGATCCCTGGCTGGAGGCTGACCTATTTCATAGAGAACATGAATTTTAGGCTAAACATGTTTATGGGCCCTTGGGACACCTTCAAGATTGGCTAGAAATTGATGATCCTCAAATTTAGCACTGATCTCTACCTGTATGTTAAGAACAATGGGAGATGATATCCTTGAACATGATTTTAAAAGGGGTGAATCCTATCTAGTAAGGGGAATTCATACCCAGTAGAGAGGGAAGGGAAGGAGAGTTACTCAGTCATTGCAAGTCTCTTAGGTTAATTTTGCTAAGGTCTCTTTTAGGATTTTGTTTATTCTCTTTACCTGTCCTGAACTCTGGGGTCTATATGCACAATAAAGTTTCTACTCAATTCCAAGATTATTGGCTAGTCTCTGACTTACCTGGGACACAAAAGCTGGTCCACCGTCTGAGTTTGCAATTGGTTCCTATAGATCTGTTCATTTTGTGGTCAAATATTTTTGTTGACTGATTTTATATTTTTGGTTGTGAGCCTAGCCTTTAATGGCTGAGCCATCTCTCCAGTCCAGTATTGACTGATTTTATAACCCAAGTAACTAAGTGAATCTCTTCATCGTATTTTTTTCTTTTCCGGAGCAATCTGTAACCCCCAGCATGGCAGAACTCTTTGCGTTACCTTAAACATATGCTCTAAAACATCTTTGTTAGAATTAGTCAACAGAATATCATCCATATAATAATAAATGATAGATAAGGGAATTGTTTACAAATTATTTCTAATGATTGTTGCATAAAATACTGACATAAAGTTGGTCTATTTAACATTCCCTGTGGAAGTACCTTCCAGTGGTATCTCTTTAGTGTAGGACTATTATTCAAACTAGGCACCGAGAAAGCAAAACTTTTCTTATCACTCTCATGCAAGGGTATAGAGAAAAAAAAAAAGTCTTTCAATTATTATTATAGGCCATGATTTTAGTAACAAAAATTGTAAAGGAATTCCAGGCTTTAAAGGACCCATTGGTTGAATCGCCTTATTAATTGCTCTTAAATCTGTTATCCTCCATTTAGCTGATTTCCTTTTTACAACAAATACAGGGGAGTCTATATCGGCTGCTAGACTCCTCTACATGTTGAGCCTCCAGCTGTTTTTGTACCAGTTGTTCAAGTGCCTCTAGTTTTTCTTTTGTTATGGGTTGCTGCTCTTGTCAAAGAGGCTGGTTTGAAAACCATTTTAGGGGTAAGGCTGTTGGTATGTCAGCAGTGGCCTCTTTTATAAATTTGGAAACTCAATCCCTGTGACACCCTGTCTTTTGGTCATTGGTAAATCTTATGATTGTTCTCTATCACCTGTGTCAATAACATCCCCAGGAGCATCAACCACATCACCTCTAATTTCCTTAGTTGCTGTCCCTGGAATTGCAGAAATATTAATTTGAGTATTCCATTGTTGTAAAAGATCCCTTCCCCATACGTTTATGGGTAAGTCAGTCACAAATGCCTCAACTTCCCTGCTTGCCCTTCTGGTCCCACACAGGTAATCCATTGGATACTTTGTCTTATTCGTGATAATTTACCAATTCCTATAAATTGTGTGAAAACCTTCTGAAGTAGCCAATCTGGATTCCAAGACTTTTGGGAATGTATGCTAACATCAGCTCCTATTATCTACCAAGCCTTCTATGTCAACACCATTCATTTGTACCATTAATTTGAGTCTCTGATAATTGACCACTGTTTGCCAGAAAACACATTTTCCAAAAGCTCCTGTTCTTTCTATTGGAGCAGTCTTGCCCTTGGTGTAAAGAAATAACAGTTGAGCAATTCTATCCCCTGCATCAATTTGCATCTCCTTTTTCACATATGCCATGATTTTTATTTCTTCTGTGCTATCCCCATATATTATACCTGGATGCACAATAAATTCTTGAAAAGTTAATCCTTTTCTTCCCAGGATTATTCTCACTGTCCCTGAAGGCAAGGGACCATACACACCAGTGGATAACTTGTAACATTCAAATGTTAGGGTAAGAAGAGTTTCTATAGTCAGATCCAAAGCTGCACTTCCTTCTGTAGCATGCATAAGATTAGAAATACCTAATTTTGATTTTTCTCACCTGTTCAGTAAGTTCTGTCTGACCAAAAGAAAACGGCTCGTATTGTTTGCAGTGGGGTCTCAGGCTGACGGCCCCTCTGTTCATTTCCTGATGGCAAGAGGTTACCTCTTAGGTCTTTCTTAGGCCAGCAATCCGTTAACCAATGTTTGCCCTTTTCATAGCGACTACAATAGGCCTGGAAGCCTTTGTGGCTCACAGTAACCAGAACCTGCTTGTTCTCTCTAGAGTACCTTCTATTTCAGGCTCTGAGTCTTTTAGCCTTACAATTTCTTTGGAAATGACCAAATTCACCACAATGAAAACATCGAGCATTTTGATTCCTGATATTTCTAGCTATGATCTGCCTATGATATTTGCATTTACTCCTGAGATCTAATATCAGTTGTTTCCCTTATCTATGAAGCAAAACCAAAACAACCAAAACCCTCTGGGAGCAAGGCAGGATACCTCCCAGTGACAGTAGCTGCCATTTTGCCAATCTTCTTAAGCAACATTGCTAACTCCTCATACTCTGCCATTTCCTCTACATTAGAACCAGAGTTGTCCATTATGCCTCAGCCACGTTGGTTACCACTGTAACTTTAATTTTCTTTAAATCCTATTTTTAATGATGGTTCTTAAACACTTTAACCGCCCTTGTAGCCCACCACCCACCAAAGGTAGTGGGAAAGAAAGGATATGGGGAGTTAACCTGTTTAGAAAGGTTCTTAGGAGCAACTCCCATCTGTGTTGTCCGGAAACTGGCAGTTCAGTTCACAGGTTAGCAGCTCGATCCACTCGCAAACACTTCATGGATACACCACAGTCCAGTTAGGTAGAGTTTGGATAGCAAACAGGAATCAGCAGTGGAGGCGCTACCTAGCAGAGACAGCCAGGCCTCAGCCTCGGCACATGTCAGCAGGAGAGACCCAGAGGAATGTCAAGAGAAGTTCTTGCCTGTGCCTCTTTCAGTGAAGACTTAAGACCCACAAGCATTGCACAGCTAGCTGTACCAGCAAGCCAAGGTCAGCCTCCATCACTATCTGTCAAGTCTGATTTATACCCTCCAAACATCATGCGTTACCTTATCATGGGTCTTACCTTAGTATGCACATCTGTCTCAGCTGACATTACTCTGCAAATCAGCCTGAGTCCACAAAAGCAGCAAGAAACTGCAGCACACCACTAGAAGTTTTTTGATGCATTTCTCTCTATGGAGTCCTGACAGATGCAGGTCAACTATTCAGTGTAAGTAGGACCATACCTGCATGTCATTAGTGAAGAGTCCTTCATCACGTGTCCTTTCACCTGCTTGCTTTAGCAGAACATACTTTCACCTGTGTCTGCTTCAGCAAACATTCCTTCATGAGTCTGTCTTAGTCGTTCACCTGCATCCACTTCAGGGAAACACTCCTTCACGTGTCTGCCCTAGCAAAACACCTTCCAACTGACTTTCCAAAGAACCCTTAAGTTTCCACTTCAGAAGCCAGTCCCAAGATGGAGTAGGTTTGGTGTCTTACATTCATCGTAACCCTCACAGAACTGAACATGAGACCATCCTTGTCCAAAGAGCCAACTCAGAAAAGGCACAGTCCTTAGAAATTTCCCATCTCATTTGCTACTCAGTGGCTAGCATCTGTTATTTAGTAGGTAATGTTTTCAGGGTCCCATCTCCCTTTTCACCTTTCTTTTATCTTTGTAGCTGTTAAGAGCCTTTCCCTCTTTCCATCGTAGATACTGGTCTCAGATTTAAACACTCAACTGTCTGAAAAATGCCTTCACTTAAGGCATAGGCTAGTCTTCCAACACATATGTGTGTATACATGCACTTGTACACACACCACACACACATACCACACAAACACACACACACACACACACACACACACACACACACACACACACACACACACCCCTTACTGGCAAGTTTGCTCTTGTGTAGGCAAAAATAAGCATTTATTTCAACATTAAGTTGGAGCAGCACCTAATAACAACTTTCAAAGGCTCTTCCTAAAAACTCTTGATGCATTAATACTTGCCAGAGCATTCTATCACTCAGAGTAGGAGCTGGCATTCAATCCACCCATGGCCTGTTTGGCTACCCAGTCTGTGGAATGGGTGTTCACTAAGTCCACAATAATGTCTGGTGAGCTTTCTTATCAAATGGAAAAATTTCAAAATTATTAACAAGTTATTTGACATTTCTTACCAATATTCAATATATATAAACTGCAGCTACATTTTCTTATTTCTCCTCTTTAAAATGTATTTTCCAATTCTGAAGTGAATCTTTACTAAACGAATTACTTTAAGAATGATTTAAAATGTCTGAAACAATTACTTGCTTTTCTGTAGAACTCATAAAAAAAGGAGCAGAAGACTCCCAATAATGTAGGCTAATTTGCCAATAAATCTCCTTAAATAAAAGGGAGGTGACTCAATGGTTAAGAGCATTTGCTGCTCTTGCAGAGGACCCGGGTTTGGCTACCCTCACCAGCAATCAGGATGCTCAGAACTATCTATAACTCCATTTCCAGGTGATCTGATGCCCCCTCTGTCCTCTCTGGGAACTGTACACATATGGCACTTGCAAATAAACAGACACACAAACACATAAATACAAATAAATTTAAAATTAAAATGAATACATTCCTAATGTGTTTATAACCATCTTATAGCTGAAAGATATTATAGGTGGACTCTTGAAATTCTGGCTGGATGATCTGTAAATGAGGACTTCAAATGTCTTACTTTAGTTTCCTGTAGCTATTCATAAGCTCAGCTTAAACTGTATGATAAATAGAGATAATCATTCAATAACATGCTAAAATATCTTTATGTTTTGATGTTGGATAGAAAGGGCTTTAAACATAAGCTCAGAGTTTAAACTCTCACCCGTGGCTCTCGGTGTAATGTAAATTGACCTGTGGTTTGCAGCATATGTGTGGCTGTATGCAGAGTTCACTAAGCACTCATTGCCACTCAAGAAAGATTTGGGATGTAAGCAGTGCACACGGGTGGTGTTTTGTCCCAATGACTCAAACTTTTGGCAAACCCATGGTGCAGACAGTGACTAGCTGGTTTCATTAATCATATAAGCAACTTCGAGGACAGTGCAGCATGTTACAAAGATAAGCACTTGAAGGAAAGACCATCAAAATCCAGACAAACACAGTCTGTTGTCCTCTCTACCAGGAGTCACGCCATCCTTTGTAACATGTTTGTCTCCTCTCCTCTCCCCACCCCAAGCTGCATTCCTCACTGCTGTGGCTTGCACTGTCTTCACTGAAGACCCCAAATGTCCCACTGCATGATGTCCTTCTGACCCACCTTCTGAATCCCTCCATTCCATACTGTGGAGCACAGAATGTGTTTTGCCCACTTTGCTTTTTCAGTACAGCTTTGGACCCCTAGCAAATACAGACTTTGGACCTCTGGCAGAATACAGACTGTCATGAATTCTTTTCTACTCCCCTTAATGATGAAAGGTAATTTCTCTCCAATTGAAGGTGTATTTGCCTCATAGATTTCTATGAGTAATGGACTACAACAGTAGAACCAGAAGAAGAGCTTCCATAATTGGAGAGAAGACATCTGTTGGCTTCCTCCTGAGTCTTTCAAAACAAATCTTGCCAAACAAGCTGCCATGGTAAGCATCTCCCATATACCAAACCCAAACACTGATGTGGATCCTGGGAAGTGCTTGCTGGCTGGAGCCTAATATGGCTGTCTCCTGAAAGGCTCTGCAGAGCCTTATAAATACAGAGGCAGATGCTCTCAGCCAACCATTGAACTGAGCGCAGGGTCCCTAATAGAGGAGTTAGAGAAATGACTGAAGGAGCTGAAGGGGTTTGCAACTCCATAGGAAGAAGAACAATATCAACTAACCAGGCCCCCGAGAACTCCCAGGAACTAAAGTACCAACCAAAGAGTACACATGGAGGGACCCATGGCTCTAGCTGCATATGTAGCCGAGGATAGGTTTGTTGGGCATCAATTGGAGGAGAGGCCTTTGGTTCTGTGAAGGCTCAATGCTCTAGCGTAGGGGGATGGGAGGGCAGGAAGGCAGGGGTGGGGGAGCACCCTCATAGAAGCAGGGGGAGGGGGATGGGATAGGGAGGTTTTTTTTGGGGGGGTCAGAAAAAGAGGATAACATTTCAAATGTTAATAAAGAAAACATCCAATAAAAAATTAAAAAAAAAATAAATGTATACATCTATAGGAAAAATTAAATACCAAATGAAGAAGCTGCTTGACCATGTTGCTTTCCAGCATCCCTGTCATGGTCACAGACATAATAAAAATATCTTGGACCCTCCAGACAAGACCAGACATCAGCTAAACAGCTCAAATTATCTGTAATGAAAGTCAACTGCAACAGAATTATCCATGTGAGCACTGGCAAACCTCTCCGACAAAAGTACCAGGCGATTTAAGTAAACGGCTGTTTAAGCCACATTTAAGTTTGAATGTCATTTGTTATGTAGCAGTAGATTACTGGAAGACCTGTGTTCCAATCAGCAATAACTCAAAGGGACAGAAAGAGAGCGACCTAAGACCACTGTGACAAGGACAGTGGATGTTTCCTTAGGGATATATATATATATATATATATATATCCACAGTAGTTAAGACACAGTGATTGCATTCAATTGAGAAATATATATATACATTTATATATATATATATATATATATATATATATATATATATATATGATATTGATGCTCATCATAGCTCAGTCAGGGAGCTGAGGCAGGGGGATGAGAAGTTTGAGGTCAGCCTGGGCTTCACAGTGGTTGCAGGCCTTTGGATTACATAGTTAAGACCGTATCTTAAGAGACACAGAGGCATAGAGTGCAGTGCATCAGGAAATCAAGAATCATAATTAAATCCCTAGCTTAGCTGCTGGCCTTCATTTCTCTGGAGAAATATGACAAATAAGAACTGGATTGAGTTACAGTAGACTGATCGGATTTAGATTTAAAGTGCATAGATGATACAGGAGCCTACTGACGTCACTGGCTGGGTTACAGCTTGCAACGGTATCATGTTGGGTAAAGGCCGATCATAGTCCAACAGAACTTGTACTTGCTTAAGGACAATTATCTAAGACAGTCTTTGTCCATCTCATATTTTTATGGCTAACTAAAGCAAAGAAATCAATAAACTTAGAGATGCCTCAGTGTTTTCGAATGGCCACTTAGATGTGTTTTGCTGAGTTACTTGAGAGTGACACATATGTATGTCAAATCTGTTATGTGGACTTGATCTTTTGGAAAAAAAAAACAGCTAAAGTCTTAGTTAAAAACCAAAGACATAACTAATTAGAAGCAATCACATGATGCAAATAAATTTCTCAATTGAATGCAATCACTGTGTCTTAACTACTGTGAGTTTAAGCCTTCGATCCATATATATTTGTAATTGATGAGAAGGAGAAAATCAGGACAAGCCCTGTTCAGTTTTCTGTCAATATGATCACACATTTCAGTTATGTGGAAGAGACCAGGCATTGGCCCCTGGTGTTCATCCTCCCCTAGGGCAGCCACTCATTGCTTTTCTAAAACTAGTATTTTCCTTCAGAATACCCTCTTGTGTCGCCTCCTTGTGACTTGTGTGGAAATAAGACTCAACTCTAAGCATGGACTTTAATGAATGAAAAAATTCAATTCATTAACAGGAAGGCTTGCTAAAAGATGTGTAAATAATCAAGACACAAACACAAAAGTATGTTCTGTGAATCCAGGAAAAAGAAGCAAATAACTCTACCTCTGGCATTGAGATGCTCTGAATGGTCCTTCTTCTGGCTGTCAGATTGGAGGTCTGAAATTCCAGGCATCTTTTGCTACCAGGTGTGGGTGTCACGAGCCTGCAGGTCCTGTAAGGAAGAAGGATGGTTAGATCATGGAGACAGGCACAAAATGGGACCCTGGCAACAAAGCCCTCACCTCAGAAACACATTTGGCCTCTGCAATTTTATGAACCAATAAGTTTCTTTATTACAAATATGGCATCTATTTGGTTTAGGATGTGCAACTCTGTGCTTAGCTACTATAAGAGTCTTGGTCTGTAAGAGCCTTTAAATGATGTGGAAGCAAACTCAAAGTTCCGGAGAGCAAGAATTTTGTCTGTCGTGTTCTTTGCTGAATCCCATCACCCTAGTGAGCAATAACAGTCAATGCTCTGTAAACAGTTGTTGATGAAATGTGCAAGCTGAGCGCAACCTTCCAGATGAGAGTGGTTAGTGACATATGGCGGAGAAGAACACGGTCCATATTCCTAGAGAACACGCAAAACTGAAAACATCTAAACATGGTTAGATATGTCTGGAAAACAACAATGAGAAGTGAAAGGGTTAGTGTGGTTCAGATAGCTGTGTATTAGAACTGGCTTCCGCAGGCTTCGAAGCACCTACTGTGGGCATGCCTTCTCTGTTCTTCATCCAATGACTTCACATTGCTAACATGACTGGTCACCGCAGGGTGGTTTGTACCCTGAAAAACAGCAAGCATTGCAAATGAAAGTGTTTTATTCTCCTCCACACATATTCAGAGAGTATTCGTTCTTCAAAAAAAAAAAAAAAAAAAGGAAAAAAAAAGAAGGAATGAAAAAGATGGAAAACAGAAAAAAATTTTAATGTAGTCAGTATTTATATTCAGCTCTCAAACCTATAAAATGAGCTTGAACATCTTCTAGTCTGACAATCAAATCTTACAGAAGAGAAGGCTGCATCTCGGGCTCGCTAAACGAGTGAGCTTGGAGCATACCCAAGGAGTCTCATTCTCAGGATCCAAAGAATACAGCTGTATCTCATTTGAAGGGTGGAAAATAATCCAAGAGCAGGGGCCAGTAGTGAGCTGGTGAGGTGATGAGCCTGTGGTAGGGAAAATGTGCCCAACAGATTATTTAAAACTGGCATTCATTCTAGGGGAAGATCTTGCTAGTGAGACGCCACAATAGTACCCTATGCACTCAGCCAGACTGCCCCAGGCTGGCTTTCTGTGTAGGACCTGAAGGTGATGCTACAGCCAGGCTCTCTGTCATTGATGGGTGAGGGAAGAAACCCTAAAAAATTCTATTCAAATTTTTGGTCAAAATAGGCAAAGGAATAAAGGGTATATGTCTATTTGCATTCACTTGATTTTAGACCCAATATTATAAAATCATCCCAACTTCTATAGAGAGGTTAGGAGTCTCTGAGAGCTAAGAGAAAGAAAAGATGAAAATAGCCATGGGGCCTGTTTATTGTCCCTGTGTGCATATGTGTGGCTTGATCATTGCCCTGGTGTGGACATGCAGATTGGCCACATCTTCCCGAAGCCCCTGTATTTACCCTTCCCTTCTCATCCCATCTATTACTGCCTATTACTTGAAAATATCTAACTAGAATATATGTAGCCAAATATAGGAAATCAAGAAGGCAAAAGTGAACATGGCCCCAACACTGTAACATTCAGACGTCTAGCCTTTAGATAACAGCAAACTGCTTCTTGGTCAAAGAACCCTTGGGGACCTATTTCTTGAACTCCTGTATCTCACCAATGCTTTTCAGGGGGGGGGGGCACTATTGGCCTTTCAGAAGAGACAACTTTGTTGTGTTAGCTTGTCCCATGCATTGTATATTTTAGCATGTCTATTCCTAGAAAAGCAAGCACTGTTAGCAAGTCAAGTCCTTTACAAACCAAAAATATCCCAGAGATACTCTCAATTGCCCATACAGAGTTGGTTTTCACTTGGTTGCAGATATCTGACAATGAGGAATAGACTCCTCCACGTTACAGGTAAGAAATTCTTATCTGGGACACTTGACTCCATTTCTAATGAAGACACTTAGAAGCAGTGAAGCCAGGTCTGCTGCATATATATAGGCCCAAGGTCCTTTCTAGCATCCAACTAATGGCATCATAAAAGGGAAAGGAAAGATTGTAAGAGCCAGAGAACCAGAAAGTCTGCTGTAAGATTGTCTCTAGAAATGACAGGAAAACTACACTCTCAAGACAACAATGGTATGGCTGTCCAAATGAGACCTGAGTAACAGCATTAAAAACAACAAAACAAGCCAACATGCTAAAGTGGAAGGAGGGAAAGTTCACTGGGCCCATGCACAGACAAAAATCATTGCAATGAATGGGATTTCTGAGAGCAGGAGAATTAGCTTCTTTTAGAGATGAGTACCCTGTGTGTGTGTGTGTGTGTGTGTGTGTGTGTGTATGTCTGTGTGTGGTGTGTATGTATGTCTCTGTGGTGTGGGGGGGGGCATTAATTTGAGAGGAAGTGATAGAGGGACATGGGTTGAGTTGGAACAGGGTGAGTAAGAGGGGTTGAAGGAGGGAAGAGAAGGGGTGGGGCGATATAATTATATGTTAATCTAAAATGTTTAGTAACAATATGTCAGTCTTTAAGCTCCATTTTGAACCTTTCAGTATCACTGATGAAGTAGTGACAGTCTTCTCTAATGAAGATGCTGTGTCTGGTAGGACACACACAGAAAGAGAGAGAGGGAGAGAGAGAGAGAGAATATTCTTTTGAACTCTGTTTTGAATTAGCATCTTCTAATTTCAATTTTCCTAGTGGCCTTCTGGTTATTTTTCTTTATATTGATTGCTAAAAAGGGTTTTCCTTATTTTTATTAATTACAGCATTTGTTTACTTCAAATCCAATACCCAGTTTCCCCTCCATCCTCTCTTTCCAGCCCTCCCCATCACCCCTCCTTCACTTCTCCTCAGAAGAGGGGAGGCTTCCCACGGATATCAAACAGCCTTGGCCATATCGAGTTGCAGTAAGACCGAGCACATCTTCCATTGAGGCTAGACAAAGCAGCCCAGTTAGGGGAAAGGGATCCAGAAGCAGGCAACATAGTCAGAGACCCCTGCTCCTGTCTCAGGAGTCCCACGTGAAGATCCAACTGCACAGCTGTTACGTATGTGCAGAGGGCCTAGGTCTGAATGCTTTCTGGTTAGGGGTCCAGTCTCTGTGAGCTCCTATGGCCCCAGGTTAGTTGATTCTGTAAGTTTTCTTGTGTCCTTGACTCCTCTGGCTCCTTCAGTTCTTCCTCCCCTTCTTCCACAGGATCCCTCAAGCTCTGCTTAATGTTTGCCTGTGGGTCGCTGCATCAGTTTCCATCCATTGCTGGGTGAAGCCTCTCTGATGACAGTTATGCTAGGCTCCTGTCTGAAACTATAGGATAATATCATTAATAATGTCAAGACTGGGCTTCCCTCTCATGGCATGGCTCTCAAGCTGGGCCACTCATTGCTTGACACTTCCCTCAAATTCTGCTCCATCTTTACCTCGACATATCCTGTAGGCGGTGTTTTTTAGTTGGGTTGCTGTCCCAATCCCTCCATTGGAACTCTTGCCTGGCTACAAGAGCCAGGCAGTTTGGGCTTCATGTCCCGCATTACTAGGAGTCTTAGAATGGAAAGAGAGACAACTGGGAGAGATTGTGGAGGTGGGAGTGTGCATCTCTGGGATAAACTAGAAACCTAGGACAATAGAAACTCCCAGGAATCTATAAGGATGACCCTAGTTGGAAGCTAAAGGGTCATCATGTAAAACAAATAAAATTAAAAGCATTAAATATGTATACATTATATGTATAATGTTATATATATCATTATGTGTATATATGTTACATATATGCATATGTGTATACATATGCATAAACTTGTATACTATGCTTATAAAATGTAGATAAGAAGCCAAACATGCCATTTAAAATGTCCAGAAATGTTTGTGCAATGTCCAAAGTTGACTACAATGTAGAAAACAATTCTGTCATAATTTAATAAGTACAAGCATGTAATGTGCTACTTAGTTGGCATGGTGGAATGGGGAGTCTTAGAAAAGGAATTATATCCATCAGATTGGCCTCTGGACATGTCTGAGGGGGATTTTCTAGCTTAACGATTGATGTTGGGAGTCCAGACCACTGTGGATGGTGACACGCTTGGGCAAGTGTCCTGGGCAAGTAAATAGGCTGAGCAAACCATCAGAAGCAAGCCAGTAAAAAGTGCCTCTGCATGGGTTCTGCTCTAAGCACCTGCCTTGAGTTCCTGCCTTGGCTTTCTTCAATACTAAACTGATTTACAGGATACAATGATGGCTCCTCCTCCCAAGTCGCTTTTCCTTATAGTGCGTTTAATCACAGCCACACGAAGCTAACTAGAAGAGTTTTGGACAATTAGAGGTTCTGTATGTTTCTCAGTTGGATCTTCCATAGTCAGAAACTAACCTTATATAATAATTTTGTTAAGTGGAGGAACATATAATGATAATTAATGGCATAGTCGGTGCGTCAAAGTACATGTTAAGAAACAAATAAATTGAAATGAGTTTTCAAAATTTCAGATCCCTGACACTGATATGTGACCAACTGCGTCAAAATCTCTCAGAGGAGTTGCTTTCGTTTGCATTGTATAACCTTCCTAGCTGATTAAAATCTGAGAGCTACTCAGTTATATATTACTGTGACAAAAACACAACTTCAGTTCCATGCCCTGAATTCGCCTCTTCTCCATTCCCAAAGGGAACAGTTTGTTTGTTTGTTTGTTTGTTTGTTTGTTTTTTCCTGCGAAACGTTTTACATTACTGTTAGAAGTGTCTGCTTCAGTTCCAGACAGTTTGCAGGACGGTGCTGAGTCTGAATCCTGAAGAATGAATGTTACATAATCTACTCTGATTACATTCTCGTGTGTTTGTCAAGGTCCAGTTTCACTTACTTACATCTAAAGCTCTCCTAACAAAGCACACAGGATTGCCTGTCCTTCTGTGAACTGCTCGGATTCACATTCTGAATAATCAAATAGCCACGTGAGTGATGTAGCCGGTCCAAAAAGACCTAGGAAACACGACAGGGTTCAGAAGGAAAAAAGCAAACTCACTGGAAAAGAACACTGAAGAAGCCGACTTGACATCTGCAGATAAAACGCACAGTGGAAATTGATGAACGACTTTGCATACTCTAGAGAGAAATCCAAATTGGTCCCAAATTATGAGTTATAGTCAGACTGCAAGGTGCCATTTGCTATTTGATAATGCAGACTAGCATTATTTTATAATGGGTGACCACTCAGGGCCAAGACAGAGTTAGTGTTTCTTTGAAAACATTTGATGAGGAAATGTGGGGCAATTCCAGGAAGGCTTGCTTTGAAGGACAACTTATTTTAAGCATCTTCTAAAATCTTTTATCCGTTTGTAGGAACACAAAGTAGCATAAGTTATGCACTAAGTGATTTCTGCCCTTAATTATGAAACAAAAGAGAGTGTTCCAGAAGTTGGTATCTATATTTTCTTGAGTGTATCTCTGTCAGGTGGAGGAGCAGAGCATCCCTTATCTCTCAGAGAAGCTTCTTGCAGTAGTAGATGATAAGTAACACACAGACCCACAACTGTGAAATGCAGACCCCGAGAGACCTCACAGTCCACAGCTCCGTATAGAATGTTTTCATCAAAGCCCCTTCTTCAAAGCTCAGGGATCTACTTTGAAGAGGAGGCAGGAACACTACAAGCGCTGGAGATGGCGGAAGCAGTGCCTTCCAGACGCAACAGGACTGATACACATACGAACACACACTGGTTGTGATAGGACCTGTAAGACCTGCACAGGTTCAAAGCAGACAAAATCCCAGCACCGAGAAGGGAAGCATACAGAAAATCCCACCCCTAACCAAGAAGCTGTTTGCAATGGGTACCTGCTGGAAGAGGGAAGATCAGTTTTCACCAATGGAGCATAACTGTGTATATCAATCAAACTCAGGGCAAGCCATGCCCAGGAATAGTTGGCTAATACAAAACAGACACACACACCACACACACACCACACACACATACACAGACACACTACATACAACACACACACATACACACACACACACACACACACACACACACTACCCACAGAAACACACACCAACACACACACACAGACACATCCACACACAAACTCACACACATATACACAACACCCGGAGACACAGACAAACTTTATGTGTAGTTTTTGTGCTTTTGGTTTTTTTTTCCCAATATATAGTTTATTTGTTTTGATTTTTCTTTTCTTTCCTTTTTTTTTTAAAAGAAAATATATGAAATTGAATGTGTTTGGAGGTGGGGGGACCTGGAAGGGGGTGAGAAGGAGAAATAATATGACCAAAAATATCAAATGAACAAAATTGTAATCAAATATAAATGATAAATAAAATGAAAAGGTGTGTCCATCTTCAGTCAATGCTCAGTTTGCTAGGTGGCAAATGTTTCTGAGGCCAAGTGTATAAAATGCCTGTGCCCTCCTTGTCTTACCGAGTCCTTAATTCATGAAGCTACTTCTGAAGTAGCAGCAGCAGATATGCAGACAGACACCAGGACAAGTGTGTATGCAAGCAGCTTAGGCCGATTCCTGCAGCAGAAGCAGCTGGAGAAGGAGGAGCCAGCAATGCTGAGAGAAAAGCCAAGCAGCTAGACTCCAGCCACCCCTTTGGTGACTTTCCCCTTCCTAGCATGGTTTCCTTGTTTCCTGATGCAATCGGCTGTCTGCATCAAGGGTTTCACATCCTCAGGATATGAGGAAGAAATAAAATCACGTCTTTACTGAACATGTCCAGACTTTATTTTTTTTGGCAAACAACACAGTGTGATACTTATAGCACAGTATAGTACTTATTTACATTGTGTTCAGTACTACCTGCAAGCAAGAGATTACTTACGCAATACAGTAGTAGGTTATATTTAAGAACCATTCACTTAAAGGATTTGAGCGCCTACAGATCTTGTTATCAGCAGTGTGTCCTAGAGAGATATCTCCAGGGATGCCAAGGAACAAATGGATTTATGGATTTATTAATAGATATGGGTAGACAAACAAGGGGCAGCCTTCAGGGCTAGAGTACCGAGCTATCAATTAAGCTTTACATGGTATGACTCAGTGGTAGAGTGCTTGCCTAATATCCATAAGAGCCTGATCTATCACACACACACACACACACACACACACACACACACACACTACATACATAAACACAGAGATACACACACTAAAAACACACATACACACTCACATTTGTCACTCACACACCACACCACACACACACACACACAGAGAAACACACACCCCCCAAACACACACATACACACACACCACATGCACACACACACACACACACACACACACACACATGACTCATACACATGCATACCACATACTCATATCCACACACAACACACACAAATACACCAAACATTCACACACACAGACACAGATATACACCAAACATACACACACACAGACACACATATACACCACATACACACACTCACACACACGCATAGTTGAGGGGGGTGGAATAAAGCCAATTAAAATCTTCAACCCAAATTGTAATTTTTGTCTTTTGGTATAATAACATAGAAAGGTTAGGATGCAATATTTTAATAAAAGTTATATGAATATGAACTAATTTAAATTATTTATTTATTCATATGGTGCTGAGATTAAACTCACAGTCTCCAGCATGTTTGGCAAGTGCTGTACTATTAAATCTCCTTCCAAGCCATAGTATCTCTTTCCTGAATGACCCAAGATAAATATGAACGGTTTCAAACCACAGCTGACCTCAGGTAGTTGAAACTGTAAGGGGGAACTTTTAGAATAATGAATTAGCACTGCAAACCCCTGGGAAAGCTCTTCCCCAGTCAGTGCATTTTGGCTCTCATATTTTAAAAATTGTTTCAAAATATTCTCAATCATTAAATACTTATCAAGAATAATCATAATAGCAACCAGTTCCTTGGTGGTGATAGGTGCCAGCAAAATGCTATATCTAAACACATCTCCTTGGCATACGGGTTATTGTGACCTGAAGGTCACAGAGACAGTGGATACCCAGGAGGTCCGTTCACCTCCAACCTTCCCTTTTCCCCTTCCATTCAGAACCAGTGGTTTGCTTGTTCTTTCATCCTAAGGTGGAACACAATCTTCAATCTTCTAGTCCCCTACCTCCCTAACAACTCCCATTTCTTTGTGACACCCATACGTGTAATAAATAGGTAAACCATTTTCCTCTTTTTTCTTTTGTTTTGCGTGTGGTTGTGCTGGCTAGTTTCATGTCAAACTGACACTGGCTGTGCTCATCCAACAGGAAGGATTCCCCAGTTTGCCTCCACGAGGCTGGGCCATCGGCAAGCCTGTAGAACATTTCCTTAGTTAGTGACTGACATGAGTGCTGAGTTCACTGTGGGTGGTAGGTCCCTCGAGGCTGGTGGTCCTGGGTGCTATAAGAAAGCAGGCTGACTTAGTCCATGGTCTAACATCAGCTCCTGCCTCCAGTCTGAGTTCCTACGTTGGCTTCCCTAAATAAACAGGGACTCAGAAACAGTAAGCCAAACAACCCTTTCCTCCCCAAGTTGCTTTGGTCATGGTGTTTCATTACAGCAATAGTGATCTTAAGACAGTGGTTCAGATATGGGTACACATCTGTAGTGTGCACTGCATATGTAGCAGAAGATGGCCTAGTCGGCCATCATTGGGAAGAGAGCCCCCTTGGTCTTGCAAACTTTATATGCCCCAATACAGGGGAATGCCAGGGCCAAGAAGTGGAAGTGGGTGGGTAGGGGAGCGGGTGGGGGGAGGATATGGGGGACTTTCTGGATAGCACTTGAAATGTAAATGAAGAAAATACCTAATAAAAAATTGGGAAAAAAAAGAGTGTACATTCACCCCCACCTATCTATCTATCTATCTATCTGTCTGTCTGTCTGTCTGTCTGTCTATCTATCTATCTATCTATCTAACTATCTCCTTCTTCCTCCATCTACCCCTCCCTCCTTCCCCAACCCCCACCCCATGTGTGTATATGTGTTTGTGGGAAGCCAGAAGCTGATAGTAATTGTCTTTCTCTATTACTTCCATATTTTTTAAGACTAGAATTCTTCTTTAAACCTAGCACTCACAGACTGGTTAGCCTGGTTGGCTAAACAAAACCTGGGAATCTGCGTGCAACTGAGCCTGGGAACCTGCATACTTCTGCACTCCCAGCATGGGGCTTCCAGATGGTGACCACCACACTTTCTAGCCTGGGCCCTGGACCCTGGGCCCTGGGGATAGGAACTCAGGCTCTCCTGCTTTGTGGGGCAAGAGCTTTACCCACTGTATCATCTCCCAAGTCACTGGCTGTTCCTTTTGTTAATGTGCCTTTTGTCCATTACATTTCTAGGGCCCAAGCTGGAGACTTAGGAATGAACAGAGAAAATCCCCCTTAAGTATGTTATGGGAATATATATATATATATCTGTATATATATATACAGATATATGTGTATGTATATATATATGTGTGTATGTATATATATATATACATATGCATATATATATGGAATATTATTAGAAGAAAAGGCCTAGTTAATGAAGATGGGTGTCTTAGTCAGGGTTTCTATTCCTGCACAAACATCATGACCAAGAAGCAAGTTGGGGAGGAAAGGGTTTATTCAGCTTACACTTCCATACTGCTGTTCATCACCAAGGAAGTCAGGACTGGAACTCAAGCAGGTCAGGAAGCAGGAGCTGATGCAGAGGCCATGGAGGGATGTTCTTTACTGGCTTGCCTCACCTGGCTTGCTCAGCCTGCTCTCTTATAGAACCAAGACTACCAGCCCTGAGATGGTCCCACCCACAAGGGGCCTTTCCCCCTTGATCACTAATTGAGAAAATGCCTTACTACAGTTGGATCTCATGGAGGCATTTCCTCAACTGAAGCTCCTTTCTCTGTGATAACTCCAGCTGTGTCAAGTTGACACTAAACTAGCCAGTACAATGGGTATAAAGATTCCTGTTATGTAAATTATCTGGACTGATAAGGTATAGAGTTAACTCTAATGAGAAAGACTTATCCTGGCCTTTAACTCTACCAGTTGTTGGTGATTATTAACGCAGGTGGATTAAAAGTTCAAAGATAGCCTGCACTCTACAGTAAAATCCTGTCTCAAAACACAGAAAGAAAAAGAAAGACTCATGTTTCTAGTAAGAAGGCGCTGTCAGAAGTTTTTTTTCTTGTTTCTTTTTTAGCTGCCGTTGCCCAAAACAGTCCTTATGACAAAATGCCGTAATTTAGGGGCCACTGCCAGAAGTCCTTCCAAGTAAATGAGAAAAACATTACCTCTAAACTCAGAATTGAATGAAGTGATTCATATTTTAAGGAAAGACAATCTTTTGACAATCTTTTGGGTAACAGCCAGAAACTGATAGTGCTATTGTAAGAGGACATTTTGCATACAGTTCAGAAAATGAATTAGCAAACACTTAGAAATGCGACTTCATCAGCTCAGCAAAGTTCACCATCACTAGGCTCCAACTGGAGTTGAGCCACTGGGAGATTTATATGAGTGACAGATGGCTTCTGCGCCTGGCTCCAATCATACTCAGGTTTTAAAGCTGTGTAGAACACCAGAACTAGCTCCTTCATTGTGCAGTGGGAAGGGAGAACGTTCAGAGCCAGCTATCGTAATGAGAATCTCACAGAAAACCTCACAAAAAACAGGGCTGTGCCCTGGAGAGAAATAATAGAGCCAAGCGGTATCAGAACTAAGAGAGTGGAAGCAATGAGAGCGGTCTCCTGGCAGCTGGCTCAGCCTCGGTTGGTTCTTCTCTTCGAGGATGTCAGACGAGATCCTCTGATGGTTAGAATGTAGATGTGCTAGTGCCTGACACTGGGTACCATAAAGCATCCTTCTCAACCTCAACTTCATTTTTTGTATTGTTTGTTCATACCTGGATTCAAGCTTGCATGCTATGACCTCTGCCTTCAGGTATATAACCCAATGTCCAGCTCCAATTAATATTGTAATAAAATCATCTTCAACATGAAATAGAAAGGTGTTCTACCCAAAAGGCAAATTTCAATTCTTTAGTCTGTCATCAAACATATTAGATGGTCAGGACACAGTTATTTTCAGCAGCAGGGTAACCTTCATTCTGTTTACTTTGTACAGTGTCCTCTTGCATTACCTATAAAAGAATTAAAATTTGTAAGATAAACTGTCCCTTACCACCCACACTCCACTACTAGGACCTCGGAAACTACAGATAATACAGTCAACAAAACAACAGGTTTTGGTTAGGCACTTACTGTTACAAAGAGACAGGCTCAGGGCAGCTGGCCAGTGAGAGAGATTCTATACAGCCTTATGCTAATGAAAGGAAGAGTGGGTAGGGATTCCTGGCTGGGAAGGAAGTTGGAGGAGACAGGTTAGGAGGGGATGCTTGGTAAACAAAGATTATCCTGGCAGATGGGAACTAGGCTAGTAATAAGAGTTTACTCTGTGTGACAGGGTAGCTATCTTCAGAGTAAGAAGACAGCTTTGTACATAGAAACTGTCATTTTTTTTAAATAAAAGGCTGAATTTCTTTTGGAGTTTGGAAGTTGGAAGGAGGCGAAAATCTTCCTCTGAATTCACTGGTCCTCGCACCTTTAGATTTAAGGATCCCTTTACCACTTGGAGCTGAAACCCAAATATCTCTCTATGTCACTAGACATGGATATCTACACATGGAGATTAAGACGTATTCACCCGCAAATGACTAATAATTAAAAGATAATTGCATTTGTGGAAGAGGCCTATGTTGCAATGGCGGATTCTGCCACCACTTAGGGTCTCTCCTGTCAAGGGCTTACGCTCCTGTGGGAGACAACTCATGACTATAAGAATCTTTCCTTGGTTCCATATCAGAGACTGATCATTAACGATCACAAATTTATATATTTGTTACGTCTTGAGAACCTCTCATGGTAAATCCCTTCTCTAATTGCTGAATGAATGACAGTTATATTAAAGAATTTCAAATGCTAACAGGAAGCTTCTAATGGTCAGGTAGGCATATACACACACACACACACACACACACACACACACACACACATATATATATATCGAACGTATAACTTTAGTCACTGGGTAAAAAATCAGTCTCTAGCTTAAGCAGTGTTTCTTAACTGTTTTATTATTGAGCTTGAGGTTGAAATAACACTGGCTTAGGAATTTCAACTTTTCTGCATGCGATCAGAAAAACTCACACGATAGAATCTATTACTCACTGAGCTGAGCCAAGCAAAACAGCACTGAGACGTTATTTCTTCAGAAAAAGTTACTGAAAATTCTCATCGTGCCAAGATTTCCATGCCTATAGAGTGGAGAGAAGAGTAGCCGGAGCGTCCCGAGTAACTTTTCCAAGTTATTTCATGGAGAAGTCAACTGAGGCAGCGTGTTTGTTGGTTCCAGTGATACAACTAAATGCTGTCCAGTGCTGAGAAGAACAGAAAAGAATAGAAAAAAAAATGTATATTTCACTGGAGGCCAAGGCTCCACTTCAAGGAAATCCCAACTAGTTTGTTGCTTGCCTAAGGTGTCTAACGGGGGGGGGGGGGGAGGCAGGAAAATAAATTTAACTGACATAGCTAGCTACCTGGGGAGATGTGGAACCTCTGAGCCTCCCTTTCTGGGATAGAGACATGGGTGCTCAAACTACACAGAAAAATGCTGACAGGCGCACGAAAACATGCTTACACAGAGTAGATCAAATGTGGGCAGTCTGATTATTATCTATTCTGGTTCTGAAATGGCTCAGAAGATATCACTGTCTCCAAGATCCTTTGAGAAGGCAATTTCTTTCTGTGGTGACATCATCTCTCCTCACTAAGGTCCGGTTGCTTCCTCTCATGAGGCAGTTTGTTCTCACTTGAGGACCAGTGTCATAATGAAATGGTTTGCCAGCCAGGCTTCTTATCTGGGAATCCAAGGTGATGAAGTTTAGGGAAATGACTGGAGACATCCAAGGCCACTTAGTACTGGGAACAGGCTTTTTAAAAGGCAAAATAATCTTTCTCTTATTTGGTGCCTTCAGCCCTGAGGGAGGAGGACAGGTAGGTGAACTTAGGGCTCGTCTGATGCCACTGCTCCTTAGACAGATAACCTTTAAGTGATTAACTTGCCTGTGTGCAGAGTGGAGTCTGAACTGGACCCCCAAACTGGACACACACAAAATAAATGCAAAGAAGACAAGCTTGGTCTTGCTTCTACTTGACCATTGAGTATCGGCAGGTCAAGAGTCGGTGTGTTGTTTTGGATTTGATTGTCTTGGGTTTGGTTTTCTGCGCCAAATGCAGTCTCAGAGTCCTTGTTTCATAAACAACAGTTCAAAAGGAGTCCCAGCTGAGCTGCTGCAAAAAGCCTGTAATCCCAGCTGCTGGAGAAACTAAACAGTTCGGACCACAAATTCAAATCCTGCCTGGAATATAGAATAGACTCAGTCTGAGTAAATCAATAAAACTCCATCTCGAAACAAAAATAAAAAGAAGCCCAGCGATATAGCTTGCCCTGCACAGAGCTACTTAAACATCCTCCACTCAAGACCCCCTTCCTTCCACCTGAGAGTATGTCTATGACTCTAGTTATGTATAAAATGGGTATAAAACCAAACATTCACTAACAATAAATCATAAAGAAATTTATTTTAAAGTGATTCTTTAGTGTGCGTGCAATTTGTCATTTACTTAAAGGGACTGTAAATTTGAATACTAAGGAGATGGGTGTGCTTGTTTATTTTTACAGAAATAATTAAACCTTGGCTGACTATTCAATACTAGAGGCAGTGGCTTTTCAGAGTTCATGGATGATTTTCTAGTAGACCCCCCACCTGAGCTTTTAGTTCTAAAAGGTAGACGAATGTTGAGGGCTGTTTGGAGAGACTGTTGGAAGTTCCTCCTAATTGCAGACCGAACTTTATTCAATAACTTGTCAGGAAACTTAAATCAGCAACTCCATCAGCAGTTTCAGAAAAGCCAGCATTCCAAAAGGACACATCAGATTGATTCGTGCGGAGGAGTGAAGGGATGGTTTCTTTCAGTAATGAAACCATTATGTTTCTGGAAGAGGACAGCACATGAGAACACGTGAGCTCCTAGCATCACATAGTCTTGCGTCTCACCAAAGCTGTGTTTATCGGAGTTGTGTTGTGGCGGCATGAATAGTACAAATTACAAATGTCTCCTGTGCAGAACTAAGCTGCAGAAATGTGTCGAGGAAAACCTCCAATTCATTACTCATTTGGTTTAAAATCAATTTTTAGCCACTGCACATTGAGAAAACTTTCATTGTTGCCAATTTTTTAGTGACTTCCCACCCCTATATAGTCTCATATGTGACCCTACATGGGATAGCAAACTACATCTGAAGAAGCTGGGGCCAAGCCTGTGTGAGACAGGAGGTTCACTCTCTAGGACTACAAGTAAAGAAAAAAAAATCATTTTTTTCCAATGCTCTGGAATTCTTTAGTAGTAGTAGTAGTAGTAGTAGTAGTAGTAGTAGTAGTAGTAGTAGTAGTAGTATTGCTTTGTCTACGGACAATCTTTTGAGTAAAAGTCTCCATCAGATAAACACTAAGGTGCCACATTGTCTATATTTACCTTTAATAAACTGAAAGCAGTTTCACAACTCTTTAAAGCCAGCTCATCTCTGTACATTTTCTATGCTCCGATTTCAAGTCTGGAGAGCATTCGCAACTCTGAAAATGGTCACAGTGAAGGACTTACACAGTGCTCCACGTGGCCGCCTCAGCAGCTCTATATCCACGTAGGGACCTAAAACCAGCACTCATCATGAACGCAAACCGACATGAAATGAGATTATTTTTAATCTAATCAGTTCATCTTCACACTAGAACATGACTATCAGAGTATCCTACTAGCAAATGAAGCGCTCACATGGACTCCGGCTTCCAACTCTCCTCCAACTAAGGACTAACCCGAAAAAAAAAATTAAATTAAATTAACAACCAGGAGAAAGCAGAGCTGGAGATAACGGGTGAGCCTCTGATGTTGCAGAGTACATCCTCCTGAGAGATGCATCATAAACACCTCAAACTTGATGATGCCTCGTTCCACTGCAGCTCTGCAAAATAAGACGGGCCCTGTCTATAGATTGCATCCGTTCCCAGCAAACTGTTCGGTCTAGAATAACTCAAGAAGCACCTAGTGGCCAAACATTTTTTTTGTTTGTTTGTTTTTGGTTTTTTGTTTTTGTTTTTTCTGGTTGCCACAAGAAAAGGGAGATTCTGCTTCCTTAACTATCTCTGCAGTATATATACCATCTGTAAATTTTAAGTGAAAATATAAACCAAAACAATTTAATTCTTTTGCTCCTTTTTACGTCTCTGAGCTGTATCTATAAATTCTGGCTGAGTGACTATAATCTGTTACCTCAGAGTCTCAGTGCCTTCTAAATAATGATCTTAAGCCAGGTATGTGGCAGGAATCTGCAATCCCAGAACTAAAAGACAGAGGCATGAGTTTGAGGCCAGCCTGAGCTACACTGAGTTCCAGGCAAGTCTGTGCTACAGAGTGAGACCCTGTCTCAGGAATCCAAAATGAATAAATAAACAATTTTAGTTACAAATATGTAAGTTAATGGAACAAAGCAAATAAAGTCTAATCTAGGTCCATTACAAAGGTATAGTAAAAGCTGTGGCAGTTGATATCCCAGGGCCAACCTTCGTCTGAAACTCAGCTTCTTCCCACAGGAGCTGCTGAAGTTGGAGGCAGATATTGTTTTCATTGACTTCTCTAAAGTGAGGTGAACTCTACCTTTATAAGATGCTAGTGTGGGTCCCCCTAACAAACAACCGATTCACAAGAACAAGCGCACACACTTAGTAAAAGCTCTGGACATCCTGGGAGGTTGGAGCACTACAAGTAGACGCACCAGCATATGACAACAGTAGAGATGGTTAATCTTCTGATTGTATACACCACACCATTGTCTCAGACTGTGACAGCTACCCAGTGTACATGCCCTCAAACGTGCGGCTGTAATGCTAAGCTCAGAAAGAGTAACCTGTTTGTGGGTATGGGTCACATTTCCTGCATGGAGATGAGCTGTGACATCAAGATGTCACTTACCCTCAACCATCATTCTCTGTCACCAGCAGTGTCCTGCCAGGCAGTAGAAGCTGCCTCCATAGCTCAATGCCCCATGAGCCTGCTACAATGGCTGGCTACCCTGAGGAATCTGTGGTATGGCTACAGGGAAGGGGTCATGCAGAGGGAGAGACCACACCCAGTGGCCGGTTGTATCAGCACTGATCCTAGCTTGGTACACAGGGATTCACAGGGAGTCAGCACTGCCTGTGGGACTTGTTGAATCTAAATGCACCCTAGTCCATGAGTCCTGGGCTACTCTTCTTGGGGATCTTGGTCAAGGGTACCCTGCTCTATGTGTCCCCTAGCTCACCCAAGCAAAAGGTTCTTTAACTGTCTCAAAAATGGCAGGCCATTTTTAGAAAAGGGACATTTCTGAACTAAAGTAAACATTATTAAGCAATGTTAACTTTCATAGTGTTGGGGTAAAATGTGGTAGGTGGCACGGCTGTACTGATTAATTATAATTCATAAAGGATAGAAGTCACAGGGGTAATTTGCGTCTCAGACACTGGCCAAGAGCAGGTACAGAACTCAGGTTAATAAGAAGGAGAATCTAGAGAACTTTGTTGAAAGCCAAATGGCTCAAATGCAGTCCTGTAAGAACTAGATGTGAAGGTGGTTTTACATCTTATACTTTGGGCCAAATGCAAGCAACAATTGCCCACAAACCAAGATGGGAGAGAGAGAGAGAGAGAGAGAGAGAGAGAGAGAGAGAGAGAGAGAGAGAGAGAGAGAGAAAGGAATGGAAGGCTGAGAAAGCTTAACATCTCAGAAGAGGGGCTGCCTGCGAACTGTGTGCTGTGAAACAGAAAAGAAACTAGACCTGAATCTGATGCAGCCCTCAGATGTAATCATCTTGGGCGGGGTTGGTGTGTGTTGGCGTTTGTTTTTCTATCTTCTCCACACTACAGCTGGTTGATAAACACAGTATTTTAGTATGCACAGTGTCTCCTTCCTAGCCCACTGAGGGGTGGAAGCAAACATTTCAGAAAGCCAAGTTCTGTTATTTACAAGCAGAATAGAGGACTATCAGCTTAGGAACTCGCTAGGACAAAATCCCTGATGATGTAATCCCCTGACAAAGGACATTAACTTATCAAATTTACAGCATCAGGCAAGTATAAATAATAACAAATACAAAAGACAAAAAAATTTAAAGATCAATAATCTCTTTATATCACTCCATTGCATGTTTCACTTAAATATATATAAAAGGAAAGTAATAAATAAATATATATAAAATTTAAAATTAGCAGTAAGCCGATGTTTAGTATTTTCATAGAGAGTATGAACCCTGTTGAGTGCATGCATTTTAAAATATATCTTAGTTATCTGTTACTAATTTAAAGTGATTCCCAGTGACTTTCTTAAAACTCAGATAACAGCAGAAGGATATCATGACCATAATCCACTCAAGCAAAATTGCCATTATTAATGTCAAAACTACGAATGTGCACATACCCCAAAGTCCGGCTCCTGAGGCATGCTGGGTATTTTGAACTGAGAGGGAAGAAGAGCTATAGAAGCAAACTCTGACCGCCTATACCCTGTCTCTCCTGAAACAAGCCAAAGACTCGAAATCCCATTCCCCGAAGCAGGCCATGGAACCTGGAGGGGCACTTTCTGCACTACTTCCCTTACTGACTGTCTTCCTGTGTCAGATGAAGTTTCCTAAAGCTGAGAAGAATGGTGATCATGTGGGGCAAATAAATAAATAAATAAATAAATAAATAAATATCAGCAAACAGGCCTTCCTTCCTGAGTATCCCCCAGTCTATCACTATGAAGTCACACTCTAGTCTGTCCAATCACATTCCTCTACTACTACTCACTTCTTCCATCAGACCTAGCATAAAAAGATAATAGTTTTCCCTGGACGTTTTGAGTCAGAATGTCAAAAGGCACCTTTACAACTTGGATAAAAGAAATTCACTATGCTTTTCTCTGATTAATCTGTCACTTGCTATGGCGGTGTCAGCCGTGAATCTTGCAATGAGTGAGGAAAAGATGCTACAGTTTCCTCCTACAGGACTCAAATTTTGAATGCATGTGTGAATTCATATATAATTTATAGATTTTATGATTTCCTTCTTATATGTGTGTATATAGGGATGAAGAAATTCATAAAATATTGCACCTGCTGCCTTACAAATCATCAGTTTTAAATATTCAAAGTGTCATGTTCCAATGCTGTAACTAGAGCCCCGCCACTCTGAAATCCTTATCAGGCTGTAGCTGGACTCACAAAGATGAGCACTTGATTCAAACAGCTTAGCTGCAATCTCATTGAGACGAAACAGACAAAATTGAGTGTCTGTTTTAGTTTTGGTTCAGGAAGGTTAAACTACTGATCACTGAAAACTCAGCCATGTGAAATCACCCCACTCCACCGAAGCCATCTAACCATTTCATAGAGACGAGCTTTGCAGTGACTTCAGAAATGCTGTTGAATAACAATCTTGCTGACTTGCAACTGTCTGTTGAGAGGAAGGGCTGGCAGATATTTCCACTGCCAACCTAGTTTGCAGCTGACAGGCGGGAATGTGCATGTTAAATAGGGAAGAACTGCTGTTGGTTCTTTTAATGGCATCCAGGAACATAGCCCTGATGGCTGGGAAGCAGAGTTGTGAACATTTCTACTAGCATTTTTAAAAATACTCAAATTTGACTGACTTTTCATATCTAGTTGTCTACAGCAGGCACTTAGCATAATAGCTAGAAGAATTACTTGTCTTCTGTGGATGGTTCAGAAGAGCAGATGAAATATTCAATATCCAGCCACTTGACAATTCTCCATGTTTCCCACCTTCTCTTCTCATTCCAGATTCTGACTGAAGAGCCTGGGGTGGAGGCTGGACACCTCATAGTTACCAACAGCCCCACATGAACTTCATAATTAGAGAGTCTTGGGTAGTTCTTTCTACTCCAGAAAAAAAAAATCCTTAGTGTCAGGGGTTAAAATATTTTCAACACAAAACAAAGTATTTTTATATAAATGGAGAAATAACACACACACACACACACACACACACACACACTAGCCATGACAGGAGTCTTTGTCTTGTGTTAAATAATTTATCAGTGACTGCTGCTTCTGCCTTGCTGAACCAGTCATCAGACATCTACGAGCCAAGTGAAAAGTCACCATTATCAGCAAAAGTGGCCAGCCACATAACATAGGTGACTGTTACCATAAGCCCGAGGTACATTAGAGGTGGCATCTGCACAAGGTTAGGGAAAATTGATGAGTCTTAACTTGCATGACACTCCCCCCCCCAAAAAAAAATTAGCTATTTTTAAGTCAACTAAGAGCTGGGGAAGCTAGCAGGTTTATTTGTTCTCTACCTGGTAACTCCAACCATGAGAATTCTTGTGAAGAAACAGTTCTTTTGTTCTGACTGACTCCCTGACATCAGAGTTGGTCCAGGGTGTTCAGTAAGAATGCTTATGGAACAATTTTCCTTGGTACCATGGGAACCAGATAAGGATGTGCTTTTATACCCATTTCTTCTAGCTTCCACAGAACACACCCTGCTATAAGGAGAGATTGCAATCATTACTTTTATGATTATTTTATTTCTCCAAGATGCCTTTAGGAAAGGCAGGCATTGGATAACAATCCTGCTGACTTATCAATGCCCAGAGGCAGTTAGTGTTTGAATGACAGAGGGAGGAGGAGCTGAAAAAGAATTTTTATCTTGACTGAAATCCTAGCACTCCAGGTAAGGGCTGGAGGAATGGGAGTTCAAGGCCAGCCTGGGCTACATAGAGTTCAAGGCCAGCCTGGACTACAGGAAGACCCTGTCAAATAATAACAGTCAAAAGAACAATGATAAGAGACAATAAATGAAAACGAATGTGTGAGGGGAACACAGGAGAAAGACAGAGAAGGGGGGAAAGAAGAGAAAAACAGCAGGGAAAGGGGATTTTCTCAATCCAGATCGCAAAAATCACTTTTCCCAGATGCTAGGGGCTGAGCCAACCCTCCATTGCCCCTGCCTCTACTTCTACTGATCAGTTCAAACCCAGACTGCCGACTGGAGTTGGTGGTTCATGCAAGTAATATCAGCAACTGCAGCAGAGGAAGGTGGGGAGAGCTGGAATTCGCGGTGGAAGGGAGACAGGAGGTATGAAATCTAATTTGGGGTTCTGAGCTTGAGACACT
This sequence comes from Mus musculus, assembly GCF_000001635.26. Lineage (NCBI taxonomy): Eukaryota > Metazoa > Chordata > Mammalia > Rodentia > Muridae > Mus > Mus musculus. The sequence goes on along the minus strand of NC_000074.6, from coordinate 45,116,149 downwards.
AACGGAAGAGACCGGAGGTTAGAGGGAACTTTAAAGACTGAGCCCTCACCCAGTATGTTCTGGGCTCTGGAGTCTATCGCTATCCTATTAAGAAAAAATCTGCTAGCTTCAGATGGGCGCTGAGGCTCTGGCCTGATGTAACTGGTCATCTGGGTGCTTTCAGAAGCCGGTGGCCGATGGATAGTGATGGCATGCAGCCTAACTCAGAATTGTGACATGGTGGCTTCAGAGAAACCTCCTGGCTGTATTTGGAATGCTTTTTCTCTTGTTTCAGTTTTATCCTCATTTCTTCTATGGGTGGTTTTCTTTGCTTCCCTGCAGGCTCTGAGCCTCCATGAGCCTCCAGGGTGCACCTCAAGAAATCACTTACATTTGAGTTTAAAACATCCAAATATCATCAAATATCAGGGGGATAAACTAGGCGCGTTGGGCACTGGCGGAAAGAGAGGTGGCTCTGCAGCCTCATTTTCGAACAGGGAGTTCACAGGGAGGCAAGCCTCTGGTGAAGGTGACGGGAAAACTGCTTTGTTCCACAGCGAGAAGCCCCCACTTCGACTCCGAGTCCCACTGTGGCTGCTCGGAACACAGCACCACATAAAACCATCAGAAAGCTAGCTTACTTCGCATACACATGGATTTTTTTTTTTTTGAGAAGAAGGTATATTCTTTTGTTTTAGAATGAAATATTCTTTTTTTAAATCTTATCACAGAAATTTTATTAATGACATAAACTCTACTTACATTTCTATTATTGACATAGATTGTAACAGCACTTTCTTGCTTTAACAATATCAGGTGTGGTATTTATGTAATCATTTTTTCAATTCTTTGTTTTTATTAGGTATTTTCTTCATTTAAATTTCCAATAGTCCCCCATACCCTCTCCCACACACACACACTCCCCTACCCACCCACTCCCACTTCTTGGCCCTGGCATTCCCCTGTACTGAGGCATATAAAGTTTGCAAGACCAATGGGCCTCTCTTTCCAATGATGGCCAATTAGGCCATCTTCTGATACATATGCAGCTAGAGACACGAGCTCTGGGGGGTACTGGTTAGTTCATATTGTTGTTCCACCTATAGGGTTGCAGACCCCTTTAGCTCCTTGGGTACTTTCTCTAGCTCCTCCATTGGGGGCCCTGTGATCCACCCAATAGCTGACTGTGAGCATCCACTTCTGTGTTTGCTAGGCCCTGGTAAAGCCTCACAAGAGACAGCTATATCTGGGTCCTTTCAGCAAAATCTTGCTACTGTATGCAATGGTGTCAGCATTTGGAGGCTGATTATGGGATGGATCCCCAGGTATGGCAGTCTCTAGATGGTCCATCCTTTCGTCTCAACAGAGGAATGGATACAGAAAATGTGGTACATTTACACAATGGAGTACTACTCAGCTATTTAAAAGAATGAATTTATGAAGTTCCTAGGCAAATGGATGGACGTAGAGGGCAACATCCTGAGTGAGGTAACCCAATCACAAAAGAACTCACATAATATGCACTCACTGATAAGTGGATATTAACCCAGAAGCTTAGAATATCCAAGATACAAGATACAATTTGCTAAACACATGAAACTCAAGAAGAATGAAGACCAAAATGTGGACACTTTGCCCCTTCTTAGAATTGGGAACAAAACACTCATGGAAGGAGTTACAGAGACAAAGTTTGGATGTTGTTTTTTAACAAGATCTCCACTGTTCAATATTACCAATGAAGGTTTGGGAGCCAGATGCTGGGGTGAAAGCCTACTCGCTCAGAAAGACAGAGAAGAATCCAGCTGACTGGCGTTTCTCCACAGTGATTGCCCAAATGGAAACACCCCTTCTTCACGCTGTCTCAAAAACCCTTCAAACTGAATGTCCCTCCCTTATACTTCCTGTGTGTCTCTCTAGCCACCCTTCTGACTTCCTCTTACTCTCTAAGGTCTTTTCCTGTGTTCATGCCCTGTCAATTGGTTGCTTGCTTTGCCTCTTGACCTATGTATAGTTGACTTTTTAAAAAATTTACTTAATCCTGTTTACAATAAACAGAAAGCTCTTGGATTAAAGGTGTGTAATGGAGATGAACTACACCACAGGTACAAACAGTTTTTTTTCCAATAAATAACACGATTTCCGGTTCACAATACGATCAACTCTCCTGGGACACATGGGCACATTTTTTGAAACTGCCAGCCTAGGAAAGTGATGGCTGCTGTCAGGTGTGGATGTGATTGCTGCTATCGGGGTGACTGGACCTAACATATCGAAGCACACCTGCTCTCCAGGTTCCCCCAATCTCTCAATCCCCACGTGTAACAGGCATACCCTGTCCTCTACCCTGAACTTTCCACGCTCAGGGCCTGGGTTGCCCTTCCCCAGAGGTTCTTTCTTATATAATATAGACATGTTGGGTTCTCTCTCTCTCTCTCTCTCTCTCTCTCTCTCTCTCTCTCTCTCCCAACTCTTTCTGTTCCTCTCTCTGCATTCTCTCTGTCTTCAGAGAGATCAGGGGGTCCTTTCTTTATAAATAGGTGATGACATAACACAGGTAAAAGTGGGCGGTGATCCAAGTGGATTCTGGGGATGTGTTGTCTTGGCAACAAGTCTACGGGTCCCACCTATGTGATATCACAGGTTTTGGAGGTCCTGATACCAACATAGTGAACCAACCAGAGAACTGCCCTCCAATAATCTTGCTTTTATACTTTTAATCCAGTTTAAATGGCTTATTATATCAGCAGAGAAATCTATTAGAAGCAACTGTGCAAAGTTGGATTTCATTTAGCCCATGCCATTTGTTAGCAACCAGGTATCTCCACTACCTGCTCCTAGGGACCCAACAATGACAAACATCATCACTCGCTGCCAAGATGCAACACATTCCCATTGTGTGTGCTGAATACCTCAAACACACAGGATGGCACATTGCCTCAGGCCATATATACCTGGTACACAGATGGCAGCTCCTTTGTCTGTGGGCGGGCCTGAAAAGTTATGCCATAGTGTCAGATATGTAAGCGGTTGAGTTACAGGCTCTCTCTGCCCACACCACTAATCAGTAGGCTGAACTAATAGCTCTAAGCCTTCAAACTGGCACAAGGACAATCCCTAAATATCTACACAGACTCCAAATATGCTTTTCACATTCTCTTGTCCCACACTGCCACATGAAAAGATCACAGGCTACTTACAACAAAAGGAGGATCAATAACCAATGCAGACCAAAGTATGGCCATGCTAAAGGCCTCCCATCTCCTCATAACTACTAGAATTGTTCACTGCTGGTCTCGCCAGGCTGACTTTCCATCATCTCTAAGGGAAATAACCAAGCCAATGAGGCAGCTAGAGCTAAGGCCATTTGAGACCCAGATCTGTCTTACCCATTACAGGACATTCTCACATCCCCTCATCACCTCCTGACACTCAACCAAGTCTATCCTATCTACACCAGCTCTTTCATCCTAATTAATAGCCAGGCCTTCTCTCAGCCCAACCCAGCAGCCCACCCCTGCGGATTTGTGTTTCTTAAGGGCTAATACTGTCTCTTGTGATATCTGTCAATGTCAGACCCCCAACTCCAGACATCATAGCATTCCTTTTTCTACCCACCCAGTCCACTCTCTCTCTGGGACTGACTGGCAACTTAACTTTACCCATATACCCACAGTCAAATGAGTTCAGTATTTTCTGGTCTTGGTCAATACCTCCTCAGGCTGGGTGGAGAAATTCCCAACACCAAACAAGGGGTGGGGCGTGGGCGGCTCAGACAGTTTCTGATCTCCTCCTCCAGCAGATTACCCCTTGATCGGCTCAGACAGTTTCTGATCTCCTCCTCCAGCAGATTACCCCTTGATTTGGAATCCGCACCTCCCTCCAGTCAGACAATGGCCCTGAATTCATCTCCTATTTCCCCCAAATCCTATCTAAAGCCCCCAACATCGCTTGGCATTTGCATATCCCATAGAAAGCCCAGTCCTCAGGACTGTTGCTTCAACCCCAGACTCCCAGGCAGCACAATTGATATCCAGAGAGAATACGTCCTGGTTACCCAAATTCATGGAGATAAGGGACATAGAAGAGATAAACATTTACCCAAGGTCATTGCCTCTTTGACATCTTCTCTCAATACAGATTTGTCATTTTGTCTCCTGCTTCAGACTTTGACCTCGGCTTATCAGCTACTTGATGTCATCGGACGTGGCCACTTTGGAGATTGCTGGCTGTGTGTACATCCGGGGACTAGCTCACACCTGCTACTTACAGCTTCTCCTGTGACCCTCTCAAATAACCTGACATCACCTTTCACCATCTTCCCTGACCCTGGTGTTGCCATGATTCCCTATCTTTTCTATGCCATCCTCTTTGGCATGACAAACTATTTTTACAGCATCTGGAATGCATTCTGTAGAGGCATTAAGTCCCCTAGACTGCAACAAAACCATAACCCTAGATACCTCATCTCAGCCCCAGTGTTCTGCAGTCTATAACACCTCGGTTCTTTGCGGTACTCAAGTCTACCATCGCCTACCTGCTAGTTGGTCAGGAATTTGCATGCTAGTATTTCTCTTCTCCAAGTCGAAGCTCTTCTCCTAGAGAAGAGCCCCTACCGATTCCAGCCATGGACTCAATAGCTAGCTGCTGTGTGTAATGAAAGGGCAGTTCAAATCTTGCCCCTCCTTGCTGTCACAGGAATAGCTGTGGGTGTCGGGAATAGCTGTGGGTGTCGCCACAGGGACAACAGGACTGGCCATCTCCTTAATCTTGTATCATCAATTTTCTTCCCAGTTTATCCAGGATCTCCAGCAGGTGGCCCAAACCATGCTCACTCTTCAGGGACAGATTGACTCTCTGGCTGCAGTAACACTCTAAAACTGATGGGGAGTAGACTTTCTTACAGCTGAGAAGGTGGCCTTTACCTCTTCCTCCAAGAGGAATGGTGCGTCTATGTCAAGCAATCAGGTATAGTAAAAAAAAAACAAAATCCAACGTAAGGGACAACTCAGTGCATCCAATACCTGGGCCTTTGAAAACCCCATATGGAAGTGGATACTGCCCTTCCTGACTCTTTTCCGTCTCATTTTTCTGCTTTTATTAATCTTACCCTGCTTTAGCTATTTCTTCTGTTCAGTTCTCCAATGAAAATTTTTTTAAAAATTCCAATCAAACAATTAATGTTACTGTTACCAGACTACGAACCACTAGCCACAGAGCCTGAAGCTCATGATTTCTGAGTGTCCCCTGATGGTGAGGATCAGTAGGGTGCCTGAAGAGATGACACCCCCAGATAACAGGAAGTAGTCTAAAGAGCTTGCCGCCCTCATTCCCACCTCGCCGTCACCTCTTTCTACTTACTCCTCTTTTATAAGAAACAAACGGGAAGAATGTTAGTAGCCAGGCATTAAAACCACCTGACCCCAGGGGCCCAGAGACAGCAGACATCATCACTAGCTGCCAAGATGCAACACACTCCCCATCACTTATCCTTCTCTTGAGCATGCATGCGCTAATTCATGCATATCCCCACCCCTCTCGCCCCACCCCCACCCCATCATGAGCTGTGTCACGCCCTTTTAAAAGCCAAGTCCCACCTCTACTTGGTTTCGTCTTTCCTCCACCCTCGCCCAGAGGTGGTCTCTGTATATCTCTGTATATCCTCTCTCCAATAAATTTCCCACGTGAGATCTGTCACGTGGTGTGACTTTATAGCGTCAGTCTAGATCTTAACAGCACTCGCTGAGTTGCCCCCCCCCCCCCCCGGGTCTACAAGCAGTATCAGTGGTGAGGAGAACCTCCACGGGGAGATGCAGGAAGAGACTCAAGCAGCGACTGCTCACACCTGAACAACAACAACCAGCAAAATAAAACAAAACAAACAAAAGAATGGGTTCACTGCTTTCGTTTCTCTTTCTAGCTAATTTTAATTCTTAACAGAACGTGGTACACAAGCCTATGGCTGTTTGTTAACCATCCTACTCCTTGTCAAATGAAACAGAGGTGTAAAATGAGAGAACTGGGAAGGATTCCTTTTAGAAATTGGGAGCCTTAGTACACAGTAAACAAACCTCGAGTGTGGCCATTATTTTGCCAAAAGGGTAAACAACTTTCCTTTAAGACTCAGACAACAAAGAAACCTTGTTCACTACTGCCTCCCGGCAGGAGCATTACCATTACCTGGACTGACTGAACTGAGCATGGTGCGCAGAGCTCACTGAGCAGAGCACGCAAGCATCCAAAACAGCGGCTCCGGAATCCACCCACTTGTACAGGGCTAGCCGTGGGTGGTGCTTATGAGTACAGTCTCAAAAATTTTGCTTTGTATTTTCAGCACAAACTAGACTAAAGGAAAGATCTCTTTTTTTAAAAAGGCCTTTAAAAATAAAAGTCAAAGCATTGTTAAGTATGTCATATAGGATGAGGAAGAAAGCAAGAAAAACATCCTGTAGAAAAACTCTATAAGAACAGTGCAGGAAGTAAGTGTGGGGTAGGGGTTGCGACTGGAGTCTAACAATGTCATACCACACTCATGCAAAGAGCCTTAGTTCCTTATTACCACTGTGCCGTAGGGAGTGGAGCTATGACGATAGAACAATCTTGGAAGTCGAATGTAATGGGCTAAGAAGACACAATCCCTAAATTATGATAGGAGACCAGACTACACAGCATGGCATGCCCCGCCCCCTTTAGCATTTTTGTTATTATTGTTCTATAGAAACCATAGGCACAGGAGAAAACCTTTAAAGGGAAGAAGGGCCTATTTTGACGCATGGTTCGAGGGTGCAATCCATTGTGGCAGGAAAATGTGTCGCTGGGAGCTCCTCTCGGCTACAGCACGGGTCTGAGGCTGCTTGCCCAGTTCTTCTCAGGTCGCAGAGGAAAGAAAATGCCAGGGCGTAGCTGGGTTTTTCTTTTTTCTTTCTTTTTCCTTTTTTTTTTTTTTTCTCTGACTCGGGAGAAATTTGAAAACAAGTTATACGTTACCTTACCCTTTTGTGAAAAAGATTTACATCTGCCAAGGAAATCTGTCCTTACAGGGAATCCTGTGCTCCAGTAGAAGGAAACTATCTCTAGAGATACAATCTGGTGGAGAAGACACAGCCTGTGCTCTGCAGCGCAAACCTTAACACACACCCACCTCCCCCCTGCCCGCCCGCCCGCCCGCCCGCCCGCCCGCCCGCCCGCCCTCTTTGCCACTCTCTCCTTGACCTAACTGGTCCACCTCGCGCACCTCTCCCCCCACATACTTCGATCCCTGTTTCATCAAATTATGGTGTTTTAACTTCTCAGAGTAGCTCATCAGATTTCTCCTTTCTATAGAATCTCCCTTGCATACTGGAAAGCTAAAAGACCATCCTTGAGGAATATACAGAGGCTTTCTGAACCCAGTGGGGAAGCTGGGCATCAGGAGGGGAAAGACAATCTGCTTTCCTCCTAGTCCAAGAACCATCTCAGCAAGAAGGAAATAAATGCCATGCTCACACATAGCCCTCCAGGGATCTTACTCTTTTAGTCAAAGCTTACCTTTCAACAAGCTATTCCTTTTTCATTTAAAACAGCAACAATTGACTCAGACGGCAAGCCTTAAGTGAGGTGTTTGTTTGTTGAGACTCACGCAGCAGCCCACGGTTGTCTGGAGCACAATATGTGTCTCGGTTTGCCCTTAAAAATCACAACAATGCCCCCCTACCCCAGCGTCCACTTCTATGGGCTCAAGTGATTTTAAATGATTTCCTGTGGGGGATCATTTTACTGTTATTGAAGTCTTATGAACAAGAGATTGCTAGCCATAGAAATGAAGAGAATAAAATCATAAGGAAAGGGATTAGCCCATAGTCTCGAAGTTATTAAATTACAGAACCAGGATTCCGCCAATATTTTAAGCCACATATAAGAAAATCAGCTGATAATATAGGATTTCAGAACTTTACTCTTAACACCAAAGTCAAAATTCACAAAGGATAGTATGTATAGAATTTTATCTTGCCTAATACAGGCTTAACTTTCAATAAACCCACCTAATCCCAAATAGGATCTTTGTGAATTCATTAAGGGAGTTGTGGCCCCAACAGGCTGTTGCATGTGATTTTTGTATGAAGCAGGGGCATTCAGGTTGTCTCTTTGCCAATTTCTTTCTTCCTCCCTCCCTCCCTCCCTCCCTCCCTCCCTCCCTCCCTCCCTCCCTCCCTCCCTCCCTCCCTCTCTCTCTCTCTCTCTCTCTCTCTCTTTCTTTCTTTCTTTCTTTCTTTCTTTCTTTCAATGTGCCTATTTAAACTTACTTAACAAAATCTATAGCCTAGGCAAATAGTCTCAGCAACAATCAAGGCAAAACAAATCAAAACAAAACAAAACACAAGCAGAAGCTCAGGCACAAAGAACTTAGAGCTTAGGCAGAATGTAGTGCCTGGTGTGTGTCATCCCAGAGCGGTGCAGGCTGAGGTCGAAGGAACATGAATTTGAGGATGGCCCAGATGCTGCCCCGTGAGTCAGAGACATTTATGGGGCATCTGATTTATAGGAGGAATATTTTAGCAAACTTCCTTCTGAACAAATAAATTTAAGTACATTGACAAATGAGTCATGTAATCTTTAATTAAGGTTACCAATAAAATAAATTATACTGGAAACAGATAATTATAGAAATGACATCTCTGAAGTATAACTTCACTTGTTAGTATAAAAAAAAAAGCTTATCTGGATACGTGTGCATGGCCCCTGAACCTGTAAACCACGGTCGTGATCTTCCATATAGGCCACTGAAGACACTTTCCCTTGGGGACAAAAGCACTGGGTTGTTTGCAAGCAGAGTTGTTCCCAAAAATAGGAAGCTGGAGGTTCACTGGGGGCCTCTACGCATCTCAGGGAGAGGATGTAAGGAAGAGCACCTTCCTGAGGAGGCTCAATTCACGGTCATATCGAAAAGTTCAAAAAGAAAAGATGGTGAACACGAACATTTCTGGGCAAAGAATATAGTGTTAAGCAACATTTACTCTAAGAAACTAAAATAATGAGCCAGAGTGACTTACTGGCCTTGACTTTTTCTAAGTCTTTCTTTCTTTCTTTCTTTCTTTCTTTCTTTCTTTCTTTCTTTCTTTCTTTCTTTCTTTCTTTCTTTCTTTCTTTCTCTCTCTCTCTCTCTCTCTCTCTCTCTCTCTCTTTCTTTCTTCTTTCCTTATTTATTTTGTGTGTGTTGGGGTAGTTGTTTTTTGAGGGGGTTATTTGTTTATGAGATAGGATTTCTCTGTAATGCTCTATGTAATGAGCATACTAAAAAATGACATTTGGACATTTAAAAATAGCTTAGTCAGGATCACCACCACACCCAAGGCTTTACCTGATAACCAAAACTCATCATTCACTCAAGATAACCATGCATGTATTTGAAGTAGCTCCTGTTCTAATTATGATAACCACACTATATTTAAGCCAGGTTATTTATTTAAGACATATGAGCGTTCATATTGAGATATTTAGTTTTTAAGCCCCTGTAAATCATTTTAATTTTAAATTAATAAGGTGATTTTGAGTATGTGTACAGTTATATATCAGTGTAAGTATGCATACAGCCTTATATCAGAACTGTGGATTCAATCGGTCATAAATCAAGAATAGTCAGGGGGAAATTTTCATCTTAATTGAACAACTTACTTCCTTTCCTCTTTCCTTCCTTTTTTTCCTTTCCTCATTGGAGACTACAACTGGAACCCCACACACATTAAACACATTCTCTATTACCTAGCCAAACCTCCAAGGCAAACTACCCTTCTTTGATTTGCAGATGTTTTTCTACAAGTTTGCTTTTATATGATGATCCAGAAGAGAAATTGTATGCCAATCATATTCCAGGGATAATCGCTTCTTCTGTGCTAAGCAGATGCATAACCTTTGCTGCTACAAAAACACGTCTATCCACAGAGGAAAAGACAGTGACTATTGAAAAGTAAACTCGCCTTCTTTGAAATATTCACATAAAACAACAGATAAGAATCAGGTCAAAGACACAGTACTTATATTTGCAGATATAACTTATGCACAGTAAAGTACAAGCCATGAGACGCACGTGGTTTAGGCAAATCTATGCACCCGTATAACCAGTGTGACAATGTGGCCTGATGGTTCCCCAGGTTTCAATTCTCGTTCTGCTCTTTGTAGAAAGGCAGCTTCACCCATAAGCCAGTAGTAAACACATATCCTTCTTTTATTTTTAATTGATCAGGCTCCTTGTTTTCATTTGTTTGTTTGTTTGTTTGTTTTCCCTAAAACAGGGACTCACTCTGTAGCCTTGACTGGCCTGAAACTCCCAGAAATCAACCTGCTTCTGTCACCCAAGTGCTGGGTACAAAATGTAGGACCTGAGATTTGAGGATCCATCCCATAAACAGCCACTAAACCCAGACACTATTGCATACACCAGCAAGATTTTGCTGACAGGACCCTGATATAGCTGTCTCTTGTGAGGCTGTGCCAGTGCCTGGAAAATACAGACGTGGATACTCACAGTCAGCTATTGGATGGATCACAGGGCCCCCAATGGAGGAGCTAGAGAAAGTACCCAAGGAGCTAAAGGGAACTGCAACCCTACAGGTGGAACAACAATATGAACTAACCAGTACCCTCCGGAGCTCGTGTCTCTAGCTGCATATGTATCAGAAGGTGGCCTAGTTGGCCATCATTGGGAGGAGAGGCCCTTGGTTTTGTGAAGATTATATGCCCAATACAGGGGAATGACAGAGCCAGGAGGCGGGAGTGTGTGGGTTAGGGAGCAGGGTGGGGAGAGGGTATAGGGGACTTTCAGGATACCATTTGAAATGTAAATGAAGAAAATATCTAATTAAAAAAAAAAGAATGAAGCAGACTTCAGACTAATGCTGTAATGCTACTTCAGTCTTGAACAAAGTAAGCGTTGATCCAAGGAGGGGTGTTTGAGTTCAGAAAAACGGGATCAGAAAAATATGTAAATAAGTGCCAACAAGCACACACTAAATATTAGCGCAGAAGCTCTTTCCCAGAGCTTTCTTGGGGCAGACTAATTTAAACACAATTACTGGAATGTTCTACTGACTATACCAGGGAAAGCATGAAAGGAAGGCAGAGGGCCACGTCCAGATTCAGGGCACACTGAGGACAGTACCCGGCATGTCCTCTCAGACTGGGTTCTACAGCTATGCTCCAACATCCAACCAGAGTAAACCTGTTACATACATTGAATGTAAGCATTTGTCACAGGAGGCACGAAATCACATCCAAGAACAATCCAGGGAACAAAATGCACTCGAGGTAAAAAACCCTCTGCCCTTTTCCTTAGAGCCTCTCTCCCAGTTCCCCGAAAGGTATTGCTCAGCAAGCTTCATACTTCTAGTTGTGTTCAGAAGGTCACTAAAAATAAAAACATAAGCATATTTTTAAAAAAACAACCAATACAGTAAAATGAAAATACTACTGAGTATACACAAGAGGGAAAGGGAGGAATGCAGAGGTGAAAAAATAAAAACTATAAACTAAGAAAATGAAAAACGGTGTACTGAACACTGTGTGAATGTTGTTTGAAGAAGACAAATAAAACCACACAATAAAAATTGACAAACACAATGAAAATAGTGCTTGAAACGAAGTAAAAAGAAACGAAGAGAATCCCAAACATCAAAACATTTAACAAAGCATGTGTGCACTCAGCTTCTCTCTACATTCTTAAAAGTTAGAAACTGCCAATTACATACAAGGCAGGGCAGGGAGGGGCATAGGGCAGGTGGCTGAACCTGTGGACTCTCGTCTACCTCATGGGTTCTGAGTCTTTATGTCCACCAAATGCCTTTCACTGTCTTCACCCTGACAGCTTTTCCTCTTTGCATACCAGGGGCATCTGCTGGACACAATTAGCTTTGCAGCCTGTGGTTTGAACAGATTTTCTCATTCTCCTGAGACTTCCCCACCCACCCGAGATTGCGTCCCCTAATGTGGCTGAGATAAGTCACTGTATGCCTATTCTGCTATTGCTGTATTTATTGTGCATTTAGATGAGGAACTCGGTGACCCAATGCTTAAGAAAATAACAGGGAAGTTCTCCTACTCCTGTACGGGTGTTCTACTTTCCTTCCGCCTAGTTGGATAGTAAGGAAAGAGAAGTCGGATGTTATTAAGAGCAAACAGTGACATACAAGCTGGCCTAGAGTACCAGCAAGGGACTACCAAAAACCTACTGAATTGAGCCCATCCCAAGCTACAGTGTGTCTTCTCTGCGTGCCTCTGTCTCCCCAGTATCTGTCCACTCTCTTTGTTCCGACCACTTGCTGCTTTTTGTCATTATCCTCTTGTGGGTGGCACTGCCATGCCTGTTCTCAGTCCTCTTTGGAGATGTGATCCAGAGAAACGCACATACAGAAGAGGTCATTGCTGACTCTTACTGTGAGGACAGTTATATAGGCATTGGGCTCATGGGCAGGGCTGGAACAATGAGCTAGAATAGTTGACGATCTTGGGGCTGCTGTGATTTGATAGTGGAGTCCAGCTCAGGTGTGGTGACCTACTTGGCCACCTTATTCTACAGAGCACCTGCTGATAAGCCTGATGTTGGGGGCATGCAGATCTCTACCTATTCTTCCTGTTGTGATATGGGGGAGGGGAGCTCTCTATATTCTTCCTGTTGTGATAGATCTGGTCTCCTTTGTGACAATAGGTGGATTTGTTTGTATGGGAATCTGTGAGTATTTTAGGGGTGTCGACGTATTGATTCTTCTTTGAAAGGACTTGTTCACTGCCTGGTTTTATCTTTATAAATTGGATAACTCCCCCCAGATACATGCTATCATTTTTTGCTTTCATATCATTGTAGGAATTATAAGTAAAACTAGTGGTATGTCATTTGCTGGGAGAGACAGACATGGTTAATTAGAACAGAACTGGGCACAGATCTGTCTCTGGTGGTAGACATCACTTGTTTTTGTTTTTGTTTTGTTTTGTTTTTTTCTGACGTATACTCTATAAAATTCCAGAAACTAAATTTGTATTTAATAAACACTTCATGACAGGTCTTACTATGTTTCAGACATCATTTTGAAGTAATTTATAATGGTTAATGTCTTTAGTCTCTCCAATAACACTTGTTGGTTATTTCTATTATTTCAATCATTTCAATATGAAGAAAGCTACATGATTAATAACCTACCTAAGTTCGACACAGCTTGTATATAGCAAGGCTTGACTTGAATGTAGCCTCCCAGTTTTTAATGCCTTTGATCATATATCAAGGTAAAGCATAGTCTCTTAGCTTTAGCGTCCCTGATATTCTCTGTCTAAAAGAACATTGCATACATTGAATTTCTGAGTACTACATCTATGTAGCACAAATCAAAAATGGCTTCAGACTCAGTGAAACATTCTTTGGGGCTCAAATCATTCTTTACCGGGAAATCCTCCTCTCTTCCATCATTGAAACAGAGCGGCTGGAAAGAGGAGATGGTAGGAGAATGTCAGAAGCTAACACTAACCCTGTCAGCCCTCTCGCCTTTCTTCCCAGGAAACATCAGTATGATGACCCTCTGTTTGATTTTGCCCTCTGTGATTCATTCCTTCCTTTTTCTAAACTCTTTTCTGACTCAGTCCCCTCTGAAAGGGGGATTTCTCCTTGTCACCATAAGTGCAAGCGTCCAAGAGACCATTGTGCTCTCAAAGTGGTCAGATGTGTGGGTGAACTGAAATGTAATGGGTTAGACCGATTTCATCAGGACCGAGGAAAAAAAAGCAGTCACAGGAAAATTTAGAACTGGGGGAAACAGTCAGACACTCAAAATGATAAAGTGTGTGCTGCAGACAGCCTGCTCGGTGGAATTGAGAAAAAAACGATCAGTAAGGTTAGTCACAGACAGAGCACCTTATTGAGATCAGTGTGTAGAATTTGACCAGGGTTGAAAGCAAAGACAAATAGACTCTTGGGGGACATAAGATACACTGAACATCCCGAGGTCCCTGGCTTGGCTTGAATACGTGATCAAAATTGGATGGAATAAGATATATAGGTCAAAAAAGACAGTGGGCAGCTGCTGAAGATTTGGGAACAGGGATGAATAGGATGTAATGTAGCAATATCTCGGGAACATCACTGAACTGAGAGGAGTAGGAGCCAAGGAAGCACCTAGAGAGTGAGATCACTCACAGTGGGTGAGTGTCTACTAACATGGTCATGAAACAGAGAACAAGCACTGACCATCGAAACAGAAAGGAGGTTTGACTAACGGGAATGATTTTTCAGTTGAAAAACATGTCAGGAATTGGTGATTTACTGAACATTGGAAATAATAACAGGGCTGCCATCCAATGCCAAACCTGAAAACTTGACCTTGATTCCACATGGTGGAAGACCAGAATCAAATCCTACAAGTTGTCCTCCGATCTCCATATCTATACTAAGGCATTTGCGAGCACGTGCGCGCGCGCGCGCACACACACACACACACACACACTTACTTTACAGATTAGTTAATTAGCTAACTAATTAGTCCAAATACCAATAAAATGTACATGGCATTTGGTTTTTAAGAATGCTCATAACAGCCCCTTGTCCCATGTATTAAAAGCATTATGCAATCTTCTCCCCTAGAGAGAAAGCTACCCAGCACAAAGCACTCCTGAAGAATAATTAATGTATGGCAAAGGCAATGAGATGTCACTTCCAGGATCGGTGTAAAACCTGCATTCCAGTGATCTACTATTCATGTAACAAGAGTGGTAGCATCTAGGGCATTGTCAAGTTAGTTCCCTGACATGAAGAATTAAAGAACGGGAAAAGACAGACAAGGAAACCAGCAAGAAAGACAGTATAACAGCGGTAGGCCTTTGGATTAGATGATTCTCAACCTGTGGGTCGAGACCCACTTTAAGGGACATTGTCTGTCAGATATCCTGCAAAGCCAATATTTGCATTGCAGTTCACAACAGTGGCAAAATTACAGTCATGAAATAGCAACAAAATAATTCTCTGGTTGGTGGTTACCACCCCAAGGGTCACAGCCTTAGGGAGGTTGGATGCCACTGGAAGAAGCCTGAGGCTAGAAGTTTGTTAATCAGACCCTGACTTAGGGGTATCTTAGGCCCTTGGTACTCCTCTTTCCTGCTTTCATTCTATGTAGACACTTGCCCCCAGGCCTTCCTGTGTCTTCTCCTATCAATGATTTCTGGGGAAAGGAAGCAGCCATCTCAGGAAATCACCTTGGCTTGCCTAGTCTATGTGTGTTCCTCTAACTCTCCTTTATAGGGTACCATTGCAATATAAAGCCAATGTTCTATGGCTGAGCTACACTGTCAGCCCTGAAGGGGCTATCTCAAATGTTCTCAGCACACACAGAAAAAGACAGAGAGAGAAAAAGACAGAGAGACAGACAGGTATGGAGAGAGACAGTGACAGAGAGACAGGAGACAGAGACAGAGAGAAAGAGACAGAGATACACAGAGAGAGGGGGGGTGTATTTTAAGAGTTAACTTATAACATTGTGGTTGTGGAGTGGAACAAATCCTAAACCTGAAACAGTTTGATACCTTAAGCACTGATGGTCTATCAAGGGATACAATGTCCTCATACCTTACTTCTGTCTCTGTATCTGTTTCTGTCTCTCTTTCTCTCTTGACACATACACACACACACACCCCACCCCCCAGAGAGAAAGAGAGAGAGAGAGAGAGAGAGAGAGAGAGAGAGAGAGAATAAAGTTCTCCAAAAAGCAGACCAAATGACACACGATAATTTATGTTGCCAACATGATAGAATCTAGAGTCACCTTGGAGACAAATCTCTGCATATGTCTGTGACAGATTTTTTTTTTTACATTAGGTTAATTAAGATGGAAGATCTACCCTAAATATAAGCAGCAAGGCCATAAACTGGGGTCTCAGACTGCTGGGAAGAAAGAGAGGAAG